>NC_084960.1:9957652-10275985 GCF_949316205.1 Platichthys flesus
TAGAAAAGGAAATCGTCACCAAAATGTATTCCCTCTGAGTATGCAGCCCAGTGCGTCAGGCATTAAACTAAATGAAAAAAGCAGACTTGTGACACATATCTTACAATGAAAATAATTAACCAAGGCCAATAATATGTGTGCCTTGAGCATCGGAGAAACATTTCACACAGAGATAATTTCTAAGGATTTCAGGGATGTAATCTGATTCAGTAATTAATTGGTTAGTTAAACTCCTGCTCCTTGGATTAAACGGAAACTAAAGCACCGACAGGAAGGAGCCAGGAATTTCCCAGGACGGTTCCTCCACCGGGCTGTTTATGTTCCAACAATACAAATGCGACTTATATTAACCATGTTGTTTAATAGTCTGATAGATGATTATTTCCCATAACCACAGACCTTAACCAGGCTACTAAGTATTAATATGAACAATACTTGAAGTGGACATTAAAATGTCGAAGAAAGAAAGAGAAACAAACTCCTGGATCCATCTCCTGATCCAGATCTGCACCAAATCTACTAGGTTCTTCCCTGACTCTTACTACATCCTTCCATCAAGTTTGGTCATAATCCGTAACATAATCTCATTGGTGGAGGTGAATAATTCAGAGTTTTACAGAGACAGCTAATATGGGCTTTCTGTTCTGAAACTGGAGTTTCAGTAGATGTTGGTGGATTATGAACTTTTTGAGCCGAAGCATGCTACTCAAACATCAGTTCCATATTTCTGTGTTTGATGCAGAGACGACATAGGTATTTCAAGCAGGCATGTCTTAAACGTTTGATCAACCAGAAAAGCCATCATTTTATTTGTGGTCTTCATATTATGGGATTGTTTTACTCAGATGGATGAAGGGAAGTCAACCAGAATAAAACCTCATATTAATCTTTTCTCTGTCTATTTGATATCTTGACCGTCAATGGTAACCTAACCTTAAACTCCCTGCTTTAACTGGTTACTTTACATTACATTACATTACATTACATTTCATTTAGCTGACGCTTTTATCCAAAGCGACTTACAATAAGTGCATTCAAACCCGAGGGTACATACCAAGGACGACAAGAATCAAGAAAATACAATTTCTTCAAATAAAGCAAAACTACAAAGTGCTATAAGTAAGTGCCATTTAAGTGCTACTAAAGTGTTAGTTTCAAAAAGTTGTTAGTGTTTTTTTTTTTTTTTTTTTTTTTTTTTATTTATTCAAGGTGACTTTGATTGTTTGACCCCTGTTAATCTGTTTGTTGATGTCTTTGTTTGCTATTGAATGAATTTTCCACAAAAATAAAGAAACCATTCGTTTTTGGGATGTAAGGAGTTCATTTCATTTCCAATTTCACAGGGAATCCTTTTTGAATCTTGAATCTGAATCTGACTGAATCTTGTTGACGTAGACTTCAATTTAAGGACGCTGTTGGGCCTTGGTGGAGGTGTGTGTTATATTGCTTTGAGCTGTGTGTGACTCCTGGTACTCACTAACAGGTGACAAGAGGCGATGGCTGCTTATAAAAACAGTTACAGTATAGCGAAGGCATTTGACATAAACAATCTCTGATGGGTCTTGAGCGTCACTTTCTCAAACTACCACTGCAGCACTGCAGAGTCAGTACAGCTGCACATGTAAGTGTAACACTCACTCACTGAAAAGTAAAATAGAAGGTGACACGTGAGGGGAAACAGCAGGGGTAATAAAAACAGTCTCTGTCCTATATGGGATGGATGACCTAAATAAAGCTCTCTCTTGTGATAAAGGCTGAAATTAATTCTTTACCGTGGCCGCCTCCTGTCAGACAGTGGCTGAAAGAGAGGCAGAGAGATATCTTGATAGTTCACCTTCTGCAGACTTTGAATCACCATCAAGGTTAACGCAGTGAACAGTAAAGCTGCATGGCTCTGGAGATATATACTTGAAATGTTGGGTGACAGTGGGGAGATCCTCCGGCTGTGGCAGCGGCAGCACCCATGTTTGACATTATAAAGAGTTCCTGTTGGGAAGCAATGACAGAGCAGCTTCGCTTTGCCACAAGGAAGGAAAGAGAAGATCACAGGACGTTGCGTAATGGTTCATCCACATAACTTCCACCAGCTGGTGTGCACCCGCAGAATGCAAAAAACTGGGCTCCGGGCCTCGGCCTGTTGTCTCATGATGCGACTAAATGAAAGCCATCAAAGGGACGAGCAGTGGAGAGTAAGGTTTTGAACGAATTAAAGGATAATTGCACAGGCTTTTAGATGTGGTGTGATGAAGAGCAGAGTTGGACGAGGAGGGAAAGGAGGAGGAAGGACGGCAGATTCCTGCTAGTTTGGTGGATCTCTGTGTGGGGGGGAGCTTGACTCGGGACACATTCTTTGGCAGCTCCACTGTTTGGCTAAATGAATGATTAGAGCTTGTTTGGTGGCCACGCAGATAAATCAGCAGCATCTGTGTTTCCCTCTTATCATCCAACATGTTTTTAATTCCCTGCCCCGGCGCAACAGCTTGTCTCAAAAGAGTAAATGTAGCAGCAGAAGAAGAAGAGAGGAGAGCTCGTCATCTCGGTGACAATGAGTGACAGTGCTCCTGATACCATGGCAACACAAGGAATTCAACTCAATGGAGCCCATGACGAATCAAGACCTTGATGTTCACTGCTTTCCAAGTGAGGGCAGCAGGGGGAGGGACACCAAGGACAGAACTAATTCTCAATGGTTTGCGAGCGTTCTATAAGAAATCAAGTGTGATTCCATCATTTTTTTAATTGATTCGAGGTTTGCTGTTGTGAAGCATTAGTGGCTCACAGCGTAAAGAGCATTAAGGTAAATAAAAGTATCTTCACACAAGACTTTCAGATTATCTTTTCAGCAAATGCAGCCATTTCCCTTTAACCCTTTTCAGCATTAAATGAATGAGGTGTGTGGTTTGCATAGTCGAGACCATAAATAACAATGTTGTGCATTAGTGTTGCTAAAAGGACTGAAGGGGGGGATCTAATAAAATCCAGGAAGTCATTTATTTAATTATTCAGTTTAATCCGGTAAATGGCAAATGCAGAAAAGAAAAAAAGAAAAAAAAGATTTCAGATTTGTCACTTTCCTCGCCTTAGTTAACAATGAGCATATTTCTAGTTAGACTTATAATATTCATAACTTGCAAAACATCGTCTTTCAACACTGATGAAAGCTGATAAAACAACACTGGATCCAACTTTTTATCCTGATCAGCACCAAAACTTACTGGAGTCTTTCATTACCCATCTCTCATCCATGGACCAAACTGAAGCCAAGGGCTTGAACCCTGCACCCTCTTGAATAACGAGCAGAGGTTGACTCCACTGGGTGCAAAAAGTATGCCGTATTCTAATTGACACAACACTCACAAAGTTGTGGCCTTTTACTGAAGGAGAGATAAGTGACGCATTTGTATGGTTGGAAGATAAACAGCCCGGTGGAGGAACCACCCTGGGAAATTCCTGGCTCCTTCCTGTCGGTGCTTTAGTTTCCGTTTAATCCAAGGAGCAGGAGTTTAACTAACCAATTAATTACTGAATCAGATTACATTCCTGAAATCCTTGAAATTATCTCTGTGTGAAATGTTTCTCCGATGCTTAAGGCACACATATTATTGGCCTTGGTTATCTCTTCTCATTTTAAGATCTATGTCACAAGTCTGCTTTTTTCATCTTTGTGTTCAGTGGTAATGAAATACGCTCCACAACATAACTTTATTAAATTAAATGTCATGTGGGCTTGTCTCTGCGGTGGCCAGAAGAGCTGTCTTGTGTTCAAAAGCACAGTTTTAAAAATATCCTTATCTTTGTTACTCATACTCTTGTAAAGATAAATGTAACCGTCTGATCCCGGGGGCCAGCTCAGACAGTACTATGTCTTCCACTCCAGATTAGCAGCAACTAAAGGGCAAGGATCCTCCTGTCCGGCCTTTGCTGGAGGTTGCAGACAGACAACAGACCATGGAACAGACAGTCCGGGCATTAATCCCACTGAGGGACCCACAAAACCCTCACCGCTCCAGGTCCAAATCTTGGATTATAAAGGTGACATTGGTGCATAGAGAGTAGGGGGCTCTGCACACTTCATTATGGAGAAAGCAAGATAAGCCTGGAAAAGTACAGAGATGTCTGAGCTGGGTGGGGTCACAGGTGCTGGAGCCAGGGCACCTAATGCTGATTTCCTCTTAGTCCCATGGAAGCTGTAATGTAAAGGGAACTAAAATGATAAGTAGAGTGTATATACCTCTCCTGAAGCCAAAGAGCCCCCTTAAATTCACAGAATCCAGATTTTCAATTGGATCTGCACCAAATTCCACACACTAATAAATTTCAAAAGACATGGTGGATATATTTAGTCAAGATCCAAGAAATATTTATAAGAAATCAACAAAAATGTCCAATCTGACAAATGTTAAAGAAAGTGGATAAACTTTTACTGTGATCCTCTCCATCATCTAGACAAACTTTATGGTTTCTTACTTGGGTCATCACCCAACCCCCCCAAAAATAATGGAATCTGGGTGTGAAGTTTTTTGCTCCTTGGCAGCAGTAACTAGAGCAGCACTGCCCAGACATGACCGATTATTTTTCACCAAGATCTGTGATTCAATTATTCTCTAAGTTTGAAAACGCCCTCTCTCGCATGTTGAAGAAAGTGATCAACTGCCTGAAGAAAAATAAGTGGGTCCTTTCAAATCTGTCTGGTAGCTAACAGACAAACTAACGCAGTCAAAAACACACAAATAAAAACCTTGTTTGTATATTGTAATGTATAAAATGATTCAAATCTCTGTGTCAAATCGAATAAGCCAAGCGAGGTACTTATCCTCCCTCATATGCTTTGACAGTGCAGCGTTATTCTGATATTGAGGTTGATTCCTCTACAGTTTCGCAATCAGTGACTCAGTGAGTGGCGGTGCCGAGGTGGAGTGAGAGAGTCATTACAATAGCATGCCACTGGGATTTGAAGAGGACTGATCCAGCCCTAATGGAGAGACCAAAGTGGTACCAGGCAGGCGGGCGACAGCAACAAACAGCGCTGGGATGATCAACATTAACATCAGACATGCCTGTATTGGTTATAGAAAGCACTTCTCGCTCCCTCTGGGGAATCTCTGGTTACAACATGTCTCCGTTGGTGATGAGGCTTCACAACATCACAGTCATCCGTTTGCCCCCTGAACAATAAGCACCGTAAGATGCTCAGATGAAGTAAATAAGCCACTGGAAAGATTGGCTGAGAACAACTCAGAAATCTTCAAAGCTCTAATCAGGAGCAGTGTTGAGCGCCATATGTGAAGTCCAATAATCTCATTGGACGACGGCAGAAGCTGCGGCCTGCCTGGAGAGCTGCTACAAATCAGCTGTTTAGCAAAAGTTTAATACATTAAAAGACTAAGAACGAGTCG
Source organism: Platichthys flesus (assembly GCF_949316205.1). Taxonomy (NCBI): domain Eukaryota; kingdom Metazoa; phylum Chordata; class Actinopteri; order Pleuronectiformes; family Pleuronectidae; genus Platichthys; species Platichthys flesus. The sequence goes on from NC_084960.1 coordinate 9,963,049, forward strand.
ATTTAGTCTTATCGAAGCTAAAACTGCATCAGAAGATTGCAACGTGAACAAACTTCCTCTGGGGACAAGATGAGGAACATTTTCAAGAAGGCGTTTTATTACTGACATCTTTAAACACCGACGAGCACTGGAAGCGAAGCTATGCTAATGCTCGGAGGCTAATTAGAGTCAAAGTAATTACTAAATAAAAAAAAATGTGATTAAACGAGGTCTGAGGACTCTTTACCCATCTGGTTCCGTCCTCGATGAGCTATAAATAAGCCACAGATCGAGAGCATCGGGAACATGAGCAGCATGAAAACACGATGGAGAGGTTTGATGACTTGATTACATTCACATCTGAAATGTGACAGGGCCAGGTTTCAACTGTAAATATTTCCGTTTTATTTGATCTATTATTTATAAGTCTAACACCGCTCCTACTGTAAATATTAATAATGATTATGATAAAAAGTAAAACAATTGTATTGTAAGTGAAATTCTGCTTCGTATTTGGACGTGAGTGCAGCTCCTCCGTGTTTGAACAGATGTCGGTGAAATCTGCCTTATTATTTTAAGAGCAACATGATGAGTGATGTCTACACTATCTGTTCTGAAAAGCTCTTTTCAGACGCTCCGGGGAATTCACAGCCAATGAGGAGGGGCTGCTGTACAATAGCAACACATCATAATCTGATTTAGATTTCACTTGACAATCCTGACAAAGGTGTGGGTGAGTTTTGAAAAAAACTCAACAAAAACCCATCTGTTTCATCTTCACATATTAATCTTCGCTCGCGTTGTATTTGAAGTTACCTCAAACAAGTTGCTGCCACACAGCACGACATGAAGCCCTTCTGGAGGAGGGATTAGATTTGGATTAGCTATGTCAGCACATATATGTCAACGCTACTGTCTCAGATTAATGCTTGCCCTTCCTCTAGGATTAGGATTAGGGTTTGGACAATGCAGGATAAGGGCCAGAGGAAGGCAATTGTCTTATTAACCTCTGAAACCCATTTTGCCTTTGAATGATTATCTGTTTTCTGATTTCTTTCCAATTTTTTGCAGTACTTACGCTACGGTACTTAAAAACAGGAAATACAAATCGGTCCGTCCTGTTGGTGAAGCCACCAGATCAATAGATTTCCTGTTGATCAACCTTTGTCTTTAGTTTCTCAACGATGCTGGGCCGATAGAAAGATTACTTCCTGATCATTTTCAGAACACAATCAAAACTATAAAAAGTATGGATCCTTGCTCCAGAATAGATTAGACATACTGCTTGGCTGACGTGCTGTGAAACCTTGTGTTTCTGATTTAAACCCCAAGTAGGTTTTCTCCAGCTTCCTCCTAAAGTCCAAAAACATGCAGTTTTAAGATAATTGTTAAATTCATTGGAGACTACTAATTATCAGTTGTTTGGTATCTAAACAGTATGTAGGCCCTGTGTTACACTGGCATACTTTGCCTCTCTTCAAATGTCAGCTGGGATTGTCCTCAGCCGCCAGACCCTCAAAGAATAAACGATACAGATAATGGACGGATGATTTTGCTCATGTCACTTCCTCCTCTTCCTCAATTCCTCGATGTCTCATAAAGGCTAAGCTGTTAACATCATATTGTGAGAACCTGACAAAAACTCCTGAATCACTGACTTGACAGGACACCACCCTACAACCGAGTCGAAAATAGAGTGAATGAATGACTCGCAATCATTTCTGCGGGCGAGGACCAAACGCGTTTAAATCACTCGCCGTGACTGACATCTTGGCATAGCACAAAGACTTTTCATTGACATTTTAACGAGGGCCACAGTTCATCGTGCTGCCTGCATCTAAACTCCAAATTTGTGTACATCTGTTTCCTAAACTAAACAGTCTGCTCTTGTGTGATTTTTTATTTTCCTTCGCTTTTATCCGGCAGCTTGATCCCCGAGTGGCAGCTGCCCAGGGGATGTGTGAAGGTGCTAGATGCTCAAGGCTGCCAGGTGCCTATTCTGCTTGTCTTTCCAACCTTCACACAACAACAGCCTCCCTTACAACAGCCCGCAGCGATGTGTGCTCAAAGCTATTCCCCTGGTGGGAGCCCAGCAATTACAGCACCCCTCCTCTATCCCTGTAATTGCAAAGGGAGTTGCTTCCTGAGCGATCAGGGCTGCTGCAGCACTGCAACCAGGGAGACTGGCTTCATCACCTCTGGCAGCTCCAGGTAAATGAAGGTGTTATGCTGGAGAGTGAAATAAAGGTTGTTCATTAAGAGGAGGGTGATTCATATCTCGCTTGAACCATGACCTTTGCTCCTTGGTTAGCTGTGCTGCGTGATTGATGCAGCAAGTGGCTCCAGGCAAGTGCACCGACAACTTGTGGTGCCTCCATAATATATGACAAAACACGTTAGAAGATATGGAAAATGCTAAATGTCTTTAATATAATTTCTTCAACTGAATCTAACATCATCAGGGATGTAAACATACTGTTACTGCTTCAGGTCCTGGATGAAAACAAGACAAAGCGCCTCATGTTTACATCCACATGAGCATGTTCAAAAGAAGAGGCTTGAAACCTGACCTCCCTTCAAAGTGTTCGGTGTCACCCGGGGACATAAAGGAATGCTGGTGTTTTTCATGATATGCCGCCTCACCACCATATGAGAAACCTGACACTCTGTTATGTGTTTGCGAGGGTCATGGCAACAAAGCCCCCTCACCGGTGGCAGCAGGAGGCTGATGCAGCTAAACGCTGCAATCCACCCTGTGCTAATTAGTGCGTTAGTGCAATAATGTGCAAGATGGTTAATTAGACACAGCACTGGACCTTCGCCCGCAGGGATCCAGAGGTCTATACAGGTGAGCTGGGTAATGCATTAAAGTGTTCAGCACGCTAATAAATTTAACGATTTTCACGCCGGTCAAGGTGGTAAAGCGTTCACCGCTGTTTGCTGGTTGGTTTGGAGATTTGGTGCAGAGGTCTTGGAGGAGGAACGCACTCTATTGAGGAAATAAAGGCAAAGACAACAGATATGATTTTGGTAAAACATTTATTTCCTGGTTCATAAAAAAAAAGAAAGACATGATTTCACCTTTTAATCAACGTCTCACTCAAACCTGTTTCAGTCTCATGTTTGTAAAGCAATGAGTACAGGGAAAAAAAGTGCCTCTACAACAACAGGGTATGTCGTTATGACATGACATCTGTTAAAGAAAAGAAATAATAAAAATAGGTTGAATAAAACTCAACCGTTTACATGAAACTAAATATTGACAGCAGGTAGGTTGGTTTTAATTCTCTTCAGCCATCACTGAACGTGGAATAGAGATAAAACATATATTTTCTATATGCTGATGTATGCTGGATAAGGGCCCCATTAACATGTCTAGGATCACACGCCACTACAGTCATTTGATACATTTGAGGTTTGGAAAGGCCAATAAATGAAGCCTGTGCCTCAGGGTTTTGGAAACAAAGGATGAAACCGGGTCAAAAGTACCGTGACAGGAATCTCCATTGGATCCCGATCAGCATTCCTCTGTAGAACAGGTATAAATAGTGGTTAAGTCGAAACACTGCACTGGAAATGTACTGTATATCATTATATTAACTTGAAGTTGGCTCAAGGGTCAAACCTAAACGTACAGCCATTAATGGATCCGTGTTTTATTGCGGCGCTCTGGAGATCAAGACGGTGCCATCACTCAGGTCTAACTGACATGATTAGGAGCTATTACTGTATTGATCCACCTGGCAAGTGGCACTGGATCAGCTGAGGCCTGTATCGACCTGACTAAGTGGGCCCATGGACCTCTGAGGGTCAGGCACATGTTAAGGGGACATTACAAGTTGTTTGTGGAGATGGATCTCTTTCAGGTTAAGGTGAAGCAAAAGCAGCATTTGGGAAAATAACATGAAGCCAAAGGTATGGTTAAAAAAAGAAAGAAAGGATACTGACCCTGCTCGAAATACCCGTAAAAGACATTGTGCTTTTATAGAAAAAAAATATTTGTAATGAGATTTGAAACAGGATGAAAAGTATGATCTTGGATAAACCTGCTCAGGCAGCTTAGTGAGTTAATATTATCGTAACAATAAATTATCATAAAATAGACTTTTTAACTTTTTACATATCCACCAAATACTGTACATACGCTGTATAACACTATCTCCAGACAAAAATAAAACAGACAAGGGACCAGCATTAGACTGCCGTCCTAGCTTTCATCTCGGTCCCATCCAAAGTCGTGACCGGTCATCTGGTAAAATTTCCTATTAAAGGGTTTATAAAAGTCCCGTAGCCTCTGAACCACCTCTGGGTCAATATTCGGATGGGTCCTGCCTTTGGTTTTGCCCAGGCAGTGTGGTTTGCTGTTCCCCTCGGGTCTCTTAAGGCAGGGGAAGCCCTTTGCCGGGTTAAAGTGGAAATGCTTCTCCGTCACCACCATCCGGAGCCCGAGGAAGTCCTGGACGCGAGCCATCTCCCCGGCAGGGTCGCTGATCAGACGCTCTCCGCTCACGAACAGCAGCTGCTCCATCGGGAAGAACTGGATCCAGCGCTCAAGGTGCTTGGCATACATGCCGATTTGAACGGCACTCCACGTGGTGTCAATCAGACCCATCGACATGTTCTTAAAAGTCAGGGTCTCGAAAGAGGGGATGTCTGGCTTCTTGGAGCGGGTCTGGGTGTAGTCTGATATCGCTCGCGTGACAGGGTCCCGCACGACTACGATCAGCTTTGTGTCTTTAGACATGGCGTAAATCCGAGCGGGGACCTCCTTGGTGACATAGTAACTGGGGGTCTTCTCCATGGTCAACTGGCTATCGGAGGACTTGGGCATCAACTCCCTGCAAAGACACAAGAACACACAGATTAATATTTGCTCTCCAGTCACTGCATGGCATGAAAACAACTCTGTGCAATCATGTTCAGTTCTTTGTAGTGACATCACCTCTTAAAGCAAACAACTTTTGAAAGCTTCCATAAAGGACGATGAGGTCAACATTTACACATTTTCTCTCCCCGGCAGATTTTGAAAGACTGTCAGGCGAGCGATAGTCAATCATCGTGGAAAGGACAATTCTCGACATCATTACCGGCGTCAGTGTGTGCAGTTAAAGTGACTGAGACCGGTAGGTAGAGCACAAGCGCTATCAATCATGTGCGATTGCGTGTGAGGACAATACATAGTTCATGACATGTTCTAAATACAGACCCTGGAGGAAGAAATTCATCTCCGGGTGCTGCATTTAATCTACCCTAATGCCTCAATCCTCTCCCAAACCCTGCAATCCCCACATTGAACTATCCCACACCTTCATTACAGCACACAAAAGATGGTTTAACTCTGAATAGGCAACACTATGCCTCTTAATGTCATGCCAAGACATATGACTGTGGCTGCACTGTTCTCCTCGTAATTGTCAGTAATGTTGTGTAAAAAGGGAAGATTTGGAGAGGCGTTGCATTCCTTGAGAGAAAAACGCAAAGCTCAGGAGCCGTGTATTCCCGTAACTGCATATTCTTGTTGACCCTGGATGGCTCTGCTTGATCATAATACAGCCTGTTAACTGCAGCCCCGACTGGATAATGGCTAAAGTGAGCCAAGGGGGATTAGGACTAAGCCAAACACGCTACGGCATTAGAGGCTGCTAGGCTGCCTTGCTGGCTGGCTGGGTGGCTGGTGTCTCTGGAGTGAGTAAGTGGGAGAGAAGGAGATAGATACAGCGTATGGTCACAACGATGAGAGTCAGTGGTAAGTGGTTAATCCATGGAGCAACACAGATGGAAACCAGTTGCTTCTGGACCCAACAAATACTCCAGTGTAACCCGAATGCGACCAGTGATGCTAGAAATTAAAATTGAATTTTGTGTTGACACAGACAAACGTTAATTTAACTCGTGGGAGTAGCTTGAGGGTTTGCTGTATCCGAATGCATTCAAAAGGAAAACACAAGTTAGGTAGGGACTTTATTTTGTTCTGCTGTCACCAAAAACCCTTTGCTTGCATTAAAAAAGCCCCTTGTGCTTATATTTGCTGTGCTCCGACTTCTCCCCTGATCTTGGGTGTTTTCTTCTAAGCCTCAATTTTTTTGGTGCAACAAGTCTATTTGAATTCCCACAACCGATAGTACGCCAGCTGTAGTGTTGATATATGAACCCTCATTCTTGCCGCTCCGTGTTTACCAGGGATCTGCTGCGCTCCTGCTCCATGGCGGTGTTGTTGTTTTTCCGTCATGCACTCACAGAAAGCAGCGTGAGGAGAAGAGCTGAAGCTGGAGCACTGGAAATTTGTCAGTGCAAGAGCCCAGTTTAAGCACAAGTTTAAGCACTTGAGTGCAAACGTTAGAAAATCTGAATTTGAAAAAAACGAGTCCTTTTCTTAATTACAAAGACCACACTCTTGAATAAACATTGGATAACCCTCAGTATCCAATCCCCATGTATGTACCCTACAGAGTTGCATAAAATTATAAACTCCAGCTTCGTACACTTGCCTGTTATGAATAGCACAGTAGTTGTAACTGGTTGTTATATGTATGCTACAAGACTTCCACCCATCCATCATTTCCTATGCAGGAGATTAGGTGAGGAGCTTAGTTTCTTGAATGCAAAGGTAGATAAAACTCACTCTACTATTCCTGAGCCATGGTGTAATGTCACGTGTTTACAAGCGTTGCCCCCCCCCCACACCCCAAAAAAAAAGCATACCTCATGTGGCTCTGAGTCTAAGTTGAAATGTAAATCTTCAATTATTCCAGCACTTGGCTAATAATCTCATGTTTTGATAGCGAGAGCGCTTGTTCTAAGTCAAAGAGCGGAAACAGCAGAGGAGACGTGACATTAAAGTGATTGCCATAATTTTCCATCCATCTGTTAGTGCACGCACGAGGAGCCTCGGTATCCCTCTCCAAACACAGCTTTCATCTCACGATTGTGTGTGGTAGAGAGAGGAGCAGCAAAAGGGTCCGCAAGACGTCACTGTGCAGAACGTAAGGAAAAAGCTTAAGTGATTGTGGGCAAATGAGGCATCACCCATACCTCATTAGTGCCACCAAACACACAGGGGCGTCTGTTTGGGTATGTTATTTAATCCATCCACATGTCACCTACTCTTTCTTTCCCTTCCATGGAGGCTGTAGGTCTTACACAGTTATTCCACTTTTCTCCCCCTAAGAGCATCAGCCATGATTGTATGTAGTGGAAAGCCCCCAAACCTAATCAAGGTAATAGGTGCGAGAGACACAAACAGCTCTATCAGAACCCCCCCCCCCCCCCCCCGCCCCCCTGCAATTATCATGAGAATCTCTTGGATACACACACAAGCGGAACGCTGGAGGCCTTCCCCGGGGCCCGGAGGGACAAAAAAAAACTTGCCACCAATCAAACTTTCCACTTGGTCCCCGAGCAAAACAATCTGTGTGAGAAGTGCCATGCATTATTCATCTTAGCAGAGATAGAGCGCGGCAGAACATCTCTGAATGAGCGGGGAGCGAGAGAGGTGCCTTCGGGGGGGGCAGATGTAGCAAGCTTTCACAATTTGTTCTGCTTAATAAACAATGTCGCCTGGAACCAATAGGTTTCGGTGCATCCTCATCTATCAATCAGCCGGGCAGGGGCATCATCATTCAGCTTCGAGACAACAGAGATAGTGCGCTCCATGGAGCTGAGTCACAACCTGCTGACTTTTGCCCCCTAATGAATTTTTTTGCATGTTTCTATTTGACTTCAAGAAGCGAATAACTTTATATCATATCGTTATGTTATCACTACGAGGAAAACGAACATCCTCGTTACTCCATCATTAAACCGTTGGAGGGGAAGAATTCAGGCAATCTTGAGAGCTGCTTCTTTTTTTATCTTCCATTCTCCAGGCTATCCAAGAATGTGTTTTCACACCGCAAACAAAGACAACCATGACTCGGTTTGTTCCGGACTGAGACTTCCTCTTTAGCTCAGAAGAGTTTAAACCCTCAATCGCTACATTAAGAGTAAATTTACATTGATGCTCCCACTTGCACATAAACATCCTCTGCCCTCTAACCTCTCCTGCTAAACTCGCAGGAGAACAGCATGGTCGGGGAAGATAACAGCTAGAGGGGGGGGGGGGGGTGAAGTGAGGCGGTTAAAAGACAGAGATAAAACAAGAGACGAAAGGGGAAGAGGGAGCAACGAGAGGATTAGATGGAATCAGGTGTGCTCCGGGAAGATTGAGACCGAGTCGGCTGACTCCTCCGACCTTGAAGCCGAAGTGTAACTTTTAGAGTCAGCTGCCGCTTTCGGGAGCTTTGTCTGCGGCGTTAGCAGAAGATAGATCACGCCGACCACGACCCGCCGACAGACGTGACTCCAGGAGAGGCGTGTGCTGTGTCATTTATCAGCTGGGAAGTCGGGTGTGTCCGTGAAACTGGCTGCTGGGGAGACGGCATTCGAAATGATTGTTTACATTCGCTGCTATCAGGAGGAGGGTTCAAAGGTAGGAATTTACAACAGTGCGTCGTGCGGCTGCAGGATGATGCCCTCAGCTAGAGTTCACCAAAGTGCGGAACAAGCAGAGTGCAAGAAAACTCAAGATTTTGTTGACTCCCTGCAGTGAGTCTGCTTGACTGACTCTAATTGGCATCCATATTTGAGCTCCTCAGACCCCTGTGACAAGGGACTGCTCCGGAAAAAATAACCCTGCTCAGGATTATCTAATGATATGAGTAATAATCTCTCACGGCAGCCCTGAGAGGGCTGGAGCTACTGTGGGAATCGTTTCCCCTTCGCGAAGACAGGATGAGAGGTGGTGGTATGCAGCCACTTGGAATAATCAGTCCAATTTACCGCGAGACAGAATCCAGACAGACGTCAAAGAGGAGAGCAGCTTCGGGGAAGGTGTTCCGGGACCGTTGCGGCCCAGCTTATCATCCACGTGAACATCAACGTCATGGCGCTCCACAGTCAGGAGCTTCTCGTATGACGCTGAACAACACTCAACCGCATTCCTCCCCGATGAGCGCAGCATTTTCACTTCCTCCGTTATTACTGTCATTGTGCACAAAACTGAAGGCCACCTGGCTGTCTAATGGTGGCGGGCTCATTCTCAGGAGGAGAGGAGGGGGAGGAACAGTGTGTGAACCATCCTGGCTTCCCTCACACAACTGTCGGCCTTGTATTAACACGTCACAACACTGACAGTCGTTTGTTTACAGCAGCTGAGGGGACTTTTTATCAGGGGGGGGGGGAATGTAAACCAGTCACACTGATTGTTGATCATGGTCCCCGGTCAGAATTAAACCAAATTGGACGCTGCACTTCCAAGAGCCCTTAACAAGACACAAGCCAAGAGAGAAGCAGATAAGATAAACTGTTCTTGAGATATCCGAGCCCCAGACAGGCAGACAGAGATTTCTCAAAGAACTAGATAGATCGATACCAGTGTGAATGGATGGATACATATTTCTTATTTGCATGCTGATTCAGCTGCTCTGTTAATGCTACTAAGTTAGCAGAAAAACAGGATAAGAGGGGTATGAGAGACAACAAATATGTGCACTGGGACATTATGATGTTGTGATGGGTTAACAAAATTCTCTGCATGTGATGTCTATTTCCAAATTGTGCAATGGTGGGTATGATTGGCTGATTCTCCACAGATGCATTCTGTTTTCCGAGGCTGTGTTCAAACCAGACTCAACCATGTGTCTTGAATAATTTGATCACAAGTGGACAGGACTGAGTACGGATATGAAAGCACCAAAAACTTCTTGAAGATGCACTGAAGACATCTTTGATTGCTTATATTTAAGTGTGGTCACTTTCTTTAAACAGCGTACCCTTGGCCATCTTTAAGGAACAGCTCAACAGTTGTACGTACTCTAACACGCATTACATCCAAATTACGTAGGACAACTGTGTCCACCATGCCTGAAGGTTTTGAAGAGAGACAAGTATAACTAGTGTGTCAAACATCTTGGTTGATTTGGTTCGTCTTGGAAACACAGAAGAATTGACCCGGACCGTATTGTTTTGATTTCTACTTCTGTGAATTTCCTGCAAACCAGGAACTGCCGGTGAATTGCTGTCTTCCTCCAGTTAAAAACAACAACACATTTGGTCTTTGCAACAGGAAAAAGATGCTAATGTTTATTTGCGTATCGGGAGGCGAAGCCCGATCCCATCCAGAACGTTCACTCGAGACACATGTGCGGCTTATTCTAATCCCAGGTGTGAACTGACGTACTTAGAGCTGTCCACTTGTGATCACCCAAGACGCAGGTTGATGCCAGGTTTTGACGAAGGGCCTGAGAGCAAGCAAACAAGACTTCAAAGAAGCAGAAAAAAAGAAATTGATGGCTGAGGCAGATAGAGTTGGTGTGACTAGCTGTCGGGGAGTCTCTGCAGCGGAGACAAAGACGGAGGCAGGAAACAACATTCTCTCTGAAGATGCGACAAGAGAGAGATGAGGAAGTCAACAACTCCAGGGGCTTTAATGGAGTGAACCTGCTTTGTTTCAGGGTTTCCAAAGTGCTGTAATAAGTGCTGCGGTTCGACAGATCGCCTCAAGCGAAAGCCCAGGGGGTTGTTGCAGCAAATTAAATCTTCAATCTCAGACGCATGGGAGGGGAGTCGCACATTACCAGCAATGACAATCTAGTGGAGTCGTTGGTGGAATGCTAGCGATCAGAGGAGACAATCAGATGTTTCCTGGTTTTATTTTTTCCCAGGGCTGGAAGTTTAAAGGAGAAAAGTTTTGGGGAATTTACCTTCAGAAACGACAACAAGCTTAAGGGATGGCTTTCTTCGCCGCATCTCATTCTCAATGCGTGCATGGTTCTCGACATTTCCCTGTGAATGTGCTGACACACCAGTTTAAAGTGGGTGATACCTATATTGAGATATCTCTCTCATCCCCCCCACGTCCTCGCAAAGAGGTAAAAAGTGTTGAGCAGGCAAAAAGCCACCGGTGGACTAGAACGAACCTTGTCTTGGGAAATTCAACTTTGCACACAGACATTTCTGAAAGTCAACATCCGGGCTAAAGGAGCTTAAGTGAAGAGCTGGAGTCTTTTCTTGGGCCGGTTCCAGTGAATGCTCTTTCCAACGAACCCCTGCTGGGCTTCGTCAAAGGGCACTTTCACCCTTCTGAGCACATTTGCATACAAAGTGAAGGCAGAGAAAACATGTTTCACACTAATTGTCTGCTCCTTTATTGTCAGGGTTAATGCAGACCTCAGGGGTTCTCCAGCATCCCCTTTCACTGAGCGCCATAATACTGTTGCGCTTTCTAAAGACTTGCTTTAAATTTACTGCCCTCTATCTACCGCCGGCCTGCATCTGAGCAGCCCCGGGGCTCTGAGGAGGATTAGGCCATCTTCCCTGACACCCTCAGTAAGTTAGTCAGAAGGCCGTTAATTGTTCTATATGGAACCTCGAGAGGATTTCAACAATTAAGTCACATCCACCGTATAGAACTCGGAAGACCTTGACTCAAGCTTGCATTTGATTGATGAGCAGTTAAAGTGTCACATATAAGAGGAAGTTAGAAATAGGCCGTTGTCAAAGAGAGGAGGGGCCAGGGAGGAAGCTGTTCCCACGGCTTTTGGGAGTTGCCTCCTGTGCTCTGTGCAAGAAAGTGTGCACAATTGTCTGCCTGCTTCTCTGTCTCTCTTTTTTTTCCTTCTGCCTGTGTGACTGAAAACCGTGCTGCATTGTGGTGGGCGCCCCGCTGTGCAGGGGCCTCCCCTCTATGTGGGGCTCCATCAGGACGGACACAGCAGACCTCCATCGGGATGGACACACCAATCACAGCAGATAAATGGTGTGGGCACAACTCAATGCCACCACAGGAAGTGATAAGCCCACCCAGAGGACGGCTCCTCTCCGAGCTACTGCTCACCATTAGTCGGGGGCGATGAAGTGAAACATATGGGCAAACAAATCAATGGACGTCTTCACCCCACTTGGATCAAGGGGATTTCATGATAGAATCTTTTAACGTGCCTCAGAAAAGGTGCGCCGGGCAGAAAACGCTCATTTACAGCATGGAGCCGAAAAAGCTGGCGACGGATTGCGCGGTAGTGGTCGCACGTCCGATAAGCTACACTGGATTTCTCCGGGCTCCACTATGCCTTAATGTTCATTAAGGGTTGACTCGATGTCCCAGTGCTCTGCTGTATGGAGTCAATCAGTGGCTCAGTGCGCTTACTGTAACAACTCAAGCCAAGTTGTTTTAATTAACCAGATCACCTCTCTCGGAGAAGAACCTTCATTATACACGTCTCAGGATGAAACACTTTCCCCTGCCTCCCCTGGCTGTGTGTGTGTGTGTGTGTGTGTGTGTGTAGCTGCCACAGTGAACGTCTCAATTAGATTCCACCGTTTCTTCGACTATTTTAATACAATCCAATCACTGGCTTCTTTAATGATAGATTCTTCTTTCGTTCCTTATTCTTCACATGCATCGTCTACTCATGCGTAACGTGTGAAATGTAAAAACACTACCAAAATTTGGCAAAGTGGATGTAAAAAATCCTCAAGCCGTCTCAGTGGGTTTTTTCGTGGCTCAATCTGTGGAGATGGACAAAAGGCTGCTCTTCAAAGACCGATCATCTAAAAATGTCCCGAACCTGTCCGGAAATTCTTAAAGGAGCTTATAAGCGAGGACGCCTTTGAACAATACTTCGCTTCCCCTATTGTAGCTTCGCGGAACCAGCTTTGAAACAGTGCGCGGATCCTTTGACATTTCCTGTTAATCCCTCGGCTCAGTCAAATGGACACTTGAAACAGCGGCATCTCCTCTTAACAATGCGGTTGCTCACATGTTTCAAAGGACTCAATACCAAACCACTTGCAGGAACATTGCGGGTATACACGAAAGATCAATCGTTTCGCGGAATAAAGTGTGTTTGTGTTCATTTCCAACAGGACGAGCTGAGTTGTGTAACTGTGCAGCTGAGTCAATAGTAAAGAGCTTGCATATTGAGAGATGGGTTGTGGTTCAAGGACGACAGTTGCCATGACAGAGAGTACAATAAAAATATAACGTTGTGCAGTGATGAAGGTGTGAGCAGCCACACATCAATGATTGCGCCTTTTCACAGCAGTGATGACTTTAGGATTGAAAATAAAAAAGACTAATTACCGTCTAAATCAATTCCCTCGAACTCGTAATCTTTGTAATCACACTCCAGGCTGTTAAAAAAAAACAAAAAAACAACAGCACGATGTAACTTGCTGACTGTTCACCACAGTGCTGTTGGTTTGGACTGCGTCCAGAAAGATCTTCTCAGTAGCTGAGCTCTATGTATCTTGCTTTTCTACCTGGTGTCCACGTCCTTGCCAGGGAACTACAGAGAGGCCAAGCCCCAAAGGACACATGTATAAAAATTCCTGGAACACGCGGAGAAGGTTGGGCAAACAAGCAGGAAATCGATTGTGGCTGAGAGGAGCAAAATGTCAAAGTGAAAGTTTTAACCTCAGTAGAAAGGTGGCGTACATGATGTTCTGTTTGAGGACTCTGACCTGTGGTGTCACTGACATTAGAGCTCTGATTGCTGCAGTTGGACAAACTTTAGGATGTCAGAGTGGCCTGTGCCTCATCGACTGTTTGTAAAGTATTTACATGAAGTTATCACTTGAGGTCACAGAAAACTTAATTTCTATAAATGTGGATATACACCAATGTTTTTCAGAATTATGTATATATATCAAGGTCTCACTCTGGTGTTATTGTTTAAGTAACCTCAGACTTTAACTGGTGAAAAAATTATAATCAATGAAACCAATAACAATCTGTAAATATCTTTAGTCTCAGGTTTACTAAAGACAATAACATGGTGGAATAAAAGTTAATTATCAGACTGGGATTAACATAAACTTACACATCAATCTTTTTACTATGTTATGATATAATATATATGATTTATTTTCTTGATAATCTATCTCCATGGTGATATTAGTTACTTATCTTCGTAAAACTATTTTTCTAAATTGCATTGAAGATTATCATTATTTTATTTTGTCTCTCAGGATGTTATTTAATCTATATAACATTTCTATAGGCGACTTGATGGAAAGTCTGATAATTTAGCTGCGTATCACAGCTTTTCTTTCTAATGCTGCAGTTGAATATTATAAATCAATTACCCTAAAGGTGACTTATAGTACTTCATTTTCTGAAACGTAGGTTATACATTTTTTCCTTGATGATCACAGCCAGTTATTATACAGACAAATAGATTACTTTTATTTAGCCTATTACATTTATTCCAGCCTGTATCATGTGGGTTTTGGTTCAATCATATGATTCAAAGCATAAAAGTAGGTTGAATTTAGAGGAAGGAAATACAAATATTATGTGTGTTTTATTCTGGACAGTCGAGAACAATCAGAAGTCATGTCAGCCATCAAATCTGTGCGTAATTGTGCGAGGCACGGTTCAATGAGAAATCACACAGGCATTACGTATGGCTGGTCACACTCCCCTTCTCTCCGTATCTTTTGTAAGTTTTGAAACATGGCTCAGTGTTATGTACCTGTACCACTCCAGCCCCTTGTCGTAGTTGCGGTCGAAGAAGTGCGGCTCGGCTCCCACCGCTCGGATGTCAGGATGCAGGCGCAGGAACTCCAGCAGCGCCCGCGTCCCTCCCTTCTTCACCCCGATGATGATCGCCTGCGGCAACTTTTTACTTTCCGACTCATTGAGGAAACCCGACATGGCATTATCATCCAACGCCTTCGCCTCGCCTCTAATCTCGTCCCACTCCTCTCCCCTGCTGTCCAAATCGTTCTCGTTATTCAGCAAGTCCCTGGACGCGCCTAAGGAAGTCTCCTGGTTGTCAACTTCTGCGTCGTTTTCGCGTCCGCTGCCCACCGAGCCGTACGCCAGGTTCGGCATCGTGGAGCAGTAGCCGACACAGCAATAAATCATATAGACCCAGAGAGAGAGCATGATGCAGAATACGAAGAGTTTGTTCTTCACGTGGGGTGATGGCACAACATGTAGGCTGTGTAAAATCGAACTATATTCCATAGGACCGTCGTGAAAAAGTTATATCCCAGTTAGCAGGCATTTTGGCACCGGCGCCTCACTCCTCTGCCATGGCTCAGATTCTGGACGCTCGGTGCGTAATTTCCCCCAAAATGCCCAAATGACGCGAGTTCACCTCCTGCTCCACTTTCAGTTCTGCTTGATGAATGAGTTGAGTAGTTTCAATTCTAAACAAAAAAAAAGCAAAGTCTGAAGCATGTAAAAGAGGAGAAAATATCACGAAACAGTGGATGGAGATATCGCAGAGCGAGCGACGTGCGCGTCAGGGACTGAGTGGTCTCCCATCACTTGCTCCCAGTGTGTGCGCTCCCTCTCACAGCGGCACCAAGTTATCTACGGCAGGCGAAAGCGTCAAGCCACACAGTGTGTGTGGGTAGACTGACTTCCGGTAGATCCTTTCAACTTAAAATAGTGTTGAGAAGGGTTGAAAAGACGCGTGACAAATATGACCTAAGTGAGCGATCTTGGATTTGACAGCACTTTTCACCACCAGCATTAAAACACTGAATGTGGGATGACTTATTGAAGAATGGTGCTATATAAATCGACATCACTACAGGAGAGATAAATAAATACTAATATGCACAATAAATCTATTTCCTGTTGGTCATTCCTTCAATTTGTTTGCAGTCTTTAAATATTTCAGGACAATATGAGGAATACAATATCCACTGTCATATAGGAGCATGATCGCCTGTGTTATCATATTTAAAATTGCTCAATAAAGTTTGTAGTGTAACCTAACTGGGCTAATCACTGATATTAAGTTAATCTTGAAATATTTCCTCCATCAATAAGTGTAATTTTACACAAAACACTATTGTAGTTGCTTTAAATTTTATTTGAAAGTTGAAAAATGTATTCCGTTATTTTTTTGCCTTCCGTTGTCGACTGCTGACTGCCGGTGGAGGTGAGCATTTCCTCCAGACTGAACAGATCACAGCCTCTGATGTTGAACAGCAGATGGCATTACAATCTGAGGTCAGATTTATGTTAAGGTTTAGTGTATAGTGAACTATCCGTGCTCCACAGGCTGTTTCACATCAACATGCAACTCGTTAAAAGCTCCAGTTAGTGTTTCTGTGTTGAACAAGCTGTATGTTTCTGGTTTTTGTTTTGAGGGGGGGGGGAGGGGGGAATTTGGATCAAATGTTTCCATTGAAAGCTTTTGAAATAAGAACCGAACCAAAAGTATGAATAGCTCGAAGTAGCTTTTTACAAATCCCGAATTCTTTTTTATGAAAATATCAAGGCCAAGAATCAAAGTATCTGGATGACACCCGATGATGTTCTATTTCTCTTTGCCCTCTTTAAATAACCTCTAATGTTTAACCTATTCTGCAAAAAAGCAAACAACAAAATTGAAACAACTTTATAACCCCCCTGAGCAGATAAACAAGTGTCAGATGTGAAAATATGTGTCACGGATCAGCTGTTTTCCAACAACTTCACGCAAACGCCCGAGTGACTCAGAGTTAATTGGCCTCATAATCCTCCCTGATAGCCCTTGTAATCATTCCAAACAATGTGGAAACACAGTTTTACATCAACAAATGTTATCAGCACATTCTGTGGACCAATAAAAGTTAATAATTCCCCTCCGAAGGGGGCGTGGCGGTGCAGCCACAGCACACTGCGGTCACGGCGAAACTGTGTGACTGTGAATCCTGAGATGCCACTTGAAGTCTGGTCCGTGTCCAATGTGTGTGTTAGCACCTCCTCTTGGTGCAGGGTCAGAGGCCTGCAGTCCCACTGCACCCCTGAGCTAGCAGAGGATTAGCGGGATTACCCCAGAGCTGTCATGTCAGTCAGAGTTTCAGCAGAGACGACCCTGCCCCCTTCATCTAAGCCCCTTATCTCATCTCTCAGACACTGCTGTATATGATATATGTGTGGGTGCATGTGTGCGTGTGTGCGTGTGTGCGTGTGTGTGTGTGTTTTCTAATTCCAAAAGTTGTATTTTCACAGTGTACAAGCACATGATAACCTGTGTGGATAAAAACGTGTGCATGTAGAGCTACAAAGGTTGTTTGCTGTCTGGTCTGTGTGCAGAGCATGCTTGTCTCACTGTGGACTATCTGCGTGGGTGTTAACTTTTATATACTAACACTGCAGGCAAATGGAAGAATATATAGAGACAGAATTATTACCTCACCAATGAGGTTCTGTTTTCGTTTGTCTAACTTTTTAGCAGGATTACGGAAAAACTACAACGTGGATCAACCACAAAACTGATCTGGAATCCAGGAATTCTTTTTTTCAGGTTCTTAAACCTGCTAATTTATGATTCTCCATAAAAACAATAAAGCACAGAGAGGAGACAATGATCTTAAATGGGTTTTTGTAAGTAGACCGTTGGGCCTTGGTGGATTTACATATGCCCTGCTGAGTGTCTAGTCTTTAAATATAAGGACATAACTTCCCATCTGCTTAGAAACAGTTAAACATTTTTAGTCAGACCCAGAGTTCTCTTTTTTTTAATTTGCTGACAAATCCAGTCAGTTCAGGTCAAGTGTAAACACACTGGGACTGTTCTGGAGCACGGCCATGACTGGGCAGTGGTATGAACATGTCAGGTCTCCCCAACGGTGAAACTGTTTTAAATCTGGAAATGTTGTCGCTGACACAAGGACTTTGAATGTTAATTTTGGAGGAAATAACAAGTGTGCAAAATGTTTATCCAGTCTTTCAATCTGTTTTTATCCTGAGGATACACACACTCCAAAAGAAAACACACACACACACACACAGACACACACACAAACATGCGAAAGTCAGCTTTGTCCGTAAATGTTTAACAGTGTGTGCTGATTTCCTCCATCTGTTATACTTCATGACGCATGGAGACAATCAAACTTAATCTGCACACATATACACACACACACACACACACACATGTTTGTACAGCTATAGTTATAAGGACTTTGTATTGACATGAATTCATTGTCGAGAGCCGGACCAAAACTTTATATTTTTGCCTAATCAGGAATGGGCTTTGGTCCCCATGAAGTCTACAGGTCGTGACGGGTACACACACACACACCCACACACACACCCACACACACACACACACACACACACACACACACACACACACACACACACACACACACACACACACACACACACATACACCCTGACATCTCAAAAGCATCCAAGTAAAGTAAACCGGACACATCTCGACTTCTCTTCTCTACACATCCTCAATACGATTACACCAAGTGAACCATGTTAACACACCGCTCTTCCACAGCCTAAACAGATGACATACACTGCACTCACCTCATACATAAAAGCCAGACAGAGCAGCAGGACTCACACTGAAACTGTATTCAGACACATCGGTGTGTCTCATCTACGGCACCATGTCATCGTATGTGTAAACAAGTGCAACCTGATCTAACTGTAGCTTATTTGTCAGAGTGCCATTATGGTGCTGTTTTCAAATTTAGTTTGTGTAAAAACTCTTGATACGTCCGCAGGTTCGGTTCCGGCCCGGCCCTTTGTTACGTGTCTTCTCCCATTCGCTCTCCCCATTTCACTCTTCCACTGGGCTCTCAGTAAAGGGAGAATACCCCAAAAAATATCTCTCGAAAAAGTTCCAACCCGCAGATGATCGTTGTTGATTCATTGCCAGGAGAAGAAAGCCTTGATCTGCGTCTTCTTACCCTACAAGGACATGCGATGTTCCACACATGTGTCGGAATGATGTAGATTTAATGACTCTGCTAACAATCTGCGTTTATCACCGTATCCCTTCAAAGTGTTTCTGAAATTCACTTTTCACCATTCATGCAGTTGCATACATCACGTGAGAATCAGTAGGACACATGAGACCTGTGCATACGCTTGTTTGTATTATTGCATGTGTGCGTGCCGTAATTATAACCTGGGGTAAAATCTACAGTGAAAATATTGTCATTTTCCTGAGTAACACTAACGTCACTGTTGGAGCAAACTCCAGATGTCAGAGATCTGAGCCCATTAGAGGGAAAAGAAGCCTGACGGATGATCTCATCCGCTGCTTTATCCTGGAAAGAACAAACAACCCCAAACAACAGTAGGAGCGACCGAAGCCTTGCACATGTAAAGCCCTCAATCTGATGACAGGGTTATTAGGTTAGCTGAGAGGAAGATCAAGACACTCCTCTTGCTTCTTAAGTCCTTCTTCAAGGTCCTCAACTCCGGCTAAGGCCATTTAAAATGTCTATAAATGCTCTGGAGCCTTGCTAGAGTCCATATTATCTTCTGTTAAAGGAACAGCCGTATAGCCTGAGCAGCTTTCCTGCCTTGATCCTGTAGAGAAGGTCTTATCCCTCACTGATGTCCTCCTGGACACGCCGCTGGCAGGTCAGAAAGCTCAGGCAGGCTTATGTGTGTGGTTCTTGCCAAGTCTTGCACAAGCTAAAAGGGTATCTCTGTGCTGTGAGCTCTTTCATAAAGGAAGAGGATTTGTTACATTTACAGAAATAAAAGATACGCTAACATTCATAATGTTGAATTAGAATCTGTGCAGCATTCAACGCTGCATTGGAAATAAACTAGACACTGTTGTGGCGCATCACAACGTTTCTTGTGCATCCTCCACTGTCCAGAATGTTTTGTTTCACTCATTTCTTCCAACAAATGTTTGTAAGAATTTAAGTTGTCTCCAAAGTAAATTCAAAAGTATGAAAACAATTTGTTTTGATACAGGGTTGTTATGCAGTGTCATGACTTATCAGTACATTTTGCACAATGTCCATATGTTTCACAAGCTCGCAGACGGCTGCAGTATCAGGTTACTTTAACACCTCATTATCAGGTCTATTTTAATTAAGTCGATGTTCTTCCACCTCTAAAAGAACATGAAAACAAACTCCCTGATAATGATTTCCTTTTTTTTGTATCAGGTAATTATGTCCCATTGGCTTCACTTTCAAATAATAGTTTTTTATTTAATCACATTTTTTTTAAATATATTTATTTAATCTATTAAGATGATATTGTTCACTGAAGAGGATATATAAATAATTTGATATTCTGTTATGTAGCTCTGGATATATCAGAAGAATTGTGTTTCAATGAGAGAGAGAAGTAAATCATAGAGTGACTTAAGCTTCAGGTGTATTGTCTGCTGCAAAAACAGTTCAAATAATCACTGCCATTGAATTGTACTATGTTTATGTATATTACATAACTGTCATTAACCGATTCAGTATTCTTTGGATGTATAATTCAGCTAGTGTCTTTTTATAAAATACCGGTAACACAGATTTTACTTTTGACCTTTTCCAGAGACAGACCTCACCAGCCGAAAAACACATTTTCACTAGTGCCGTTCAAAAATGTTACAGGGGGAAATTCACCGGCAATGGCGGCAACTAGACACCCCCAAGTCCAGGGCTCATAGGCTGGGCGTCCCCCGGGGGTATATCCTGGATGAAAATGTGGCCCATTATTCGAGCTGAGAACAGGTGCTTTCAACAAAGAAACCCTGCATCATTATGATCCTGTGGGAAATGAGGGGAAAATATCAAGGCCCAGGAATTTATGGCGTGGCCCTTTGAAAAGCGAAGCGGATCAGATGCCAGGGTTACGAGTCCAACCAGTGAAGCTGTTTACAGAATAAAGAGGGAAAAACAAGGAAAAGCATCTCGTAAACACAACAGGAGCGGATGAGAGTTTTCCTAACCAGCTTGCAGCATGTTAATTGGACACATGCATGCAAACGATCAAGATGTTATTTTTATCCTATGTAGTATCACAGGTTGACACATACAGTATTTTGCAATTATTTCATTTCTTTAATATCTTAATCAAAGGATGTGAATTGCATTTTTAATGGAGCCTCCACAAACCCAAGAAGGCTGAACACACTATGATAGCGTTTCATCAAGCATTCACTTCTGGTTTAGAGCTTAATTATTTCATCCTTATTCCCAGCCAGTATTTATTGTTCAGTGGAGAGATCGTGCGTGTCAGCAATACTCAGAGGTCACAAGAAAGCAGGGCCGTGGCCAAGAAAAATGTCTCACTCGAGCTCAGTCTGGGTGGAGGTCCTCTAAAGACACATCACGCTCCACGTTTCCACCGTTCCTGCTTCCGAGTGCTTTTCTTTCAACATTCCTGACGTGCTTCTCCTCTCACCTCTCTTTCATCTCACTCATCTCTCCAGATTACAGGTACTTACAGATCTCACTTCACTACTCAGATATCTTGACCATCTCTTGAGCAAAGTTAGGAGAGCAGGGTAGAGCTCATTGCCTGTAAGGCCTCCTCATGCAGGGTATGACCCACACAGAAACTCTGTCTCTTTGCCACCCATGATGGGATCGAGCTCCGCTCCCTGGCTCCTCGCTCGCCACAGTCTCCGTCGAGGGCCATGGCTCCTGTCAGGCCGGAGCAGGGTCTCCTTTGATCTGGGCTGAGATGACAAGGCTGTGTGGTCCCAGAGCCCCAGGCCTCCTCAGTCACCACAAGCAAAATATGACAAGGTCAGTCAGGGGGAGGACAGACCTCCAATCACATCGCCTCCAATCTACCTGTATGACAGGGTGCTGTGGAGCTGAAGACTCAGAGCTACTAACTAAGGTTATTAAATCTGTATAACTCAATATATTATGTTCAGTTATACAGATGTATTATATTATAGATTTGTACAAATGGTTTGCTTCAATCTAATAGAATGTATTGATCGTTGGATTTTATACAACCATTACACATATAACTCATAACAAAAAATGGCAGTCAGAGTATAAACCTCTGCAAAGGCCCAACAGTACCAGGTAGAAACTTCATTTTGATTTACTGGATCCTGATTTTGTATTTAGATCTACACAGAATTGCAAAACACTTTCATAACAGTTTCCTAATCATGCCCAATATTTTTCATCAAGTTTCATATATTATTCTCTTAGAAATCCTTTTAAAATATTCTCCTATCGCGCAATGTTAAAAATATTTGTTTAAATCCTGGGTCCACCCCCTGACCCAGATCCACACCAGTTCTTCCCTGACCCGTACTGCGTCCTGCCACCAAGTGCCGTGGTAATCCATCCACATGTTTACTGTGTAATCCTGTTAACCAACAGACAAACAACTTGAAATCAAACCTCTGCCAAGACCTAACAGTCCCCTTCTGAATCTAAATTGAACTCTGGTAGAACTTGATATTTGTTTTTAGATCTCCTCTCCAAATTGCTGAAATTCATCAGTCCACTAAATATGGTTGATTTGCAATATTCCCTCTGAAATCTGGGAAAATGTCAAGACACACACCGACTCCCAATGCTGAAGAAAGTGATGACAAATATCCTGGAGCTGTGCCAAACTTTAAAGGGTTCTTTCTTGGCTGGTGTCCCATCTCTCCACCAAGTTTTGTAGAAAAATCTGCTCAGTAGTTTTTGGATAATCCTCCCGCCATAAAACAAACCAACCACACAAACAAACAAACAAACAAACAGACAGGGGTGAAGAAAATAACCGTCGTGGTAATGAAAGATTTGATTATTAGATTGATGTGTATAGAATTAAACTTGATGAATATCTTGTGAAGTGTGAACGATCCTCTAAAGGTTTACAGTTTAGTTTATCTCTGATCAGAAGGCAAACCCACAGGAATAAAGCAGAGAGCTTAAACACATGTCTCTGCTCTACACTTATTGGAGACGAGGTCATACTTCAGACTTCCAGTTGTATTTTCATTCAGTCACGCAGTAGCTCTTTCCCGCTGACTGTATTTCATGTGGCGAGCCAGCTGAAATGAAGTCAAGCTGGTCTGTGGGCAAGCAGTCAACCCCCTGAGGAAGAGACAAGACAAACATGATAAGAGGCTGCTGGTGAAATTACAGACTGCAGGCCGCCCTTAATGGAGTTCAGCTCCGGGTTGAGGGAAGTAGGGTCATTCAGTCATCGCAGCTCCTTCACTGACATTCCTGAACACCGCTGTCAACAGGCACAGACACTTATCCTTACGTTAGAGTTTCAGCCTTTTGAACGCTAACTCCTGAGAGGACAGATTTAACTTTATTGTGCCTAGTCCACAAAGATCACTCACCTTAATGACGCTACGCTGATCTCATATTGACAAAGCGTAAGGAAACCGTGCAAAGCCAAAACAAACAAAGTGAATTGAAGATTACCAGCTGTCCCTGCGGGGCTCACCACTCTCATTAGCATGAGATAAACACAACCGTGTGCTGGAAACCCGGGAAGTGTTTGTATATTTCATATGGGTTGTGATGGTCCATTTGAAACTGAACCTCTTCTAGATTTACTGTACATACTATGACTTTAAGCACAGACAAACACTGACCCACATCACCCACAGTCTGTTATACGCGATGAGCAAACTTTTGAGCTGTTTTGCTGAATATACATTACCAGCGTCTCGACTCTAGGATTCACATCTCTCTGCACGTTTGATTTATGGACGCTTCCGTCTTCAGTTTCTTGACCCAACTCTCAGAAGCGTTAGGGTAAACAAGCGTGGGATCCAGCGCTCCGATCCAGCTTTCAAGCCATACTGCGAGGATGCGGTATTTGTGTGCTCCACGCGCATTTTCCTTTTCCCATGGTCTACGAGCAATCAGCTGTAATATCCTGCCTATAAATCTCTGTATCACTCGTGGCCGCTGGCCCGGGGAGGAGTTGGCTTGTCCCTCAGGTTCGCTCGCCTAACATCATCAATCCTGGAACCATCTGAGCTTAATCTGTCTTTCAGACCCATGAAATGCCAAGGCTACCTCAAGGCCTCGTCTCCACGAGCGCTGGTCTCATATCAGATGTGCTGCTGGTGAGTTGGATGTAAACGTGCACGTGTGAACCGTCAGCCGGGATTTCATTTTCACGTTGCCTCACAGCAGATGTTCAATCTACTCCTGCTACAATTTCATGATGTGGACTTAATAGCTATGCTCAGACACACACTGTATTGGGTTATGAACTGCTATTAACCCTCCAAAAGCAAACACTGAAAATTAATCGAGAGTGATTAATTTTATAATGTCTGGGCGCTGGTAAGTGTCTAAGTTATAATGGTCCGTCTTGGAGTCATCACAAACTAAAAACACTGCAAAGGTACAACAAGATTTGACCAGGAAAACATAAGGGTCTGATTTGACGGTCATTTTTATAGGGACCAGTATATAACATGAATCACTGCCACACTGTACCACAGGATTAGAGCCTAATAAAATGTCTAATGCTTCTTCCTGTTTGGGCCATTAAAACACACAAAGCTAGAAAAGAACTTGTCTATTAATATATAATAAAATAGAGCTTGACACACCGAAAATGCACAATACACAACGATACAACAGCTTTGGTTTATCTTTAACACTGTATTAATTTGTATATAAATCTGTGTTGATCTGTTTTAAATTCGGTTCGGTCTTCTCCCAGGGAGATCGGCTCCATATTTATCCTTCCTTTAGAGCAAATCTCAAAGGTTTATTACATGTATTAACATGCGCCGCCCCCTCGCACGGATTCACACATAACACATCGCAGCTGGAGCTCGCCACACCCCAACAAACAGTTATTGAATTGGCTTTTCAAAAATAGGTAGCAGCGGGGGGAGCATGCCAGGAACACGGTGTTATAATCAGACTTAATGCGTCAACAGGTTTACCGCGGGCCCCGACCTGTCATAGCTACTTACTGTTTATGGGCTAATGGCTGATAAAATATTATAAAAGCCTGATTGTGTAATATTGAGCCGACATTCAGGGCATGAGAGTTTTGTGATAATGCAACCTGCAGATTAAAGGGTCGATGTTAACTCAGCTTCACAGTGCTCATGGATGTATTCCGTGATAGATATAAGTGAGCAGAACAGCTGTTCCCTGATCAGTATATATAAATCTTCTACAGTGCCTTGAACGCATCTTTTTTTACTCTGTCTTTCATAATTTCACTCACAGCTTTAAACTGATGTTGCTGCTTCATGTTCTGGTTCCTTCTTATCTTGTGAAATACTTGTGCATCCCAGTTGCAATGTGTTTCCAACCAGTGAAAGTGAAGCTGACTGTCTTTTATACAGCAACACAGTGGTTTGGTGGTAAGCTTCAGAGCGGCACAAGTGGCAGCATGTTGCCGCCTTTAAACCAAATAAACTGTAACTGCCAAAGATTTAATGAACATTTGTACTAAATGTGTTATAAATTGCTTTATTCAACATGAGGTCTCAGCAACAATTATCTTCTTGCTTTTGTCCTCGAGGGTCTAAGTGATGAAAGGTGTGCTGTGAAAGTTAACACCTCTACAGCTGATAAGAAGTCATCCTCTCAGTTTTATGTCCACACCTCACTGTATAAATAGAACATATGAGGTGTCCTGTTAAAGAGCTAAAGCCGCGGTTCTGATTAAAAAGTAGTTCTCGGTTTTATTGCTACACAAGCACAATTCGACTTTATGTTGCTCCAAAGTAAAAAAAAAATCTTTACTGTAGTTTCTTATAATTTTCATAATTGAATATAAACTGTCCAAACCATACTTTCCTTGTGGAACTTACAATTTTAATGAGATTAGTTTTAATTTTTTAATAAAAAAATTGTTTTACTAGGACATGCAGTTGTTGTTGAATTAAATCTTAATATACAGCTTGTTCTTGTGACCAAAAATTGCAACTCAAATTAAATCCGGGTTAAAAAAAAAGACGATTAAGCTTAACTTTGCCACAAGAACTACTTTCCCCCAGGCACCACTTGCAAAAAACCAGCCTTATAAAGACTTACTAAATAATGGCACTGGTTTGTTAAAAAAAATAAATTCACCTGATTCTAGTATTGGTGAGCTTACGTCAGCTGAATACAAGCATATTACAAAGGAACACTGGTCAGTTAATTTGATTTTCCTTTGCTGCAGCATTACAATCTACTGGTGAAAGTTGATGAGGAGTTTGGAGTTGGTCCAGCTGAATAGAGTCCATAAACTAATACCACTTTTTCAAACTTGCAGCAACATCAAAAAATTGAAATCAAATCATTCTCTATCTCACATGTTAAGTAAACCCTCCTCCCGAACAAAACCATAAAGGATGTTTCCGTTCTGTTCAGTAAAAACAACCGGTCGTAAAAGATCTCATGCACAATATATTTCTACAGCTACACAACCTTATTATGCATTCTCAATGTGTTTGTGTTACAAATTCACACGTTCGTGTTCACAAATACATGCACAAAAGAAATTGCGATATGTAACTGCAGGCCGGGGAAATTGGGAATTCCCAAGTTTAAAATGTCAATGACCCTTATTTGACACCAGGCGCTGTTTACAGATCTGTTTACACTCAGTTTTTTACTCATCGTTTGACTTTGACTGCTTTTTTATACAAGCCAGTGTTCAGTTTAGCTTCAGCTTGTTTCCAGAAGCAACCAATCCAAGCTCAGTTTCTTCAAAACAGGCATTTTCTAGTTGTAGTTTCTTGTTATTTCATGCTGCATGTCCGACAACCTGCCCGACGTTGAGTGCTCGGCTCGTCTCTCTAAACTTCAGGCCCACTCAGCAGCAGACCTGCATTTAGCGTCTGAAAGGTGTTTGTGATAACCATCATTTTCTGCCATTGCCTGCGTGTTAAAACAGCCCCCGCAGTGGAGACCTGTAATATCTTCCCCCCTCAGATGTCGCAGCGTTTTCATTAGGCCTGGTGCTCGGCTGGCTGGGGCTCATTATGGCCCGAGATAACCCTTTAAAGACACAACCCAAAAGTCTGGCCTCGGTGCTCGGGCTTACCTGAAAGGCTTGCTTTAATGCCTATGGGGAGCTTTGCTGCTCCACACCCAGTCTTCAGCAGGTACGGACCAGGTCAACTACAAAAAGAAGCATTCCTTTCTGCTTTTTTGCAAGTGGTTCAAATCCTGGCATGAGCCAACATTGGAGATGGGGTCATATTGGATGTAAAAATGTGTCCGAATTAAAAAGTGTGCCTGCCTGCCGCCTTGCACACCCTCCCCTGATGAATATGTCACACTCTTTTAATGACAGACCAAAGGCCTGTGGCAGCCCACCCCTCACACCCAGACTGATTGATCTGGGTAATACGATGCTATGTGTCTGAAGATTAAACACAAGCGCGATGTACACGGCAATCTCACCATTCTTTCCCCCCTTTGTGGACTGGGCAGCTCTTAACCTGAGTTCACAACATGCCATTAGATCCTTCCTGACGCCCTACCCTTGTTTGTTTTTGAGCAAAGCAAAGCAAACACACACACACCAGCGTTTTGTCTCCAAGACCGAACCCATCTTAATGACTGCATGCACGGGACTGGTAAGTGCAGCTCTGTACCGGAGCGCACTGTAATACCACGCTTCTGTGGAGGAGCCACAGGGCGTCCGTCTGACCAGGTCACTGTCAAAGTGCAGCCCACGTATCAGTCAAGGCAACGGGTCATCAGGTGGCGAGGTCGTGACCCGAGCGGGGGCTTCATTAGGCGAACTGGGAGCCAATTAGTCCCCAGCTGCCCAGCAGAGGAGCATTAGAGTGAGAGGAAGAGCACTCGGTCATCCCATCGGCCGGAGCAGCAGGAGGCCGCATGACAAATTGTCGTTTGAATGTTTCTCTTCTTCTGCTGTCGAAAAGCTGAGAGCGGATCATGATCGTGGCTGAGGGTTTGAACGCACTTCTCAATCCCTCAGCAGTTTGCCCCTTCCTGCATCTCATCTCATGTGGTTCCTTGTGCAGGGATTACCGGTGAGATAGTTCCTGGAGCAGGTCAGCGGATGTGAAGAATCATATACAGAAGTGATTTAGAAGTGCCTAGAGACCCGCCGCCGGAGCGCCGTGTTTTTTGGAGGGGGTTGGGTTTAGAGTCGAGAAGACCCCCTGGAGATGCTTTCAAAAAGAGCTCCATGCTTTATTGTGAGGGAGAGGATGGGTGTCTGGACCAGGGATGGCCAGCCCGTCTGAGAGAGGACTAACGAAAACAAATGATCTGACGGGGTCAAAAGGTTGAGATCAAGGCTGAAGGATCCCCCCCCGCCCCTCTCAATTTCCAACACGGGAGATTAATGAGGGCAGGGAACAGCCTTTTCTCTGTATCATTTACCCCCTGAGGCCTCTGAACCCTGTGGCGGCGGTGCACAGCCCACCTGTTGGCCTATCACGGCCTTCTGACAGCACAGACAGGGGACATCACTCCTGTCTGAGGGCTGTGATGGCTCTTTCCTGTTCATAGCAGCATGTTGCATTCATGGATCTGCCTCAGGCCTCCAGCAGATTCCTCAAAAAAAGTTACTCTTCACTCCACGAGGCACAAGATAGCTGTAATCACCATTTTACAAGTGTTCGCCATATACCTTCTATATGTAATATGAGACTTTTCTCTGAGTAAAGTAAACAGAGCAATATTACTTATGCTTGGGGGGTGATGCATAGGAATTAAAGCTGTGAAATAAACATCTACTTTGAAAAGAATAAATTGTATTTAGGGCGAATCACTATGATTGGACAGTTGCTTCTATCTGATTGGCAAGTTAGTGGGTTTGGTGGTTTCATCTGATAGGATGGTTATTGGGAAGCATAGGGATTGGCTAGTCAACTGGTACATGGCCAAAATGCATGTTATTTCAGTTCAAGAGATTTTTTGGCGTCCATCTTTCAATTTATGCAAAATGTCAGTGCTGAAAATAGACCTGCATAAAGTTAAAGTAAAAAGGACAGACAATATTTCTACAGCTGCAAAACTCTATCACACTTTCGAGTATTTGTTGGCCAACAATTGTCTTCTTGTGCTCACTCTAACATTATTTGCTACATGAGTAATGATCGCGCCTTTGATGAAAACATTTGATGAAACAGATAGAACAGATAACGATTCAAAGACAAGTCACAGCGCGTTAAGTGTCACGTCATCTGTGTTTTCACATGGAGACAGACTTCCTGAAACGCACTGCCCAGTCATGATGCTGCAGGCGAGGCTCCACACTGTGCTGCTGCAGACTGAAGTAGTTTACACGATAACACTGCCCCCTCCTGGACAGGCACTCTAAAAGCACCGCAGAGTCTAGAGTAAAAGACGGAGCACAGTCACAACTCTCAGTACTGTCACACAAAAATAACAGATGTTGTATCCTGCATATTCTCACTAATACGAATGAACCATTATAAATTGCTGTAATCTGGATTTGTAAACCTCATCTATTGTTTTTAATTAAAAAATTTGTTGTAATCGTTTATCTTTAGTTGCATTGGCACATGCCTGACACTAGATGGTGGGATTGGCCAGGCTGGCTAATGTACGTGGTACCTTAGTAGATACGAAAAGGCTTCAACCCTTTAACATCAGAGCAAATTAGTGTAGTTACTGGAATCGTGTAAAAACTAAATTGGCTCTTCATAAGAAAATATAGGAACTGTAGAAAAAATATAATAACAATATATTTGTCCTTTATTTGTGTGTTATCTTCTCCTATATATTCTCCACGTTTTCAACACAATAATTAACCAATGTGTGTTTTTTAAATTAGGGGTGTATGTATATGTGTATGTAAATATGTGTATGTGTGTATGTATGTATGTCCCTCTCAAGGTATTAACCTGTAAACGTTTTTATAACAATGCAACTCTCAACATTTTGAAATCAATCAGTTGTCATATAAATGCTTGTAATAAGTGGTTCAAGATAATAGCAAAATTATACTGTAAATAACCTGTGATAGCAAAGTGCTGAAAACCAGACTTATTAAAAGGTTTATTAAAAACAAATTAACATATAGACGATGGCTGTTTGATCACTTACAACAACCTTCTGTGAATAGAAGAATAATTCCCACCTTATCTCAAACCTGCGGGAAATACACGTCGTGGTTGAAACAGCCCAGACCGGCTTCTCCTTTCGTCGAGGCTCTGCGTTGATTTACTACATTTCCCAGTTTGCAGCAGTGCGCAGCCGCGGGGCTGCTCGTCGCTGCTGTCGCTCCCTGCCTGTGCGTGTCCGCGGCGAAGGGGCTCCAGCATCACTGCGCAGGCGATGGAGCGAATGTAGAGAAAATATCATCTGGAGAAAAAAAAAGGAAAAAACTTACTAGTAATCGCGGGACAAGTTTTTCTGCGTCGGCACTTTGCGATGAGGGAAGGACGATGTGACGGCGTGGATTCTGTTTTGCGCCGCTGTGGAGCACGGACCGTCACACTGAGAGAAATAATAATGCGGAATATTTCCCCCATGTAGGTGTTAACGCAGAAAATACAAGATGAAGAAGCAGTTCAATCGGATGCGACAGCTCGCCAACCAGACGGTGGGGAGGTGAGTAGAGACCGCTGTCCGTGCGCAATTCTGGGGGAAGGAGGAGATACCCCCCTCATTGGCCCCAATTTGGATGGGAATCATATGCATGTAATTATGATTTTCTGTGATATGAAATTGGACAGAATACAGTGAATGGACCATGGTGGGTGACGAGGGACAAACGGAAGGGCTATCCCGTGTTTGAAACACCTTTAGTGCCCCTATGCGTAATGACCATGGAAGAGGCTACCGCATAGGCAGCGTGCAGGCGCATTGCCCCATTACAACCTGCCCACGGATACACATTATCCAGAGACAATCGCAGTATCTCCCACCGTTACACACACACACACACACACACACACATACACACACACACGCACGAACACACACACACACGACCCCCCCCCCCCCCCCCCCTCTACGGACGCCACTAATGAAGCATTAAAGAAATGCCTCAGTGAAGTTGTGTTGTGATTAAATGCGCCTCCTGTCATCGAACCTGTCAGGAGGTGGAATGTGATGCGGATAGGATATGAAAACGGGGAGAGGAAAAAAAAAAAAGGCGCAATGTTTTCATTACGCAGTTATGTCAGCTGTGAGGAGGGAAACACCTCTTCTAGGCGTCGGTCATCAAGTCAGTGCCCCTGAAGGTCGTATTCCTCGTCCTGCGTTTATCTTATAGACTTTTTTGCTTTTGTAATGTCATCAGACTTGTTTTCATTTAAATACAAATTACTCTTTCCAGCACCTTAAATCCATTCAACTGAATAAAAAACGAGGCCCATGTGCACATATTTTCCATTCCTCCTCTCCTCAGGATCTGGGTGGTTCCTGCATATTCCCAATTCCCACCCCTCAGAAATAGGTGTGTTGTGACCTTTTACTCAGGTCCTCTGGGGTTATCGCTCTCCCCCCACCCACCCTGTGCATTCACCTCACAGGGAGGCCGAGCAGGATATTGTCAAGCAGAGAAGGTGTTCTCTGGGATTGGGTCAGGGAGGTGTGGGTCTACATCGTTACAAGGCAGTGTGAGTGAGTGGCATGGGGTGTTTACACCTCGGCTCGGGCGGATTTGTTCCATCTCCAGTCTTTTTATAATCATTTCCTCGTGACTCAGTGGAGTGTGCGTGGGTGTGATCCAGTTCTCATACGTGTGTGGGTGGGCAGGTTGTGGGCCTTCTTCTGAGCAGAGAGGACAGTTCTTAAGTGTGTGTGTGTGTGTGTGTGTGTTTGTGTGTGTTTAGATGCACTCCCCTCATGCAGTGCATGCCAGTCCTTCTCACATTCTGCAGTTTTGTGCGGCTGTCTAAAGAGAAGCAGTGGTAACCTGCTGAGGTGGTCGGCCTGCACCACAGAGCTGTAATGAGCAACACTATTCTCCCTGATCAGTGCTGTCCCCTTACTAATGGTGCCCACTGTTCACAGCCAGCACTGCCAATCTCAAACCCTCAATTCAAAGCAGAATCAGACATCTCCAGCCATGTACACACGCAGAATACTTCGGGGCAATGGCAGCTTCCGCGAAAGACACTTGATTTAAGTTTTGGATCGAAGCAAGAAGTAGCAGGTTTGACCCTATCGTGACCTTGAACAGTGTCAAACATCGGCTCTGTAATGAAGGATAAAAGGTTAAGAAAGGAATGGACAAAGCTAGGCTGTCAAATGCAACTGTAGCCGTATACGCAAGAAAAATAGTGAGGCAAGACCCATACAACACTTCGTACCAGAAGGGTCAAATTATCTTACTTTGAGGAAAATTAACGGAAGCAACCAGAGTAGGGATGGGACAGTCAAGTTGACGAGACGTGAGTCAAGTTCATCATCAAAGCACGATTTGCTGGAAAGACTTCACATGAGAAGAGATGCATAAACACATGTGATACATATTTTACCATCAAGATTACAACCAATAATACTAAGTGTCACAAAATGATAAAATTATCGTACATGATGCATTCAAAATCTTGCACTCATGAATTTAAATGTGGTTTCACCAGGGGACCGTTGGGACTTAGCAGCATATGCATGCACTCTTCTGAGGGTTATTCTAGGTTGTTAATTTTTATGTTGGCACGATTATGAACATTTTGTGTGCAGAGTAAGGGGATGGATCTAGGCCTTTTCTTTCAACTTCTTTGTAACGCTTCAACATAGGGCAGTTTTCAACTTTGTCTTAATCTTGATTTCACAGTGTTTAGGACAATGTTTTTTCACAATTACATTATTTAGGGCGTCAGATCACTTCCAAGTTTCTTCTATATTTGCATTATACAAACTAAACAGAGTTATGCAGACTGTTGGTGGAAGTACCTGCTCAAAAACTGAAGACTGTCTTGTTTGTATTGGATGTCTTTGCCACCTTCTCCCCCACTGAGACTTTGAAGGAGTCAAAGAGGTGTTGTGCTGAGCCGTGGTTCATGTACAGTAAACAGCTCTTCCTTATTTATGCAATGAAGGGGGATGATGATGATAGCACCACCCACAGCAGAGAAATGTGTGCGGAATGGTATCCCACTGCGATGTGTAGCTGAACACAGAGATGTGTGACCGTGCTATGTCGACTACAATGGACATGCTTTGGGTTTAAACTCGAAATGTCCTCGTCTTTCCGCTGATTTACCACATGAGCTGAATCAAAAGGCTCCTCGTAGCCGTACACGTGTTACCGACCAAAGATAGTGAAGCATTAGCATAGCTATTAGCATATGCTCCATCTTGTACTCACTTGGGCTTTGCAATTCTGCTGACTCGAGCCTCCGCCATCAACAGAGTGGATGGAGGTTACTCTTGTTGGTTTGTGCGTTTGACCTTCCTGAACCTCAGGAGTCTCCGCGGAGCTGCTGATAGTGCTGACCAATCCTCAGTCACGTCCCACCAACTCAACAAATCCAGAAGAAGCAAGAGGCCATGCAGGAAACCAGAACGTTTGATGAAGGTGGACGTGTGTGTGTTAGCAGGAATTTTCCTTTATATAGAGATAATGAGTGGGGGGTGTTGTGAGTGCAGACTTTTAATCTACTCCTCTGTTTCTGGTGTGTGGTCCATGTCTGTCTGTGCTAGTGTTACTGCTGGTCCTTGATGTGTCTTATGTGTGAGGGAGATTGAAGGTCTTCTTTCAGTGGGGGGTTGGCGATCAGGTGTGCTGTGTCAGCACCCCTCTGGCTCTCCAAGTCTGCAGCTGCTGCTGCCGCTGCCCGGGAGAGATCCACGTCACGTGATCATCCGCTCGACCAATAGCCTCCGCGGAGCAAGACCTCATACTGGAGGATGTGCAGCCATGCATACTCTATATGGCTTGAATATAATATGTTGTGGTAGAGTGGGAGAGACAAGAGTGTCACATTTCTGTGAGGTCGGAGAAATAATGTCTGAATTTGTGTTTTGTGCTTCTATTTTCTTCTGTTTTTCTTAACCTGTTGTATTTCTGCAGCGATTGAGGCCTCAGCAGTTTTCAAACCATTTTTCAAGGACGATAAAATGAATTAGTAAGGATAATGAACTTCACTAGATTATCTGCATTTCTCTAGATACCACACTTGTAATCGTTTTGATGCCCTGATGCACAGGGAACAAGTCAGGAAGGGACTACTTTGGTTCAGCCAGCTCCCACCCTCCATTTGTCTTGACCTATTTCTCTATTCCCAGCTCACTACCCTATCTAGGTCTGGGGCGATCCGGTTAAAAAAATTCCATGATAAAAGTCTGTAAGAACATGTTATGCTGCAGGGAGTGAATACGAACATGAAAGACAGGGGGGGAAGTACATTTTTCCATTTTATACATCTTGAGGAAACACTTTCTCTACCCCTAACCTCCGATAGCCTCTCGCCTCCCGCCCACCTTCTCACTCTGCCTCTCCGACCTGTGTGATGACAGACCATACAAGGAGTGTATGGTCAGAGCATTGTTTCTCCTCGTGCCTTCAGGGTAGGCTTTTGTTCACCATGCACTCCACAATGCAATTATCTTAAAATGGCAGCCACTGGTGAGCTGGTAGATTCGTTGTGGATGCTTTCTCTTTCCCACATTGTCTCACTCTTACTCTGTTTCTCCTTCTCTTCCCACCGACAGTGCGATGATGCAGTAGGAGCATGCATTTGAGCCTCGGCGCTGAAGAGAGAGTTTAAATAAGCGCGACATAAAGACACAGGGAAATGCATCTATGCATGAATCCCTGAACATGTTGGTCTTGTAAACAATTACTTGCCGACATAAAATAAAACGCCCTCGCTTGTTTTACATCCTGCACATGTGCACCTCTTGCTAACAGTATGTGTGGGACGCTACAAGAGCATATGGTAGCTGACAGGTAACATGAGATGTAGGGGGAGACCCTGTTGCATGCCAATACAGCATCCCGTCCTCCTCCTCCTCCCCCGCCTCCTCCTCCTCCTCCTCCTCCTCCTCCTCCACCACCTCTGATTCGCTGGCTTGGTAGATGAGACACTGTGAAGATCTCAGAACGAGTGGACTTCATAGGATATTTTATTCATTGCTTTTGTGTAGCTTATGGCCGTGTTGTTACCTCTCGTCTGAAAAGTGCACTCACTGGCAGCACATTCTTTAAGAGTTTTATTAGTCATCATGCAGTGATCAGACACCATGAGTCATTCTTGATTGGGCTCTTTATTTAAAGGCAGATCCCTTGGAGTAATTGTGCTAGTATCAGAGATCAGTGTTGATAACCCTCCCATAACCCCATCAGTGCCTCTCGGAGACAGCATGAAGGGTAGAGTTAGTGATAAAGAGCCTTTGTCAAGGGACCTTTTTTGGCCATCAAAAGATAGATGATGTAATATCGGACAGAAAGCGCCGCTTCTCTCTTTTCCATGTCGCTGATTCCCCCCCCAGACTAACCTCTTAAAGAGACCATGTGCCAGTGGTCCACTAAGAACTCAGTCCCAGTGTATAAAAGCACATGCAGTTAAAAAACCAAAATGGAACAACAACAGTGTTTGGGACAGCTGCTTGATCTCAACACATTAAAGTGGGTTCAATGTTTCATGGGTGTCAGGGTCAACCTGGTCCGCTGCTCGGAATCTCATCTCCAACAGGAAGTGACCCCCGGGCCGGACTGAAATGCAGCACATGAATCAGATGCAATTCACGCCGCAAGACTTTCAAGTGCGAGATAAGGGTCTAAGGAAGATTTAGTATTGAACGACTAATATCAGTAATATTATGGTCGTCCAGTTTAAATATTTATCTCGAGCTAAATTTGCGAATTGTTTTATGCAATCAACCGTTAGAAATGATAATGGAAATTCACTCTGCTGTGCGAGTCATATCAGTGTTTTTCCTGAAGATGAACATTTGCATAAATTGAACTGTTGTGTAATGTTAGCGCTATGAAAATAGTTTGAAAGCTAATTTTCTTTCTCACAGTGTACTGTACTGCTCGTAAGTACCGTGAGTATTTGGTGGCCGACAGCCCGAGGCCTTTCCACTACACATGCAATTATCTGCTGTATAAATCTGAGTAATAAACAGCTATAAATGAGGGCAGCTGAGTGGAGTGCCACTGTTGTTAGAAATAACCACATTGTCCTGGAGACAGGTTACTCCTTATCAACATGCCCACTTCCTTCCATTCAGGAATGCCAATAGGCTCAAAACAGGAAGCACTAATCCACTAATAACAATTTTCCTGGTTTGTTTACCCCTCATTTCCCTTTAGTTTCTCATTTTCACATTTTCTAAATAGTGTTTGCTCCTAAATTATAACAGATGATTCTCCACCAGCCTTTTCTATACAGTGGATGTACAATCTTTCATTTGCCTTGGTTGCCCCCTGGAAACGCTCATTTGGTATTAGCTGTTTTTATCACATCCGTGTGGCTTCGCCGGGCCAACTGTTAAATATTCAAAAATGGCTGAAAGAGATTATAGAGCGACCGAGAGAGAGTGGTTCATGATGGTACACTTTGTCTTTACTGGACATTTCATTACATTTGTGTGTGTGTGTGTGTGTGTGTGTGTGTGTGTGTGTGTGTGTGTGTGTGTGTGTGTGTGCCTGTGCATAGTGCAAAAGAACAGTTAAGTCAAGAGCCAAGATGGAGATTATTCACCACAAATAAAGTTATTAGAGATAACTCACTGCTTGTGTTTCCAGTGAAACGCTGCTGAATGCCACAGTCTCTCTCTCCTCTCTCTCTCTCTCTCTCTCTCTCTCTCTCTCTCTC
The DNA here is from genome assembly GCF_949316205.1 of Platichthys flesus. Classification (NCBI taxonomy): domain Eukaryota; kingdom Metazoa; phylum Chordata; class Actinopteri; order Pleuronectiformes; family Pleuronectidae; genus Platichthys; species Platichthys flesus. The sequence continues at coordinate 9,999,450 of NC_084960.1, forward strand.
TCTCTCTCTCTCTTACTCTCTCTCTCTCTCTCTCTCTCTCTCTCTCTCTCTCTCTCTCTCTCTCTCTCTCTCTCATTCACTCCATCTCTGGACACGTGTGTACTCTGTGTAGGTTGTGTGTGTGTGTGTGTGTGTGTGCACTCCGCTCACAGTTATTCTTGCATACTTAACAGAACTGTGACCTAGTTTACTGGACAACTACAGTAAGTGTGTTTTTCTGTTTTACCATCCCGGCGTCCCATCAGCCCTCTGTCTTGTCATTTGGGAGGAAACTGAGTGCCCCCCCCCCCGTCTAGAAGTAAAGGTCTGAATAAACAAATTTTAAAAATCATTCATTGGAGAAATATTAAGAGAGAATATCTAGCATGAAGACTGCAGTGTGTTTCTGTAGCTGTGTGTGTGTGTGTGTGTGTGTGTGTGGTTGACTCCGGATCTCATGCCAGCGCTCCGGGCCGTGTGGTGCCCTGCTGAGGCCCAGGGCCACCATTCTGCTCCAGTACCCTCCCCTAGCAGCACAGACAGGACCTATAGCATGTAGCACACACGGCCCTTCCAGGCCTCGGAGTCAGTGCTTCTGATAGCCGGGCGAGCAGCATGAGCGAACCAGAGCACGACCACTTGTTCTTCTTTGTTGAATAAGACCTGAACACTTTGCATTTGACAGTTGGCGAGTGGCCGAGGCAACGCGCTCAAGAAATTGCGATTTTCTTTTCTTCGCACTTTGATTTTCGTTTTCCATTGATTATTCATGCTTTCATAAACCATGCACAGTGCTGGGGGTGGGGGGGGTGGGGTGGGGGTGCTGAACATGCGGCTGTCCAACATTAGAAATATATATTACATGAGACATATTTGTTTGAAAAGTGCAGCTGAACTAGTCAACTGGGCATTTGGTGCATCTATGCTATGGAATTGCAATGACAGAGGATATTTCCAATCTCCCTCTTTGACCGGCTGTAAATACAAACGCTTGGATGTGCTCAGCAGTTTCAGGGCTCTTCTTCACATCATCACTTTGTTCATGTTACCATCGGAGGTGCAGAGGGAGTTATTCAAAGACTGGATTTTTATCCCCCGGGTTAAAAATTGGATCAACAACTAATCCATCTTCCTCAGGTGTCTGCTGTCGTCCATATTTGCACAGATTTGCATCCTCTTCACTGACGAATCCCTGAATCAAGCAAGATTTAGAAATCATTTTGTCAGCTGGAATATGATCAATTTCAGTGTTTTGCCTTGAGCTAATTAACCTGCATACTCTTAGACGTGTGTGTTTGTGTGCGTGTGCAAGTGCTTGTGTGTGTGCCAGTATTGAGTCATCAGCAGCTCCAGGTAAAGGGATGCATGCGAGGTGGCAGATGGTTGGCATAAACCTGGCAGAGTCTTCTTCCTCCTCCATGAACACGCCGCCCACGTGGCTGCCAGCGTTTACTTTCAGCCCCGCACAGTATTTGCTGATAAGATTCTCTCTTCTCATCTCCAAGATCTTCTGCTTCTTTGTAATTTAGTTTGGGCGAGTATACTCTCCTGCTGCCCTGCACAAAACGTTGATCCTCCAGAAGTGTTTTGTTAGGATATCAACCCGATCAGAGTCACACACCCAATCTGATCTTCTAATTCAGAAATTTCAGTTTTTTACTATTTATGATATCAATATATTTGCGCTGCTCTTATTTTTAAGATTCAACTAAAGGTAAAATTCAATATTTACTCCAAAACCAGTTATCACGTCCATTTTCATTGAACTCGACAACCTACAGATCTTCAGATCTTCATCCTCCTAAAATCCTCACCGTTGGCAAAGAACTGTTCTTCTATAAAATATTTAAAAGATGCCCACTGCAATGTATACAATCATACCCCCAAACTCACACTTGTTTGAATGCATCTGGACACTTTTACACATCAAATACACACATCTTTTCAGTTTTTAATTGATTATCTTCAAAATGAGCCCACTGGCTTTTCTGCCTCCACCTGCACTGTCTCAGTAATTTTCTCTGTTGTTTTTTTTATGTACAAAACAAACCTCAACCTTCATATCAGGGTGAAGCTACTCCAATAACCCCTGTGTTCCATGTGTCCTGTCGCTGTGTCCTCGCAGGCTGATGATGTGCAGTGTTGCTCTCCTAGGAGGAAATACCACTGTCTGCAAACAAACAAGCTCAGAGAGCAAGACGGTTTGCTGCGTTTGAAGATAGTCTCCGGTCCGTTTGATGTCCGGGTCATAATCAGCTGTCGTCAGCGAGGGCACTAGATGTCTGTGTGTTAAATTCACATTCCCTCGTTTTAAACATGAGTTGTTTTTTTCAATTTAACCAACTGTCGGGAGTGTGGGTTCCCTCAGTCACCAGCCTGCAGAACAAAACACCCCCACATTCACACAAACACACAGTGAGAAGGTGTGAAGGTTTCTCTGTTCAGTGGAGCTCCCTGACACAGACAGCCAGGGCACAGAGCCTCACAGGTTGTCCATCTACCTCAGCCAAACATCACTCACAGAGTAGCTCCTCCATGTCCTCGTTACTGCTGGAGAGCCCCTGTCCCATTAGTCCCGTGTCTTTGCTGGGCCCCTGTCATGGTCCGTCATGGTCCCTCAGCTGCCAGGGTCTGAGGCCAGATAGGCAGCGACGAGCCTCACAGCTGCATTGCAGGGCTCCGGGCTCCACAGCTCACACGTGTGATAGTCTTGTCTGCAAGGTCTTTTTATAGAAGTGAAGTTTTAGAGGTTTTGTTAGAGGCTGTCGGGGTGTTGCGGCAAAATTGTGCCAAACTTTAGTGTTGGCTCGGTTTATTTTTGTCCCACTTTGTCATGTAATCAGCAATCTGTTACCACACTTATCCTGAAAATCACGCCAGAAATCTTCTTCCTCCTCTGTCGTTCTTTCTCTTTCTCTTTCTTATGCATGCAGTACACACACGCACACAAACACACACACACATTTCCTGTATTTTCCTCCTAGCCCAGTGGGCAGAGCAGTTTTCCAGGAGGCTGGCTGTGATTAGCTCCATCGGTTTGTACATGGTTTGACCCAGTTCCCATGGCTCGACGAGCACGTCTTGGCAATGACAACCAGGGATGCTAATAACTGACATAATTAAAGCTCAGCTCTCTGTCGTTTGGCAACAATGTATGGAATATGTGTACACGTATGCATGTCAACATTAATCAAAAGTGGCGTATTTCCTTTCTGTGTTTTCTCCAACATGGGTACCACAGGACACACACAGAGCTGCTATGCCATGTTCGACAGTTTTCATTTGACAGACCTGAAAAGAGCATTTCACATGAACAAAAACATGGAAAGAGCATTTTACTTCTTTGCTGCTGATGTTTTTTTTTTGTCTGACTGATGAATAATGGAGCTCAAACCAAGGTTCATTTCCCCCTTTGTCTTGGGCAATGGAGAGAGACATTCAGAAGCTGTTTTTGAATAAATGATACCAAAAAAAAAGCTATTTGTGATTGGCATTGGCATGGCTAGGGCACAATAGCAGGAAGAGGTTGTGCAGACAGGAAGAGGAAGTGATGAGAGAGTTTGTGCACCAGTGGGTGGTTGTTGGGGGGTCTGCAGGTCTGGATTGGACTCCCCCTCAGAGGTCAGACTGTCTGACAAAGCGGCCCCTCCCCTGTCAGACTACAGGCCCTTTTTCTTCCAGGCAGGAAGTACATGTTCTCCTCCGCTCTGATTAGATGCTCCTGATAGGTCCTGGATTGTTGCTTTAGATATATCTACTGTTGTGTGTCCAAATATGTCCCTGGAAAACAAATCCAACAGGAATTCACTTGTATTAGAGCTACTCCAAAGGGAAAATGTCCCTTTTCGATTTATTTTATGGGATTATAGAAGGCTGTAAGGATTATAGAAGTTCAGACAAAGAACTAAAATCTTTAAATGTAAGCTTTCTGGACTGAGCCGACACCTTATTACATATATTTATATAGATAAAGCTTATAGCTATCACTACCCTGCATGAGTAGTTTAATCTGCTGCATCGGCAGTGCAGCACAGCCCTTTTTTTCAGACTTTGGCAAAGTCCCCAGTCTGATGGATTCACAGTGGGACGTGAAGCTCCTCGGTGGGAACTGACAGATTTGAGTCAGTGGCCTTCGCCGCCGTCCCTGCCTGTTTCACTCATGCTCAGGGGCTGGTCCACTTCAGCGGGTTTACAGCATGAACTGTTTGCCAGATAATTAATATGTTGTTATATGTATTGTCTTAGATAATTAGCAACACGACCATTCAAACACGGGCACTCACACACTCTAATGCTCCAAAGGGATGGATGCGCACGGAGAGTGCAGCTCTGGAGCACTGTTCAACATCACAGTGAATGAGACCTGTGCAAAACCCCTTGGACCTTGTTTCACAACGAGAAACATTTTTACGAAGAAACAATATTATGAAATATTTTTGGATAAGAGACTTGCGTGCCTCAAATCACAGTGACAAACAACATTTAACACGTCATTGTAAACCAATAGAGGGTTTATTATGATGTAATTTCTCTGTGTGATTCATTCAAAAAAGATTCGTAAGATGGTTTTTATATTTTGTATATTAGAGCCTAACTGACATGGACCAAAATATCAGAAGTTGTTGTGATGCTGTTATCAAACCCTCATGAAGAAATTGAGACTTGCCATCTAACCATAACCTTTATAATACCAAATATATAGAAATTGAAAACATAGCATTTTCATATAAATGTAAACATAAATGCACAAGTTCTTTGTAATAAGATACAACTTTTCATATCTGCAAACATAAATGCTACTTTTAATATGAAAAGCTCATATTAGCTAATTTTGACCGGTCAACTGATAAATAGGTCGGGCATGATATGTTATGATCTGTCACATTCAGACTTACTGGCTGTGTTGTGTGACCTGAAAGCAGATGTGTTAAAAACTCAATCACTTTGACAGTTTTTGGTTTCACTGACCTCATCAATACTCAGAGCTGCCTGAATGTGAATATTTGACGAAGCCGTCACACCAGATATTAATCAGGGATCTGCAGTGCTGCTTAGTTACAGTATGAAAATATATTCATCAGCTAAATTCTGTGTTGTCCCCTCATCTTCTAACTGTTGCACACTGTTTTCTTTACAGGGCAGAAAAAACAGAGGTGTTGAGCGAGGACCTTCTGCAGGTAAGCTGTTATTTTTAAATGTGTGTGTGAATGTGTGCAAGTGTTTATCGAGATGGGGACAACACCTGATGACGCAAATGCTGTGCTGTCATTCTTCATGCTGTGTTTCCTCACTGGTGGGATTCATGTTATAATAATGATGATGATGGTCGTGTTTGACCACAATAGAAATCCGTGGTTGCAACTTGTCTTGTGCTCTGACTCCTTAGAGTGAAATCTGCACAGAGTACATTTGTTGTGTGCGTTTTAATGATAACAGTGTGATTCTTCCCTCTCTGATTGTCTCATTTGAGCAGTGCTTAGTGGCAGAGAGATGTATTCTCCAGTATTTCACAAGAAAAAGCAAATATTCTCTAAAAGTAAACAGCTTGTCTTCTGCCCTATTGTCCATACATCATCTCACACTGTCTGTTGCTGATACTCAGTCAGTTTGGGATGCCACCCAAAAGAGATTTTAATTTCATATTTTTTATCAAGTTCATCAATCATTGCACTAAATGATACATTTCCAGGATTAGTTACTAAAACCCAAAGCAATGGTTGGAAGTTGCTCATTTCAAGTGACTATACATCCCTCCGGCTTTTTATATAAGCCCTCAATGATTAGCATTCACAATGCATTACTGACCTTTTAATCCCATATTCTTATAGGTCATCTTCACAAAGTTGTTTCCTTTTGATCGCCCTCTAACGCGTTAAAAGCCAAGTTGACATAAGCTCTCTCTGTTACTACCACCCACACTCTGGAATAATTTTCTGGCCCACATTAAATCCTGTCAACTTCCATCTCTGATCATTGGAAATGACACTTAAAGAAGTACACATCTTCTAGTTTTGATCTTAATTCTAATAAAAAAACTCTAGTGTAGAATTGTAACTAAAGTGTTTATACTTATGCACGTGTGTGTGTGTGTGTGCTCTTGCAGGTGGAGAAGCGTCTGGATCTGGTCAAGCAGGTGACACACAGCACTCACAAGAAGCTCACTGCCTGCCTGCAGGGTCAGCAGGGCACTGACGTGGAGAAGAGGTCCGTCAAGTCCCCGTCTGTGAGTACCTGCATCCATCCTTCCCTCAGACACTGACAACCAATGCAAATGATGCGATGTGTGGTGATGTGACATACGGCTGTGGATAATGTTCAATAGTTCTAACAGAAGCTTTAATAACAGTTATTGTTTTTTCTGCTAACAGAAGAAACTACCACTGACGATCCTGGCACAGTGTTTGGTAGAGGGGGCTGCAGTGTTGGGAGATGACTCTCTCCTGGGGTAAGTCAGTGTAGTTAACAAGCCAACACTCACACCCCCCCCCCCTTCCACACACACACACACACACAGTCATCTTTAATTATTGATTTGGCTATTGAATTCTTTGGTGTCCCCATTACCCTTGTCTGCATTTGAGTTGTATCTCATGGCCTCCGACTTTGTGTTTGTCTGTCACCAAACAGGAAGATGCTGAAGATGTGTGGGGAGACCGAGGAGAAGTTGGCCCTGGAGCTCATCCAGTTTGAGTTCCAGATAGAGAGAGACGTGGTGGAGCCTCTCTACGTGCTCGCAGAGGTGAGGGGGGGGCACCGCTGCTGCTTAATGCACCAATTTAGCCACAGCACCCTCCTGATTCCACTGAATTACCGAGCCGCACTTTTTGCAAGCCGAGTGCGGTCGTGATTTACATAAAAGGGCTGTTACTTTGATCTGAGCTGACGGTAATCCTTCGCTTCATTTCCTTTTGTAGGTGGACATCCCCAACATCCAGAAACAGAGGAAGCACTTAGCGAAACTCGTCTTGGACATGGACTCCTCACGGACAAGGTGAGGGCCCCTGCTCTTGTTCATAAAATTTGAAGATGACGGTTTATAATAACAAGCTTTTGAAACGTGTCTGCGGGAACGGTGTCCTATTCAACGCAGTGGCATTTGTGTCTTTTGAATTCCCATAGATTTCACCAGTCCTCCAAGTCGTCCAGTCACCCGAGCACGCTGCAGCCAGGCGCCAAGGCCGAGTCCCTCAGAGAGGAGATGGAAGAGGCAGCCAATCGGATGGAGATTTGCAGGGTGAGTCACCAATCAGAGTCATTCGTATTATTCCTTCCTCCGGTCCCTTTGCTCTACATTTGATTTTTAACCCCACTGCATGTATAGACACAAATAGACCGCATAGCCAGGAGGATGCTTCAGAGCTATATGGGACTTGAAGTCATCGCTTATATGGTCTCATCTTCTCTCTGTTTCAGGATCAGCTGTCTGCAGATATGTACAATTTTGTGGCCAAAGAAATAGACTATGCAAATTATTTCCAGACAGTAAGTATAGTTTATCTTATTATGTGATTAGATCATAATTATTATGGAATCAAGTTATGATCCCAGTGGAGAATCTCATCAGATATTGGTTTTTCTTTGATCTAAAAGCAGAAGTTGCATTATATTGTATGACACACACTGGCCATGGATTGTTTGTTATTGTTTCCCGCTGTCTCCTTCTGCAGCTGATAGAAACACAGGCAGAATATCACAGGAAGTCATTAGAAATTCTTCACAGCATCCTGCCCCAGATTAAAGCTCACCAAGGTGAGTCATGCACGGTGTGTGTGTGGCTGTGTGTGTGGTTGTGTGTGTATGTGCGTGATCATTGAGAGATCTGTTCCATTTCTGCTCTTGAAGCAATATCAAAATGAGAAGTAATGGAATTAATAGCCCTGAAGTGTCACATAACCACCCCATTAACCTTTAATTACCAACTTCATATTTCAGATATGGCTGCCTTACAAGCACTAAACCAAACTGAGGGCTTATTTGTTGTGTGTGTGTGTGTGTGCGTTTTGTGTTGCAGAGGCGTGGGTGGAGAAGCCGTCTTACGGCAAGTCTCTGGAGGATCACCTGAACATTAGTGGTAGAGAGATTGCCTTCCCCATCGAAGCCTGTGTCACCATGTTGCTGGAGTGTGGCATGCAAGAGGAGGTAGAGTGCAATGCACACACACACACACACACACACACACACACACACACATAGAGATACACATAACTTTTACTTCAAATGTAAGCAAATATACATAAGTTACACTGCATTGTTGCATTTTGTTGTGGATTGCCAAATACACACCCAGTTATCCTTACTACAACCAACCACAATCAGGCATGCATAAGTGTACCAGACTAATTTTACCATATAAATGTGATATTATTATAAGGATTGACATTTAAATAAAGCATTAGATACTAAAAGTCCTAGAATTAAAGTTTTCTGTGTGTTTTACCTGAAGTTTCTTTGTTTATAAGATGAGATATTTGTGTTATAGGGCAAATACTGGACCTTATAAGAACAGTCCTGCTATATAGTAGTTATAACCTGACTTGATCTCCCTGTATAGTGAAAGGACTTATAGCAACATCTTTAGAACACAAAACAAGACTGTACGTGGGATTAAAATTGTGAGATATTTAAGCATTACCAGTACAACAGCTGTGGGATGGTGGTTATTTATCACCTTGACAAAGTTCCTGTTTGTTTGTGGTAATTAGACCAATCAAAATCCCCCGATAGGCGTTGAATAATGGATGACAGTGATAAAGTCTAAGTATGGCCTCCATGTTTCTCCTGCACCAACCCGTGTCAGTCATCATCTGTCACCTGCACAACGATAGAGGCTGTTACTTCGGTGCATCATTTGAGCGCAGGTCACGTTAGATGTGACAATTACCCACGATGATGTGTTTCCTCGTGTGGGCGGCAGGGCCTCTTCAGAGTGGCTCCGTCAAACTCCAAGCTGAAGAAGCTGAAAGCCTCGCTGGACTGTGGAGTTCTGGATGTGCAGGAGTACTCGTGTGACCCGCACGCCATCGCAGGTGAACTACACCCACACAGACGCTTCGAAACAAAACCCATTCCCATAACAACAACAACCCTGATACTCTGTTACGCTAAGTCAGGAAAAAAAGAACAGTCATAGATTTAAGTCGATAAATTAGTCTATATATATGGGTTTTTTTAATCAAGATCCATGAATTATTAAAATAATGAAAAAAATTCCAATCTCACAATTTTAGAGACAATGAGAAAACATTCCTGGATCTGCCTCCTCATCCTGATACTCCACTTATTCTGTTCTGGATCAAAATGAACCGGGTTCTTCCCCGACCCATGACACATCTTTCCCCCAGGTTTTGTGGTAATCCGTCAGCTACCTTTTACATAATCTATTTTTCAAAGAGACCAATAAACAAATGCACAGGGGTGAAAACACGAGCAGTCTTCACCAGCTCTGCCCTCAGTGTTACTTTCCCGTTGCTTTCCAATTCACACATTAACATGAAATCTGTGCTGGGCAGCCATGGGAGTGGCAATTCCTGGAGGGGGGGGGGGGGGCCTGGCCTCACCCGTGCTATGAAGATAGAAAACATTTCTTCTCTCTCTATTCGCACAAAGCTGACCAGTCCTGGTTTCCTGTACGCTCACCCGGTTTTCTGCACCCACAGGGGCTCTGAAGTCCTACCTCCGTGAGCTCCCCGAGCCACTGATGACCACTGAACTTTATGATGAATGGATTCAGGCGTCCAAGTGAGTTGCCGTTTGTGTTCCTCATTAAAAGTTATACCACTGGCCACAATGAAAAAAACAGGAAATAGTCTTCACACAGAGGGTCTGAACTGACAAAATGAAAAATGGGGACATTTATCGTAAGTAGAGCAACTCTAGAAACTATAATGATTTATTTTCTTTATTCCTCCAGCATTCAAGATATGGACAAGAGGCTCCAAGCATTAAATGCAGCGTGCGAGAAACTCCCCACAGACAACTCGAACAATTTCAGGTCAGATGCTTTACCCCTGATTTCCTGTATTTGCAAATGATCCCACTGCAGTAATAAAAAGGACAATCAAACAATGTAGTTTCAGTCCAAACTGTACCACCTGCAGGTAAGAGAGGTAACAGCAGCCGCAGGTCCGACATGCTGATATTCACCCGTCACCAGCAGAAGGCAGTACAATTGGTTTCTTGCAATATCAATGAATGTCAATAATGACCAGGGTTAAACCCCTGTGGCACATTACTTTCCCAAACAGCATGTTGCTCAGGTTGGGAGGTGTCGCAAAAAATGATGATCTAAGTGAGCAGTTGAGGAAAATGTGTTGAGCAGCATTTTGAGATGCAACAATTCATTTGAATCCTACAGATATCTAGTGAAATTCTTAGCCAAGCTGAGTGAGTATCAAGACTCGAACAAGATGACTCCCGGTAACATGGCGATCGTCCTCGGCCCTAACCTGCTGTGGACACACACCGAACCGTATGTATTCTTTTTTTTAGTTTTACCTGAACTTGGTGGAGGATGTTCGTATTGATGCTGAGAGCTTTCTCTTCTTTACCAGAAACATCACGGAGATGATGACCACCGTGTCCCTGCAGATTGTTGGCATCATTGAGCCCATTATCCAGCATGCTGACTGGTTCTTCCCTGGAGGTGGGGATTAAGTATTAAGTATTTGATAAATTTGAAAATTGTCAAAAAATAACTAAGTCCTTAATCTTTTGGCAAATCCACACCACATTGATTGTGTTAGAAACAATGTCTATTCTGAAGACTGATCCAGTGGCCGTGGGTAGTGGTTGACTTCGACACTGTTGTTGGTTACATGTGAGGGATATTCTAAAGGGATTGCATAGTTTCTGCTGAGAAATTTGATTGGAAGCTAATTAAAATGTTGGGCCCAGACAGAGTGTCTTCTTTTAATTATTGGAATTTTATGATTTTGATATTATTGAAATACGACTTTGTTTTAGTAACATTAGCCTACAAGAAATCTAGTAATCGCAAGAATAGTTTTTTCTTCAATATGGCCCTAATACCCTGTCGCAATGAAATATAACTATGCTTTGTTACATGTGTTATTTTTAATGTCAAGATTCATCATACAATAATCAGAAACTTGTTAAATTCTATCAATCCAGAGTTCCATTTACAACACACACACACACACACTCGTAAACACTGCTGAAACTCCATCTTCGTCTGCTTCTCCCTCAGAGATTGAATTCAACCTGACCGGCTGCTACGGCAGCCCCATCCACACCAACCACAACTCCAACTACAGCTCCATGCCCTCACCGGACATGGAGCAGTCGGAGCGCAAGCAGCAGCACGACCAGAGCCGACGCCCACTGAGCGTCGCCACTGACAACATGATGCTGGAATTTTACAAGAAGGACGGGTATGATGCCGAGCGCATCCTCCTGCTGCCCACCTCTCACTCTCTCCCGCACTCGCCGCCCACACCTCCTCTCACGCATCTGATACTGAATTCTTACATTTGACCAGAGCGATGCCGGCACTTTAAGTATCTGTTACCTCGGCGAAGTATTTAAACATCCTGTAATCTAAAGTTTTCGCTCCGGTGAATCAGAAGCCTCTGGAGGCCGCACAGAGCTGTGGGGTGTCACCGATCAATTACTCCAGCAGATACAACTACATTCCCTGTTAGAAAGATGTATCAGGATGAAAGCTGCTCGAACACAAGGGGGGGGGGGGGGGGGGTTGAATTGCCTTGAGTGGCGTTGTTTCCATGGCAACGAAAGGAAGAGCGGCCGGTTACCTCTGTTTTTCTTTTTTTTTCTCGGGAAATATTTCTCCAGCGTTATCTTACCATCCTCCTACACCCAGCCTCTCCTTTGCAGTCTGGCTAGCACGTCACCTGGCCTGAGTCATTCATCCAGCCGGTGGAAAATCACCAGCAGAAGTAGAACCAATACTCTCAAAATGCCCCCGTCGAATCAGGAAAGAGGATGTGGTATTACACTGTGGGCATCAATTTAAATCTGCAGCCCAGCAGCTTCCAATACGATAGAACCCAGCTTTTTATCTGTTTAGAGTTATGAACAGTTCAGGAGCGTCTACTCTGAATAAATTTGATTAGGTAAAAGAAGCTTTTCACCGTGTTGTGAACCATCTCTGCATCACCTCTGACCTCATTTCCTTTTTGCCTCTCTTCTCCCCTACTAACGCAGCATTAGGAAGATACAAAGGTATCGTATCATGCCGTTATACCTCTCCTTTCCTTACTTTCCCCCACTCCCCTTGTCGTGCTGTTCTGTTTACCATATTCACAAATGACCCGTTGTATGTGTGTGTCACCAGCATGGGCGTCCGGGTCATGGATACCTCCTGGGTGTCGCGTAAGGGTTCATCCACGCTGACGCGCAAGACCTCCTCCACGCCTCCCGGCTTACAAGGGCCCGGCTCCCCCGCAGACACACTCATCCCCGAGCAGCCCGGCGAGCTCACCACCTCCCCGTCCGCGACACCGCCCCCTGCAGAAAGGTTCTGGTAAGTCACCGTGGAGACGCCGTCCCCCTCTCTTCCTCATCCGTTGGCTCCTTTTAACGTTTATCATCATCACCATCATCGGCTTCCACACTCTGTGTGATCCAGATCCTTGGCTGTGCTAATCAAACATTCACTTTTTATGGCATTTCTGTCATCCACACCTTCACGTTCGAGTTCTGTTGTCGTTCTTATGATTTCTCACTCTCTGCATTTCCTCAGTTTCTCCTGTTTGTCGGGGAGATTTCACTGTGGGTTACATTTTCAATAAGATAATGACATTTCCTGACTCTAACTCTGAAGGCTTTTAGTCAAAACATTGTGTAGAAGTTTCTGTACTCTACACTAAGCTTTACTCTGCAAGTCCTTGCAAGCATGCAGTTTCCAGTATCCCATTGTCGTGGCTTTGCTTCCTCAGCTTTGGTCCTGAATCTTTTCCTTTTCTGTTGACACTCTGACTGATTTCCTCTTTTGTTTTTGTAATGATTATCATAGTTGAACACATGAATAATCACCTCACGGTTGCCGGCTCTGCCCGTGTGGCTGACGGGAGATAATATAGCTCATAGTTTGGCCGGCTTTCCCCTCCTCTCCTGTGGCTCTTTCAGCCAATGAAAGGGTTTTGTGTCTGTTCCACACTGCCCTGGGCCGACTGCAGGACCTGCAATGCAAACAAGTCGTATAGGATTAAGGCCGACAGGGTTTCCGGATGCAGCAGCTGAGAGGACATTCAGTCACCGGGCCAGCCTTATATAATATTGGGGGCTGCACTTTGGCTTCAGAGACAGATCCTCACAGCTCCATGCAGTGTGCAGACACAAGGTGATCACAGAGGGAGGCGTACACACCGTATTCTTTTCCTTTGGCAATATATATTTTTCCTTTGCTCTTTCTTTGTGCTTGTCTATGTATTTGCACCAAGCTGACTGTGTGCTAAGCTCAGTGACCACCACCCACCCTAAATGCAACTTTTTTTTTCTCTTCTGTTTTTTGGCTACGGACCAACTAACACCTTAATCATCCAAGCAGCTTCTCCTATCACTCCAATGCGTCTCCCTGTTCAATCACTAGAGCTGTTTTTTTTGTGCTGTCTATTCTCTTAATATCTACAGCTCAGACAACGTGTCGCCCAATCGGCCGGACACCTCTCATGCCCACCCACCCCCAGGGGAGGACCGGCCGCCCCCCCCTTACCCCATCTCCTCGTGCCACTCTCTCCCCCACCACTTCTATCCCAAACCCCCGCCCTGCGCTCGCCCCGTGGCACCGGGTCCAGAGTCCCAGCCCCCCGCCTCACCCCCGCCCCCGATGCGCTGGTCTGGCTTCACGCCCCCTGCCCCGCCCCCCTCCTCCTCCTCGTCCTCCTCCTCCTCGTCACTTGACATCAATTCGAACCCCAAACCCAGCTGCCTGCATTTCCCCAAGCACAGTCCGCCTGGCGACATGTCGCATGCACCCCCGCCAGATGCTAATGCCTCACCACTCTACATCAAAGCCCCCTTGGCACTAACTCGCCACGACCAGTCCTTTGGCAACCCCCCTAGCCTCCCTTCGTCCGCACCCCCGCCCCCGCCGTGGGCTGCCTGTCCATGTGTCCGAGAGAGAGGACCCCCCAGGCTGACTAGGTAAATACAACACACCCATGGCCACTATGGATGCATCACAGAGTGGCAGCTGTATCTCTCCTCTCCTCCAGCTCGCTGGCTCATGTTTTCTTTTTGCTTTTTTTTCCTCCCCCTTCAAATTACATATCTCAGATTCTGTAACATTCAGGTTGTCGGGGGTTGCCTCTCATGGGGTTGCCTAGCAACTAAGGATGTTACTGGCTTATATAACGCTGGATATGATGCTGGTATGGAGTAGATGATAAATACATGTACAAGCTGCATATGGCTATCAAATAGCATATGGATGTATTTATTCTACAGTCTGCGCCATTTCTTTTACTAACCAACAGGAGAACAGCTTTGTAAGGAGCTGAAGGTTAACAAGGTTAGTAATATAGTGTCTGTTCCATGATAGAAGAATATCTTCATACAAAATCAGCATCGCACAGCTAAACCAAAGGAGCTGAGTCTGTATTGAGGGATTGAGACAGTTTCCTTACTCATAAGTCTTCAGTGTTACCATCACACAATACAGCGTGAATCATTACTGCAAATCGTTGTCAGCAGTCAGAATAAGCTCGCCTGATATTGCTCCTTCTGGGGATCTGCTAAGGCCATGAGTTCCCATTCAGATGATTTATTTGTTGGAGGCACACGACTCAAAGGGGCTGCAGGAGATCCCAGTTAATTAGACGTCACATAATCCTAAATGTGACGACTCGCTGCAGAGTGGATGCTCTTAGTGGGTGAGACTTCATGGGCTTAGTCTTGTATTTGTAGCAGCTCTGCAGTAGATCTTATTACTGCAAGCATATGCTTGCTGCAGACATTAATTACAGACATAATTATATTAGTGAGAAAAGAACACAGCAGTTAAAATTCAAGAGCAGAGGAAAGAATTACAATATATTAAATGCTAATACCGTAGCTGTCTTAAAGCATTCATTTAACATCACTGACGGATTCTCAGATACATAGAAAGTTAATGCCAAGCTTAGTAAATCTGGATGGATTTTGAGGTAGCAATCAATAACTATATTGATAATCTCAGGAGCAATATTTATTTATGGTCCATACAGTTTATTTACAAAGATAATCTGAATTATCAAAAATCATTGTGAGAGTTAGGGTAAAGACGTTTTCTTTTTTTTTTGTCATATACTGTATCTCTGCTCTGCTTTCAACTTCCCTTCTCTTTGTACTGTGTGGAAACAAACCTAATGCATAGGAAAGTTAGTTTATGAGCATTGATTAATGCTACGTCTGCTACCAAAATGTGCACTCTCTATTCTCTAATGCTGGAATGAATTCCTCGAGCTCGGGGGATTTCTTTTAAACAGATTTGGATCTTGTAAGTTCAGTTCAGAATCAGATCCCGGCTGAGCTCTGGTTCAGTCACTCAAAATAAAATTTGCTTTGGTTCACAGCACTAAGCTTCCGTGTCTGCTGAGAGGAAAGGGCTTAACGTTTTTCATTGTAACTGACAATTTTTTTGTTCTTTTCATATTCAACTGTTACAGAAATGTGTGCTTTTTTTTATGAGTAATAATAATGCTGGTGAAAAGTTTACTGTCTCTGTGCGACGATGCTCTCTATTCTCATTATGCCAGTCAAAATAGTTGATATATTTTCTCAGTGATATTTGATTTACTGTGGTTTACTTTAAACAAGCCGAGAGATTTGCAACTTCAGGGAGTCATCTGCTTAAAACTTGATTCATTTGATGAGTTCACAACGTTTAAATAAAAGGTGTTTAATAAAGATGTGCTGCAGTTTGTTCTGTAAACACCGGCTTGCTTCCCCTGACGTCGTGTTGACGGGTTCTTAAACATTGTGATACAATCATTAATGATGATACTGATGATGATACTGATGATGATGATGGTGGTGGTGGTGGTGGTGGTGGCAGCACTGAGGCAATGTGCATGAGGACAGCTCAGAACGTAAATGTGCTTTAGAATGATTAAAGTTAAAGTGTCTGATATCGGAATACTGATGTCTTTCTGTCCTTTTCAGTTCATTGAAGAGTAAAGAGCTCTCCCCTGTAACTGGACACAAAGGCATCCAGGTGGCAGGTCCAACAGTCCCTCCCAGCAGCAGCAGCCCGCAGAGCAGCAGCCAGTCCCCCCACTCCACGGAGCACAGTCCCCACACCCTGCACAAAGGTCAGCGCCTCACGGGTACTGAGGTATTAAATATTTACATTTTGAACAGGAATACGTGTTGTGTAACACGACTGTGTTGTGTGCTTACAGGTTCCAAGAAGTTGGCCCCTGTCCCTCCCAAGGTCCCTTACGGCCAGTCAGGCGGGATGTCCGACCAGTCCACAGGTCAGCCGTCACCGGTCAGCCTGTCTCCCACACCACCTAGCACCCCTTCCCCTTATGGACTGGCCTGCCCTCCAGGGCTAGTGCCCCCATCCTCACCTGGGCAGACCCCATTTGGGGCGCCCCACTCCCTCTCCTCCCCTCCCTCCCTGACCGGAACGCTCACCAAGTCTCGGCCCACCCCTAAGCCCAGGCAGAGACCTAGCCTGCCCCCTCCTCAGCCACCCACAATCCCTCCTGGGCTCACTGGCCTGGCCATGGCCCCAGTTCCCCAGCCCCTGGAGCAGGGCCTCCTGGATGGACTGTCTCCTGGGGAGAGCATGTCTACAGGTAATCATCAGCCCTTGGTAACAACACCCCCGCCACCCCCACAGGTGGGGCTGCAGCGGCCCTCTCTCAGACTCGCTGTGGCTCTGTCCAACGGAGACGCTGGACGAGTGTAGGACTCTGTAGGACTCGTCACAGTAGATATAAAACAGCACCCGTCCCCTTTTATTGACTGTCCCCACACGAATGTCTGAATGATTAAAAGTTGCCTTTTAGACACAGATGCCTGACATGATGCAATGTAAATAGCATTATCTGAGCAGAGCTCCTGACCGATGTGTTCATTGCTTGTGTTATGTGATGATGTTTCTTGGTAATGTGTGGAAACATCAGAGAAGCATAGCTCGTCCTGCTTGTTTGGAAGTTGCCATTAGATTCATCATGTGCTCTCTGTTTATCTGTGTTACCCAGACCCTCACTCGGCAGAGGTAGGTCAGAGGCTTACACAGTTCACACTAGTCTAGTCTCTCTATCCCACTGCATAGCAGGCGTGGAAACCTAGCCAGACAAACCCCACATTATATCTACAGTATGATGTTCTGATGATGAGGTGTTCTGTCAATATATATACCAATCGTTCTGTCGCTTTGTTATATTTATCATTCTCTTGTTCCCCCTGCTACTATTGTGTACCTTGCAGCTGTGTGAGGCCAGGGATTCAGTGTGGGCTAAGTGTGAGGGGGACTTTTAGGGTAAGCCAGACCGCCCCCCCCCCCCCCCCCCCCCCCCGCCCCATGCAATCCATCTCACTGCCTGGCCTCGTGCTGTGGCTGCCTCTGGGGTCTCCTGCAGCCTGCCTCAAACATGCTCAAGTACCAGTAGCTCGCAGTCAGAATGTCCACATTATTAACTCTTTGCATGGTATCGTGGTACAGCCAATAATGCATGGCCTAAGGACTTCCCAGAGTGCACCACACTGCGCGCTCACATTGCAGACGCCGTCGCTTATAGAGGTCCATCGAAAGCCCCCCGCCCCTCCCTCCTTTTGTTCCCCATTCCCAGCCTTACGCCAGCAGACATCCCCCTCTAACGCCTCTGCCACCGGTATGGGGGGGGGCCACAGGTAACCCCCCCAATCCTCCTCTGGCAGGTTCATCGCTTCTTATAACCTCTGCTCCTCCTTACTACACTGCCACGCTCCATCTCATTCCTACACAGGAGTAGTGTTCAGCCTCTGCTTGGAACTGCTGCTCCCAGTAAACGCAGCAGCGCTTTGGAATAGATTTATATTTAGAGCAAAATATCGAGCCCTCATGAGATTCCCATCGTTATGGTGTCTTGGTGCCATTTTTTCCACAGAGTTCCACACACATCCTGTTGCCTCTGTGTTGGTTTTAGCTGGCCGGTGTTGTAAACGTGTACAGTAATGTGTCATCGTGCAGTGATTTGGACCTGTTCCAGTATTTTATCTGACAAAGTATCTGTTGTTGTCGTCTCAAAAGACACAAAAAGCTGTGACATGCCACACTAGTCGCCACCAAGTTGGTGCAGGTGTGACTAGTAGTAAAGACACTGAATTCATCCCTGTGTAGAATGTGAAGCACATGTAATCTACTGACTCTTTCTTTTCAATCAGGGCTGACCTCATATTGCCACTTAACCATGAGTCCTGAATCCAAACGATTAATATTATTTCTGCTCTCTTCCGTTTTTGACACCTCATTATCATCATCATACGCCCTCTTCTCCTCCTCCTCCTCCTCCTCCTCCTCCTCTTTGCTCCTCATCCCCATTCCCACCACTCTGCTCATCATACTCACCTCTCCCACCCTGCTCACCATTAGATATCTTCAGTTATGAAATCCCCTCCATCAATGTCAATCTGGACAGCCTCATCGATGAGTTCAGCGGTGCCCCCTGCAGGAGGTCCCGGGCAGTGACAGACTCTCCAGAGGGAGACGCTGTGCCTGAGGAGGAGCCCCAGAGCACCACTCTATGACCTATGACCCCAAGGCATCGCAGCTTACCAGCACCCCTGTGGCTGTACATACTCTTAGCTGACGCCGCCGAGGCCTGATGGAAACACCACTCGGCCTCACCAATGCCCACCTGAAACCAGAACTCAGACCCTCCCTCACACCGGCTACAGGCTGCAAAGAACCTCATCTCTCACAACTGCTCGCTAGAACATAAATGTGACAACAACAAAAAAACACCAAAATGCCATAGTGGAGGAACAGTTGCCTTTTAGGAGGAAAGACTGGAATATAAATGAGTATTACACTGAAGATGTTTTCAGTTTCAAATTAATTTTTTTTCTGCCTTGCTTTGTTGGACTTGTTTGATGCAGTGGTCTGCATATTCTGTGCACTTGTTCAATTTCTTAATTTGTTTTGCCTTAGAACATGCAATCAAATTGCAATATGATATTCACAAGTTGTGCAACTCTTCGGTTAGGGAAACTCAGAGCCTGACGTGGTTAGGAGCAATGCCCATCCTCAGGGTGAAACAGAGAGACGGAGAGAGAGAGAGAGAGAGAGAGAGAGAGAGAGAGAGAGAGAGAGAGAGAGAGAGAGAATAATCTGCTTTTAATGCTGACAGGGTATTCAAGCTTTGTGCACATTGAGGAACATGCTGAGCCCGGCAGGTTTCGCATGAAAGATGAAACATTAGATTCTTATTGTCGCAGGTTTTGTTCCCCCCTTCCCCCCACCCCTCCTCTATCACTTTCATTCACTTTAAAACCAGCACAGTATGAGAAGAATGTGATTGTAAATTCAAGTTTCATCTTTTATTCAGTTGAGAAATAAAGAGAAAAAAAAAAGCACCAATATGTGTTTTGCATGAAAAGCCGATACGATCAAACAGCTTCGGCGTCGAGAGCCTCGGAACGGCAGTGTGTTTTTATTTTGCGCGAGTGTTTATGCTGTTGTCGTCGTTGGAGGTGTTAATTTAGATCAATCATGTGCTGTATCAGTTTGATGGTTATGGATGGATGGACTACACTGCCTTTAGGTTCACGTGATTCTCTCTCTTAACCTTGTTTCAAGTGCTTCAGGTTCACTGACCTTTGACCCCGTGTGTAAATACAAAGACTGTACATAAAGCGATGTACAAAAATCTGAGAGGTAAAGTATATGTAAAATGCATATCTTGAATATATATATAATGATAATATATGTGCTGATATTTATCTGGTGTAGAAAATGTAATGATCAAAAAAAATGTGATGTTATTTTTGTCCCTGCACACGATGAACAGGTCTATTGTAGATTCATAGTCTTTCACGTTGACACCAGGTAACTACGATGCTGCAGCAGAATCGCAGAAAGTTATTTCTGCTAGGAATCAAATCTTTCTATTTCTGCCTCCTGCGCTTTGACTTCAGACATGCTGGGGTGCTAATCACACCAATGCGCTATCTTTTCCTCTTTTTTAATCCGCTACGATAGATTCCTCTGTAAATAATCACTTTGAGCCCGCTTGGACCTTTTAATTCATCCGTAATGAGGCAACACATTGCTAAGCCTGTATTGTAGGACTGACTTGAACTGATTAGAAATCAAATTTGGCTCATCGGCTGTTTCTCCAACTAAATTTCGAAAAATGTTTCGCCGCAGACCATAAATTAGAGACGTCAGAAAACAGATGCTGCAGTGTCACTTTTTTTATTTCACACAGAATGTCCTAGGACAAGAATTTTGTCGATTTAAGTGCAATTACAGTGTTTACTGATCCACCTCAGTCCAAAAAAAGTGGTCAAAGTCACCCTAACCCCCAAACCTTCAGAAAAAAAAGCCATTCATTTTATTACGAAGAGGTTGTTTTTCTTTCCGTGTGAGTTTTCTGCTTTACGAAATGATCTCTAGATTAACCTCTCTCCTGCAGTGATCCATGGTATGCCTCAGTGTGTATATGTTTATGAAGATATTGGTGGCGTTGATGATTCTGTTGATAGCTGTGGTGATTATATGACAAATAATTGCAAGTGCCCTCACACTGGTTGTTATTTTGGAAAAATAGGCATAATAGAGGTTTTATTGTCTGTGCTGGATCCATAGATTTATACGAGGAGGCTGGGGTACATCTGAATGTGACCCACTCAGATTTCAAACGGTCGGGTACCTGCTTTTGTAACCACTAACAGGACAAACGGGAGCTAGTTTTTTGGGGATGAAAGTTAACTAGGGCCTGTTGGCATGTGTTGTTATCAGTGCTGGGCTGTATTACTGTAATGCTTTTGTGCATCATAACTGGAACTTACAGCCACCTAAAAGCATGCATTCATATTCATTATAGGTGTGATTATTACGCTGCTGAAGAGAGAAAAATAAAAACGTCTGTATATCCTCCCCCAAAAACACAAGTCATAATCACCTCTTATCTTGTTTCAGCCAGTAAACTGATTTTACTGTCATGTCTGAGAGTGTTATTCATAGGAGCCACATTGTGCACCAAAGTAGTGCACTGTTCCGTAGTTTTATTGAGCATTTGAAATGCTGTATAGGCCTATATTTCCTATCTCACCTCACCACCAAGTGTGTTGGTCTAAAATGAAGCTCAATTTGTTTACATTTTGTGGGGGGGGAGGGGATTTTAAAGAAGTTACAAAAAAAAAAAAGCGAAGAAAAGGAAAAATCCGACAAAAAGTGTCTTGCATGCGCTTAGATAGTCTTTTGATAATCCATGTTTTGTGTCAATCACTGTCTTTTTAGGGATTGTACGAGGGGTAATGAACAAAAATGTGGTTGATGGACTCCGGAGAATGTGGATCACGATGAATGGTCCTGAGTGTGGGGGGTTTTTGAGCAATACGGTAGAGGAGTGGACGTTGCCTGTGGATGTACTGCCTCCTTCTGCTTTTCACGACTAGTGTACAAACAGAACCTGCCGCTTGTCAAGCCCACCACGCCAACCCCCCTATGCCCCCCCCCCTCCCCTCCCCTCCTCCTCTGCTTAGCATATCAAGTGGAACACAGTGTGTACTGTGAAGCCTACCTGCAATCCTTATCAGAATGTCAGAAATAAATATATATATTAAACTCTACATTTTTAATAATCTAACCTGGTACGTGTGGGTTTCATTTATGCGATTTCTTTGAGATCAAAATGTTGCCGAAATCAATTTGTTGTAAAAACTTTGTTATTGTTTGAAGTTCCATATTCTGACCATATACTTCTACCCACTTTATGCAAGTCAATCTAAAATATCCCAGATGTTAACACAGATAATTTGCGCATTTGGAGCCAGAGTCAGTGCAGTAACTATTGGGGGATTGAGCCACTGAAACAAGGTCCCGTTAATACACATGGCCTCATTTCCATTCATCAAATATCAAATTTGTAGCACTCGAATATATATGTCAGTGGAATCACTATCAAAACTTACACAAACTATGAACATGTTTATAATGTGTACTTTGGCTTTTTTATTTGGTCCATGTCCCAGCCACCGACATGGATGACCTGGGGTCAGTGACCTTTACTGCTGCCAGACACCAGGGGGCAATGGAGATGCTTTGGCTTCACATTTAGGAAGAAGTCATGTCTCCCGTTTTTATACACAGTTTATGATTTAGACATTGTTACATTTTCACTCAATGCATGAAGTATAACTCCAGTTGTTCATGAAAAAAGGAAATGAAACCAGAGACCGCTCGTCTTCAGTTTTGAGTTGTGAGCAAAGTTGGCTGCAGCGCTCAATTTGGGAGAGCCACACAAAATAAATAAACAAATCAACTTTAACAGCATTTCGGGCTTTCCCAAACCCATCAACATATATTCACATTTGTACATGAAAGACACTGTTACTGGTACTTTTACTGCAGAGTACGTCTTTAGACACTGCCATAAGTTTAGGAATAGGTTTAATCGCAGAATCATATTGCATATTTCATATTTATGTAATTCCTGCCTTTATTCTCTTTCCAGCCATCGCCTCCTCTGGCTTTGGGGGGTAAATCTGGGTCCTGAAAGTCATGACCAGGGCTGTGATGAAAAAGGCTGACTCAACAAATTGATTAAGCAGAAACCTGGCAGGGCCGAAACAGCATAGGCCCATGGGTAACCTGTGGGACTGGCCCGGCAGGATGACTGGGGGAGGAGGAAACTAGGAGTGTCCAGGTTTGACAGGGTGGTGGTGACACCCAAACTGACAATGAATCCCTCGTTTGTTTGGATCCTCCGCCCCATACAGGCTCAGTGATCCACTGATGAACTCTTAGATTAATACCAACGGACAGATTGATTTCTTTCAAAAATCATCTCGTCATTTGTGCCTAAATTAAACTCTCTACTGTCTACACAAATGTTTTTAGGGGTAATATAATGCTACGGTACAGCAGCGTGTCTCCTTACAGCAATCAACCAGGCTCAGCTCATCTTTACCAGCCTCCTTGAGACTAGGGACATCAATTATTTCTAACTTGAGAGTTTTAAAGGCAACTCTGTTTACAGCGTCTTTGAACCAACACATGGGAAGCCTCTCGCATGCTGTAAGAGATGAAGGTCCTGATACAACCACTAACTCCATCCAGTCATTAGACACCTTTCCATTTCATTTGCATGTTTAAGATTACCGCATTTAATGGAAATGATGAGATGATGTTTCATTAAATTTCGGACAACCTGTCTGTTGTGATGTAAGAGGGAGAGAGGATAACCTGAATGTTTTAACATGGTCTTCACCGCACTTTGCTCCCTTGTCAGATCCAGCTCATGACTCATCGCTTTTCTTTTGGCGAAATGTGCAAACACACAAAGCTGTTGAAAGTGTTGTGTGGTGGTATATTGCAATTTTTTTTCTTCCCACAAAGTCAGGGCCTGCTGCTTGAAATCATCAATAACGTTAAATCGACTTATTCCATTTTTTGGTTGTTAAAGTCAGACCTCAGGAATGTCCTGTGTTGTTCTCTGAAGTTGTTACACATCCCTGCATGTTGGCTCCTTATGAAACAGGCATAACTTGTCACAGACAGGAATGCAAAACAAATGCGTAGTTGTCAAGGCTTCCCTAACCTTCCCTTTACTTTAGACTGCTGCCTGGTGATTCACATAAAACAGGTGGCACGCCAATAAACTCCCTTAACTTTCCTTAAGTGGAAAGAGGGAAGATTACAACGCCTGGTGATATCTTAAAACCATAAAGATCCCCTGAATTGTACATTTTCTGATTATTTTCACCAGTAAGACAAATAAACTCATGTCACACACTTCATTGCATATAGCTGATGGATAATGTTAAATTCGTGGATTCCACTAAGAGTCTTTTTAAATATCAGTTCCTACTACTTATTGGCACTTCGTAATCCAGTCATTAAACGCTGCGCTATGCCAATAAGATCCAGGGTAAAGTTGCAGCCACCAGTGCGAGGAGAGTGAACAACGAGAGCAGAACGACCAGGCATCGTGCGGTAGTGCAAAACCTGCGTCGTCGCCTGCGCCGCTGCGGCTGAACAGCAGTCATCACAACGCTGAGCGCATCATCCTCAGCCATGGGTCGTCCCTCGGCGCTGATGATGAAGATCTGACACGCTTTGTAGCCGGGGCTGATCAGCCTCTGACGACGGGCTCGCTCCGAGATCCCCCTGAAGCAGCGGGCGATCCAGTCCACCCCCCGCGGCAAAGGGGCCCTGGGGGTCCGCCGTGCGCCTGGGAGCTTCCCCGGCGGACGAGGCAGAGGCACTTCAAGGGTCTGCGCCTCATCCGGAGTTTTGTACTTCGCGGGGGACACCAACGCTTCCTTCTGCTTCCTGATGAACGTCAGATGTCGACACACGGGGCAAATGATCGTGTCTCTGATGTTCCCATTCCTGTTGATGCTGACCAGCGTTTTGACCAGGCAGTCGTGGCAGAACACATGTCCGCAGCTCAGGGTCCTCTCGGTACCCGACAGACCCTCATAGCACACCGGACACTCCTGTGCGTCCTCCTGGCTGTCCTCGCTGGAAAATGCCATAGAGGGGGAAATGATCACTGAATGTTATCCAGTCTAAAATAGGAGCCTTTGGTAAATGTCCTGTGAAGTTCAGCTCCAAGTTGCGTATTCCTCAGCGCACGGTATTCTATACGTTGGGCTGTGGGTGGAGGCGAGAGCAGCACCTTGTAAAACAGGGTCTGTCACCTGACGCTGCACTGACTTGACTGATCGAGTCCCCACATAACATCACTGGTACTTCAAGTGCAAGCTGGTTCATATTTCATGTTCTTCAGACAAGGCAGCTTATCCTGAATTTCTTCTCTGTCATCTCTGAGTCAAGTTTAATTGGGGGAAATATTCGTTTTCATATTTATGAACTATGCATTTATCGACAGGATAAATATAGGAGCAGTTGAGGCCATATTTGTTATTCTATTCGGTTCTATGCGTGCATTATTAGATTAATAGATTTATGTAGGATAAAATGCTACACTTGAAAGATTGCTCCCCATGTGTGAGGTTCATTACCTGACATCATACGCCACCTCGTGTCCACTTTAGTGAAAGTTTGTCATAGCAAATCCAAAACAAGGTGCGGCTGAAGACCATAATATTTAGAAAAACAAAATCGATGTCATCACATTCCTGGGAATTTGCTGTTGTTGAATCACAGTGAAGTCCCTGAAGGAAACAGTCATTTATAATAGAGATAGAGAATGACGTGATATGAATAGCCCAAGATCAAATGAAGGAAGACTGAACTGGAAGTGTTTACAACACCTTGCCTGGTTACAGACGTTCTGTTTGAAATTATACATATTTTTTGTTATTTATACTTTTTCATATATATATATATAACCCTAACCCACACAGTAATATTGTAATCTATTGTGCCTGCTGTGTACAAAAATGCTTTATAATGTAAGGTTCGGCTGTCTTATCAGTCTGAGTTAGACATAACAAGTGGTGTTAATCCAAACAGTTCTCAGCCCAAAAAAACATTTCTGGTATTGGCTTAGTATCTACAAGCCCTGTGTCCTATCTCGTATATATATATATATATATATATATATATATATACCAGCCCTTTGTCCTATCTAGTATCTATGACTATATCAGCCCTGTGTCCTTTCTTTTAAATATACCATTTACCGACTCTGTGTTCTATCTTGTACATCTATACCAGCCCTGTATCCTTTCTAGTATCTCCATCTCTACCGGCCCTGTGTCCCATCTCTCACATCTACTTCTATACCGGCCCTACCCATTTCCTGACGTCAACGTGAGCTACGTCAGCGCGTACGTCTGTCCGGGACATTACGTCTCTTCCGGGAGACGCGTTGGCAGTTTCCTAAACACGGAGCAGCTCAGTCAGTGCGAGCGGACTGAGGCCAGGGACAGGGCGGAAGTGTGTGTGTCTGTGTGTGTTGGATGTAAAGACGCCGAACCTGAGGACAGACCCACTCCGCTTTGACATGAGCAGGTAATTCCGTGTGTTCGTACTGCGGACGACGCGCCGGGGGTCACGGTGTCGTGTTCACGCTCCTCTGCGGCTCCTGTGTGTGTGTTTATCGCGACGCTCGGGTTTCGGACTCGGTTCTTGCGTCATATTCTCACATTTTATACGTTCAATTGTCTTATTTCAACGCTGTGAATCATCAGGTTTATTATCGTGAGGCCAGACAACCGCGTTCTACGTGTTAAGGGTCGACGCGATGACAGCAGCGGTTTGATGAACCGTCATGACAACCTGCTAGTTTATCTGACCTGACGAGTATTACTGTTATTTATCTTCAGCTTAATTTGTCTTTACTCAATATGTTTATTATGGCTCTACATTAAAAAAAAAAAACAGTGATTTAGGGCGAACGAAATTTACAGAAGAGCCTCCCACAGTTTAATATTTATATTTTTTAATTCCTTTGATTTATATTGAACACACATGGGACCAGGTCTGGGGAATAACGGATTTTAAAAAACCATTAGGATTTGAATAAGAATGACAAACTGTAGCTCGTATTATTGTTCACATCAGATCAAACCAAGGAGACATTGTAAATAAGCATTTGTGTGAACGCAGGGCAATAAAACAATATCAATAATTATCCCAATATAATTTTCAGCAATAGCAATGTAGTTCAATGTTCATTGATGTAATGCTTATTCATCGTGCGAGTACAAAATACTTAACTCATCTTCCTCTGATTTGTAAAATGTTCTGCTGTTTAATGAAGACAAGTTTATAACCACAACCAGCAAACATGAGTCTTTAAACTTAAAATAAATAATGTGGAATTTAGCGAGAGTTACCGATATCGACTAATGGGAAGATTGTTCTCATATGGCCCTAGTTTGGGTTTTCATCTCACAAGCTACTAACCAAGTAATACTGTAAATATTCAGTGAAACCCAATTCATAAAGGAGAAGCAGAATGACTAGACAGAAAAAGCAAGAGTTCTCAAAAATGTAGCCATAGACAAATTCTCAATATATTTAGACAGTTAGGTCACAACATGAATAGAAAACTAACACCCGAACAAAATCTGTCCATAGTTTCAGTTGGACGAATAAATGAGTCACAGTCCAGCTCACCGCTCTCTAAGGCCTCGAATAAGGAGAAGTGACTCCATCATAGCTTTAATTTCTTAGTAAACACCACGTGAGTCATCTGCAGCAGAGAAAAGAGGATGTAGCGAACAAGGATGTGGGGAAAGGAAGCATGTCTCTTTTCACTACTACATTCCCCTGTCTCCGCGCACAGATGGTGAAATGTCCCCTGCACCATGTCTGCTGGCTTTGGGCCCTGGACCTCGCAGCAGACAAATAGATCGGAGGGTCAAACTCGCACCACTCAAAAAGGATGCTGGAGAGAGAGAGAGAGACAGAGAGAGAGAGAGAGCAGGACCCGTCATGTTCTCTGAGTCCCAGCGTCGTTACATGATATAGCTTACCAGCACAGTGGCGGTCCGTCGTCATATGTACTGCATGTGTGAAATAGCTCTGGCAGGGGTAGACCTCCATCACATGATTTAATGATCCCGTCAGTGAGCTGGTAAGCAGCCATATTTTTCTCCAGTGGGTGTTTAGGCTTTAGATCTGAATCACCATGGAACAGTCTCCTGTCGCTCAGAGACGTACCCGGGGGAACCCACAAAACAACCGGATCACCTTCCTCTCCATAATAACTACATATCGGTTACGTTTGCTAGACTAGCTGGATTTTCTCGTCTCTGCTTATCACCTGAAGAAAATATACGTTTCGGGTTATTCCCCTGGAGAGAGTTCACGACTCCGCTTGAGTAACATGTTACGTCAACTTTGGGAACATTTCGCCGTCCCCTCCCTTTTGTTGTTCTGGTCTCCAGTTTCCTTTGAGATTTCCACAGCGGTGTACAGACACGTGAGGGGTCTGCAGCGAGGAAATTGTCGATGACGCCAGCTCAGAGGAATGTGTGAAGGGTGACGAGGGTCTGCCTCTGAGTCTGCATCTCAGTCCACTTCTTGGAAAGAGAGAACCACATAACCATTTTCTTGTCTAAGCCCAACCCACGCTAGTGTGGCCAATACGTAATAATGATAATAATAATAATAGTGTCGTCATTATCCTATGTCACTTCTTTGTCTTATTTATTCAACCAGTTTTTGTGCAGACTGTTTCAACAACAATCAAACCACGTTCCCCAAGATTTATAAATAACCTGTCTGTAGGAAATCCTAGTGAGCTCAGGTGGGATTATAAATACTCCTGGAGCTCCACCACATTACTGTGGGCAGCAGCAACATACACACAGAACACAGACACACACACACAAATACCTCTTTTTCAGCTGTGTTAAATATTTTGAATTCTATCCATATAGAACACAGCGAGGCCGAGTTTAGTGGCTCACCAGAAAACAGGAATGTTCCTCCAGTAAAGAGAAGAAAGGAAAGATGAAAAACTTTTTCACCTTCTGAACCGGGCCACAACAGACAGCTCTGAGTAGCTCTGATAAGTGATGTTGACTTCACATACAGGGTTGAGCTGTTGTGAGGTTTGATGAAATGTAATGAATCAGTCATGAATTTTACTGGGACCAGTCACAGAGGCTGGTAACAGTTTATAGAAAAGTTTGTCATGTCGTTTTCATTGGAAACTGATTCATGAGGAACTATGGATAACTCTTGCCTCAGCTTTATTTTCTTTCCCTTTACAAAGAAGGCTATGTTTTCATCTGAGTTTTCTTTTCTTTTTTTAGCAGGATAATGCAAAAACTACTGATTTTCATGACATTTTGTGGAGGGGTGGGGGAAGACCCAGGGAGAAACCCCTCATTCTAGAACATTACGAGACAGGGAAGAGAATAGTTTCTCTGTGAATTATTCATGGGTGTTGATTACAGAAAATCAGGCATGTTTAAGGGTACGATATTTGAAAGTGTGTTCAATTTTGTGCAGAATCAGCAGATCCATATACAAATTTGGATCTAGCCAATTTGAATGTGGTTTCACAAGGACACTGTCATTCTAGTGTTGTTATGTTGTCTTCTCCTGTGGGAATGAGAGACATTTCTAATCGTGATTTATCTGGATGTTCGGCCCTGAGATTAGAAAGGAATGCACTGCACCTGACTCTGCATGCCAAAGGATGTAAATAGTGTTTGTGCCATGTGTGCGTCCCCTGATGGTCTTTCCTCATTTAGATTACTTGGCCTTCGTTTAACCTCGTTAGCATTGACTGTGGATTGTTTTCGTAGAAACTCTTAAGTAATGTAAATCACTAATTAATATGTGAATTCAATCCTCAGGTTGCCCTGACATGGACACAGAGATGATTCCCAAATTTTCGTCAAAAGATGAGGAAGTGGATTACTGGAAGTCACAAGCCCTCAAATATAAGAAAAGGTAAGCGACTCAAATGAATTCTCCTGTGACGTGAAATATATCTTTTATTGAATTTCTTTGCCTGTGTGAGTTGACTTGAATCCTTCATCATGCACTGAACGTTGTAATTCAAGAATATAGCCAATATTTTCTGTTCTCAGCCTTTTCTACATGAAGAAAATGTTGTTTCTCAGCTCAGTCTTGAAATGTGGGTCTTGTAACAATTTTTTCATCGTTTTATTTCATGGTCTGTGTTGCAAGAAAAATAAAAATTTAGACGGAAGAAAAACATTTCAACTCACGACTTTTGTTTAAAAAGTTGTTACCACCCACTCTTACGTAATACATAGGCTGATGCTAATTTGCTGAATACGTAGTTTTGCGTGTGGTAATGAAAGATGTTATTACACAATCATTTTCACATTTTACTGACCAAATGTTTTCATATGTTCAGTTTAAAAGTTTGATCACGAGAAGACGGTATGAAGCCATATAAGGGAATTGAGCAGACATGTTTTTTTAAAGGTCTGTGCCCACAAACAGCTGTGGCCTACTCAGGAGGAAATGACTACATCTTTGATTTCTTAAACAGAGACCACAGCATATGCTGGGGATAGGCAGCAGGGGCCCTTACGAGCGCTGTGTAAGATCTTTGTCGAACTCTGTCTGTCTGTATTTTCTATTCGTGGAATTTTGGGGCCCATCGCTCTCTGGAGGAAGCATTAAACTGCACAGAGAGAGTTTAAATCCTGGAAACTCCTGCTGTGGGTACAGGGTATGGGGACGAAGCATCAGCGCATGGAAAAATCACTTTTACAGCAAACCATCACGTTGCCGGCACGCTGGGTTCATTAGTTACCTTCTCAGAAGTTGTCTCCTTGAAGTAATTTCATGATTTAAGCTGCTCTGTGTAGCACATGTTGTTCTGATCTGCTGGTAAACCAGTGCGAGGGCGGACAACTCTGTGTGGTTAAACTGGGAAGTTATAGAGCCCAGCGTGCTGATGAAGCAGCCTCTGTGGCAATGGTATGTGTGGGCCGGCACAACAACTGATTCATGGATTCCACTGCGGTGTAGAGCCACTGAGAGGCCATTATACCAGCGGAGGTCAGCTGATCTGGGAGCAGTGAGAACCACGTTTTCACACCACAGGTGGACAAATCAGGGTCAGTTTAGATTATTTAAATTATGAGATAATATCACTATAAATAATATATAAGACAATAACTCCTCTTCATTTTCCCTCCGTCTCCGAATGGACATATTTACTTAAAAAGATAGAAACCAGGTAATAAATTGTGTATTATTCCCAAAAGATTTCTGAATTGTCAGAGCAGACACACATCCTGTTTCCTTGCCCCCCCCCCCCAATTCTCTCTTTACCCCTGATCTTTAACCCCCCCTTCCCCAGACACATGACAGCAGGCCTGTTTTTCTGTGTTACTTCCCGACCACCTTCTGGTACAGTTCAGCTGTCTCGTCAGAGCTGTATATTTAGAACGCCTAACTCGAAAATGCTGAGCCGCTGCTGCTGCCCCACTATTTCCTGTTTGGCAGAATTGCAGGTTAAAAATCTACAAATACCTCGCTGGCTTTTTCGTGCAGGTTTATTTCTGGGCAGTGGAGGTAAAGCTACCAGAACATGCCTGGCTCATCTTACAGGACAAAAGGCAGCCTCTCTCTTCCAGAGCCCATTCAGCCAGTCAGCTCTACACAATTGAATGGCGGACGATGAACAGGATAGCTGGAAACTGAATTTGTTTGTGTGTGTGTGTGCACCATCCAGCTGCCATGATGCACAGGAAGAGCTGCAGGAGTTCCAGGAGGGGAGCCGAGAACTGGAGGCTGAGTTGGAGGCACAGCTCAGCCAGGCCGAACACCGGCTTCGAGACCTGCAAACGGAGAATGAGAGACTGAAGAACGAGGTGGCCAACCTCAAGGTAACTGCGCCAGGGGACCTGCTGCGAGGCTTTGCTTGGGATTGGTTTGCTTGTACGGTCTGTGGGTCAGGACGCTGATAAAGGAATTAGCTACTTCGGAGGTCATCTGCTCTGCCGGAGCCAAAGGTCCAACGTCTGATTCGTGTAGTAGCTGTTAATAGGGAATGCTGTTACATAATCCTCCTGCACTTCTTAATTGGATGTCAGGATAAGGAGGAAGAAAATAGAAAACTCCTAGGGCAAGTTTGATCAGACTTCACCACCTCCCAGAAGTTCCACTGTGCTCTTCAAATCGTTTGTCGTCACTGTAGGTATTGTGATTAGCTCGCAGAAGCTAATGCTAAAGACGAACAGTGTAAAGGAGCCAGAGAGACGGTGAATCATGGTTTCCAGGCATGCAGCCCTGCCACCGACAGCACTGTGAAGTACCCCAGAGCCACTCGTTCTGTCCAGGGAACAAAGAGACCCTTTGACAGTCAAATAATGTGGAAGAACATCTTTACTAGCCGTCTCATGACCCTCCTAATTCACCAGGTTTCCCCTTTAATGACTGTTGTACTATCAACCGTCTCCAATTTGCCCAAAATACGTCCGTTCTTACAAAAACACAAAAGTATGAAAACACCCCCCCCCCCCCCCCCCCATTCTCGCTTCATAAAATTGTAGTGCTAGTTTTTTAAATCGCCATTGCCCCGTTATATCAAGGCCCTTCTGATCCCGTACCTACCTCTTTCTGATCTCAGATCTGCAGATCAACTGTTGCTTTTGGTTCCCAGGGTAAAGCGCCAAACTGAGGCTCCATTTCTAAAAATAAACAAGCTACCTTGTTGTCCTCTTTTAAATCTTGTTTAAGACTCATTTTATATTATGGCTTAAAACTAGGTTTCTTATCTGGGAATTTAATTTGTCAGTTTCTATGTTAGTGAAGCACTTTGTAAACTTGTTTTTGAAAAGTGATTTATAAATAAAGTGTCAACATTATTGTACGGTGCGTAAAATTGCAAATGGATCTAACCTCAGCAAAGAAGAAATGAAAACAAATGTTCCCCCGTAAACAACAGGTCTCTTGATTTTCTTGTTTCTACCCTACACTCACTCCCTCTTCTCCACTGTTCCCATCTCTATCAGGAGAAGCTGGAGCAGCATTACGCCCAGAGCTACAAGCAGATATCTATGCTGGAGGATGATCTGGGCCAGACGCGCAGCATCAAGGAGCAGCTCCACAAATACGTCCGTGAGCTCGAGCAGGCGAACGACGACCTGGAGAGAGCCAAAAGGTCAGAGTCAATTTAATACGAGACAAAGCCTTAGGGTTGATATTTTTAGGTTTGCTTGATTTGTATATATTTGGAGCTACAATATTATATAAACAACATTAACAGTTGTTCCTCTCATTTGTACGCGCAGGGCCACAATAGTGTCTCTCGAGGACTTCGAGGGCCGTTTAAATCAGGCTATCGAGAGGAACGCCTTCCTGGAGAGCGAGCTGGACGAGAAGGAGTCGCTTCTGGAGTCTGTGCAGCGGCTGAAAGACGAAGCACGAGGTAAAGAACACGCACACAAGGAACCACCCTGCCCCTTTTCTCGCAGGCAGTATGTCACCCGTGCAAGGATTAGCAGGAGTAGCATTTCACGAGTGTGACTCTTGTCTCCCGCAGACCTGAGACAGGAGCTGGCGGTGCGCGAGCGGACGACAGAGAGGATGTCAGCACCCAGCTCACCCACCTTAGACATCGACAAGATGGATTCTGCAGTGCAGCCCTCTTTATCCCTCCCGGCCACACCTGTAGGAAAGAGCATAGAGCACCCCTTCATCAGCCCGAAAGGTGAGGACTAATCTCACGCTTATGTTTCAACGCAGTAGATTGAAATTTAACTGCTGAGTGTACTGATATCGGCTTGTTGTTAATTCCTCTAGCTTTGACTAATGGCTGTGGCAGCTCCTCCCTCACTCCTTCCGCAAGACTTTCAGCTCTTAACATCGTCGGTGATCTCCTGAGAAAAGTCGGGGTAGGTCTTAATCCGTATTTTTTTTATTATTATTATTATTATTATTTTGTTTTGGTTGCTTTGAAACACTGTCTCATCAGCCACAGAGCAAACAGAAATGTATTTATATGGTGGTTCTGTTTCCTATTCTGTCTTTAGGCCTTGGAGTCCAAGCTCGCAGCCTGTAGGAACTTTGCCAAAGATCAGGCCGCCAGGAAAAATTACACCTCCGACAACAGCACACTCATCAACAGCAACACCACCAAATTCTCTCACTCTCTACATACCTCTTACTTCGATAAAACGTGAGTCCTTGGCTACACAACACAAACTGGATGTGCAGAAAATAGCCGTCGCATTACACCTGGTGTTGTGTGTATTTGTTGGCGTCTGCTAATGTTATGCGTGTACTTGGCAATTGCAGGACTGTTAATGGATTGGACCCAAGCTCCTTGACCTCCATGGCGCCATCCAGGGCTGTGTCTCCACCAGGCCTGCTGCCTCTGAGTGTGTGAGCTGTCCCCATGCCCCCCCCCCCCGCAGACCTCCACTGAAACTCTTATCCACCCGTCACAGTGTGGGAACAGAGAGGACACTTGAAAGACCATTACATTGTGTGTGCACGTGCGTGTGTTTGTGTGTGTGAGTGCGAGAGTGACAGATGTGTGTGTGTTTTTGCCTGTTTTGGGATTGTGCATTTTTGAACCTGATGTGTGGAAGAGAGGCTTGACTATACAATGAACCTGCCTCCGGTTTGCAGCTGTAAATGCATCTGTGAGTAGGCGCACAGTGTTTTGTGCTCACGTTCCTACCACTTGCATGTGCCTAAAGCTGCACTGTACTGTGCTTGTATGAATGTCATTGCAATGTGTCGCTCTCTAGATGTCCACTTTGAGGTGGTTGTGTCTCTAGTTCCACTGTTCATTTGAAAAATCCCCCCCCACGACAAAAGGTCTTCAACAGACTTCAGCTTCCTCAATTTTTTGTTTTCTTTCCTGTATTTTCACTTAAATTGCACAGTTGAACTCGTTTTAATTTAGAATGTATTATATTTAAAAAGGGATGTGTTAATATTAACTAATTTATCTCACAGTATGCTTTAAAATGCAACATTTTTTCTATTTGCAATTTTTCCTGCATGTGTGCATATTTAAAGTGGGGGTTGGAGAGGCGTGGTCGGGCCCCCACATTAACGACTGAAGTGAATGTTGATCGTTCAAAGCCATGTAGCTGCACCGCCGTCTGTCCTCCTGTTACCGGCTACTTGCTGTAATTGATTTGGAAGTAGTCTCCACGCCGATTCTGTCCTCTGGGTTAAAGCCGCACTTAATCAAACTGCTCCTTATGCCGCGTTTCCTCCGTGGACGTGCGTCGGCAATTTGAGGAAACAGTTTGCCTTTTTTTTTTCCTTTTCTTTTTTTTATGTTCGATGTATAGATTTTTGAAGTTTTGTGACAGGCTCATTAACCACGTTCTGATGTAATGGCACGGTGCACTCGCAACATGAGTGGGTGGATTTAACTTTATAAAACTCAAACACGAACACTTAGAAACAAATGGAGAATCCTCTCCGAGACTGTCCGGTAACTTTGGCTGGTTTATGTTGGTAACGTTCAGCCGCTTTGATTTTTCGAGGGCTGGATATTAGACGTTCATTTTCAGACACATTACTTTGTTGATGCATTTCTTTCTCTCCGACCTGTGTCACCATTTTGACATCTTGTTCCATATTTGAAGGCTTCAGCTTTGAGATGTCACTATGAGCCTGTTGCTAACCTGTGTTCTACCATCAGTGTACAGAGCTTGCAGGGATGGTGATTTTGCCGAGCTCCACATTGTACATACGGACATTTGGCATTAACGTCCTATTTATTTCAGATTCTGTATGGCATGTGTTCAATGAGTTTTACTATTGAACAGTGGTTAAGGTCACTGTGGTATGATATCATATTGTTTGTCAAAATTGTTTAAGTAAATAAAGACTGAGATGATAAGTAAACTGTGGACTTGTGTCATACTCTCTAGGTAAAGATGATGAAATTCTAAGCACAAGGTTCAATGACTGGACATTTCCTGGGAAATTGTCCTCCAAATTTGGAGCTGTGATCAACTATGACTAAGATCATTAATAATGAACTATCAAGATTTCAGGTTTTAATTTTTTTAAACATAAAACTTAAAAATATGGTAAAAACCAAGATACAAATCAGTGTTATAGGTCCATTTCAGTTCTTGGTACAAAATGCATGACTCAGCAGGTTCCTGCAATGTCCATCAGTCCACAAATTAAAGGCCCAGGTTCTTCTCCATATCCTGCTTTAATATGTTCTTCTTGATCTAAAAAAAAAAAAAGGAAGCAGCCATCTTAGTTTAATCATGTTAAATCAAAAATAATCATGTTGATGGTTCAGACGTTTTACTATTGGAGGAGAAGTTACCTTTCCAGAGACAGTCAGGGGGTAGCTGTCTACACAAATCACATAATGTGGGATTTTGAAGTGAGAAATCTAGAACGAACAGAAAACACACATCAGACCACATAGTGTTCAACTGTATTCAGACACATGTCGAGTTATTTGTATCACCTGTCCTTTGCAGAACGCTCTAATCTCCTCTGTGCTGCAGGTATGACCTTCCTTCAGCCTGATGCAGGCACACACCTGCTCCCCCAGCCTCTCGTCTTTCACTCCAACCACCTCAGAAACACAGAAACAACCGATTAATGTGACTTCTCCGTGGATGAAATGTCAACTGTTCACAGATACTTTGCTGCCCTCCACTGGTCGTGACTCTCACCTGCACCTCCAGAACTTTTGGATGTGTATAGAGTAGTTGCTCTATCTCAGCAGGGTAGATGTTCTCCCCTCCACGGATGATCATGTCCTTAATACGTCCCTCAATTCGGCAGTATCCCAGACTCGTCAGGCTAGCTGTGTCACTGCGCGGGGGGAGGAGAAATAACATACAAGTGTGCTCAAAACTTTGCATGTGTCTTTACATAAATTCATGTTCTTCTGTTGAGTTGAAGTATGTCTTTCTAACATTCATCTCACCCGGTCCTGAACCAGCGATCTTGGGTGATAGCCTCTCTGTTTTTTTCAGGGTCCTCCCAGTAGCCCTGCATGACACAGCTGCCTCGGATCAGCAGCTCTCCCGGCGCCCCCAGAGGGACGACCTCCCCTGTGTTGGGATCCACCACTTTTGCCTGTGGTTACACTTTCACTGTTAGTAGCTTATATCACGGCTGAACCTTGCGGACAGGAGCCGAGAGGGGGCGTACCTCAGTGTGGTTCATGATACATCCGACAGTATTCATCTTGAGCTCGTCGCTGTCTTCTGGATATCCCAGGAACGTGATGGGGCTGTTCTCAGTAGTTCCATAACCTATCTGTCAAAACATGACGGACACGTGTTCTTTCATGGCGGAAGGATAACTGTAAGTCGTTGGCTTTGTTTGGATAAAAGGACAGGACAGGTGGACGCTCACCGTTATCTCGTTCATGTTCATGTCCGTTTTCAGTCTCCTCACAACCTCGGGGGGGCACGGAGAACCCGCCATTAAACCTGACGCACGACAAAACGGACAAGGACGCTTCATATGATGGCTCGACATCGAACCCAATTCATTGTGTCGTAGTTTTAACCGTCACACTTCTCACCAGCTTCCACCGAGGACAAATCATACTCGTGCAAATTTGGTTGGCCGAGCAAGTCGATGAACATTGTGGGGGTGCCGTAGACGAAATTGCACCTTGAGTAACAATAAACAGGAGCAGTCAGTGAAACGTGGATGGTGGAAGGAATATTAAACTCTTCTGGACGACGAACTTCGGGTCGTACCTCTCGCTCTGAATGGCCTTCAGGTTGGCCTGGGCGTTGTAGGCCGACCCAGGGAAGACGAGCGTGACGCCGTGCACTGCCATGTTCATGCCTCCGAGCACCGAGCCGAAGCAGTGGTACAAGGGCACAGGTACGCACACCCGCACCTCAGGCTAATGCAAACACGCAACACAAAGATTACTCACATTTCACTGTTTGTGTTTCCCCTTGAGGACAAGAGGCAAATATGGACTTACTCTTGACGCGTAGCCCAATCGCAGCCCCGCGAAGTAGGCATTGTTGACAATATTGTGATGGGAGAGAGAAGCTCCTTTCGGACTCCCAGTGGTGCCCTAAAAGAAAAAAGCATGTGTCCAGTAGTGTTTCACTGTCTCCTGTCATAAAACCCTCAGTCTGATCAGCTATTTTTTTATGAAAGGGTGGAAAAAAAGACAGATGGCTGTTTGCAGGATGCATATCGATGAGGTTATATATCTTTTAGTTTCTGTATGATTGATAACTTTAATATGACAACATTATATTTTGATTTTATACCATGCATACTCACACTGTATAGATAAGACATAGAGATATAGTTTATAGAAAAAGCTTTTGTCTGCCTTGTTGTCTGATTTGCTTTCGTAGGCAGCAAAGAGATGCAGCAACATTAAAAGAATAACCAGTTCAATTGTAACCATTGCTAAGTGGTTAATTTCCAGCATGACAGTTCATCCTGTCACATAGCAGAAGTTCACGGATCTTCAACGGCCACAGTCATCAGATCTGAATCCAGCAGAACGCTTTGACAATGTGATCAAATAAATGTGAAGCGAATGAAACTGCAGAAAAGATGCGATGTGATCATATCAACAAGAACCGGCATCTCACAGGTATGCTCCCAGCGTCGTGTGGATTCAAAGCCACAAAGGGGCTCCGGCGGAGATGCTTACTGAGGTGAACTGGATGTTGATGGGGTCATCGAAGGACAGCTTGCTCTGTAGCTCCGTCAGCTCTCTGTGGTGCCGACTCTCTCCAGCTTGAATCACATCGTCTACGTGGAGCATCCCCGGCTGTCTGCTGTCGGTCAAAATCACCATTCGCAAGTCTGGCAGCCTGGGAGAGCCGAGACAGGAACTTTATGGTACATCCATGCTATTGTAGTTAAAAAATAATAATAACTAGAGGCAGAGTATGTGTGTTAAGAAGGTCTTTAAATATCTGTCATACCTGGAGCTTTTGATTAAACCGGCTGATGTCAGGTCAGTCTCTGGGCAGATCTCCCTCAGCATCTCACAGAACTTCTGGGTTTTAAAGTGAGTCGGGCAGACCACCGCCTTACACTGGACCTGGACGCAACATATTCATTCTGTTGCTTCAATAAGGAATTTGTTCACATGAAAGTAGAACAT
This sequence comes from Platichthys flesus, assembly GCF_949316205.1. Classification (NCBI taxonomy): domain Eukaryota; kingdom Metazoa; phylum Chordata; class Actinopteri; order Pleuronectiformes; family Pleuronectidae; genus Platichthys; species Platichthys flesus. The sequence continues at coordinate 10,038,068 of NC_084960.1, forward strand.
TTACCAACTTTTTTTCATTTGAGTGTTGTTGAGTAATATATTAAGTAGGCTATGTGGTTGTGTAATCAATCTTTACCTTCTTTAGAGTAAACTCCACTTCCTTCACCTGATAGGCTGGGTTCAGTGACACCTGTGAGGACAACAGTTTAAAGTCAGCTCCTCAGCACACACTTCTCAAAGGCCTTCACATAGCACACATACAATATTGCATCATGTTGTGTTTATAGGTTCATACTGGGAAACCTATTTAGTGACTTCAGTGTCCTGCTCACTCTGCAGATGAAAATACAGAACTGACCAGTATGATTCCAGCCTTGGCTGTAGCGAACTGGAAAAGGATCCATTCATATGTGTTGGGTCCCCAGACTCCCAGTCGGTCGCCTCGCTTCAGGCCCAGAGCGAGGAGGCCTGCAGCTGCCTTGTCAACCTGCACCAACAGAAGTAAAGAAATTCATAACAAATCTGAATCAGTGCCACAATCAGAGCTGTGACGTGCAATGTAATTACTATGTTACTGAGCCTGATGGTTTTTTTTCTTCCAAAAAAGAACCAACATTTGCATCATGAAGCTAAATTTGCTTGATTCAAAGATGTTGATTAACCATATTAAAAGTTGTAAGGAAAGAGGCACAATCTGAATCTCAGGACTACTACTTGTTATGTTTAAATGTTGATGGGTATGTTGGCTCCTGAAAGACAAAGTCGAAAGGCTCGAGACGCACATCCTGCTGAAACTGTGCAAAAGTTTTCCGGAGGCCGTCCTGCAGCAAAACCACAGCTTCACGGTCTGGCCAGCGTTCCACCGTGGCGTCCAGGCTCTGGCTAACAGTCTGGGAGAGCAGAGAGATGGAGGAGGCGCCATGGACATAACTGCTGGTAACAGAGGGTTTGAGAGGAGGACTGTCCACGTGGAGCGACCTGGCACTGCAGAGGGAAAGAACACAGGAGCCAAATACTAAGCATGGGCAGTGATTTGGAATTAACAATTAACTGCATCTTTTTGGAAAGATTACCCACTGATTATCTGTCCTACACTATAGATATACACTATAGATTTTTATTGAGAGGAAGACATGTAATAAAGGGGAACAGCCTTACACACAACACTGTCCAAAACTTATATGCATCTCATTAAATCTTATTTAGTTTCTGCATTATAGAATATCACTAAGTCAGTAAATATTCCCATCTTGAAGCGACGAGCTGTTCTGTCTGGAATTTTTTTTTTTTTCCCACGTTGATCTCACACTTGAAATCACTGACGTCCCACGTTTTTCACATGCATGTAAACGCAGCATTCATATTCCCATATTTGTGCAGCTGGACGTCGTGAAAAAAAGTCTCAAGAATCCCAAACATGCATTTGATCCATGTGCACACACTCAACAATATGCACACACAAACAAAAGTATACGAATATTGGCTGTATGAATGCACCGGAATCGTTTTATTTCGGAAGTGGAAGTAAAACAGTTGTACATAAAGTTATACTGGCCGATGAAGTTGTTTTAAATGTGTTTAAATGACCTGTGTGTGTGGATGTGAACAAGCGATTTTACGCATGACTCGTTGCGCAAACTTGTAGATTATATAACACACATATGCGACCCCACCTCAAACGCGATTTTATATTTAGCGACAATAAAATGTGTCACAAAACCAAATATAATCGGTAACGGTGTCGGTGACTCGATCGGAACCCTGGAGAGAAAGAAACTTACCATCGGAGCAAGGTCGTGCTGCAGGATTTCAGTGTCCGGCTGCGTTTGAGTGCATCCACGGATCTGAGTGAGTGAGCAGACCTCAGCACGGAGGAAGAGATCAACGCTGACATCGCTCCTGTGACACAGATACTTTGTGTCAGCGGGAACTGGAGACACTCAGATATGTGAGGACATCAGAGAAGGAGACACCAGGTCTCTAGAAGGAGCTGCTTCCTCCTGCCTCTCTGCTTTTCCGTGTTCAACTAAAACTTGAACCTTCCCTGAGCCTCCCTGGCTAATGACTGACGACGTTTTACTACACTTTGAGTGAAGGCCCCACGGCTGTTTTTCCCTGTGTGGCGGCAACACACATGTTTGCTGCGTCAACTTTCCATGCATCTGGCTTCACCTTAACTCCTGAAGTTTTAATCAACTTCTTCGTCATGCCTGTACAGGTAGAAAAATGAATCTGAAAATGTTATTAGACATGCAAAACGTCACATTTATTGGATTCAAACTTATATTCCTTCAAACTCTGTGACCATGAGTTTCCATGCTTTGCTGTGGGATATATGGTTATGACTTTATCAATAATTACATATGCTCGTTTTGTTAATGTCTCAGCCACACTTACAACCATTGAAGCGTTTCTGTTTGTTAAGGTTGTTGTTTATTTAAGGTTTTATAATACTGCCACGGCCCTTTAAACCTGGTCTGGTATCAGAGGAAAGAGAATAATCACCAGGAGGGGGAATAAATAAAAAAACAAATGTTGTGCAATACAAATTCATGAAAACTACAAACAACACAAATCAGGAAACTCAAGGGTTGAACTTCTGAAAAGTACAGGCTCTAACCCCAACCCGCTAAAACACACAACAAGGCAATCGGGTTCAAATATTGCACAATCAACGGGTCGAACACTAAACTGCAAGCACAGCAAATAATTGCACTGCACATGATACAACTCAATGCACAGCAATCAATATGTACCACTAAGTGTAAGCAGGTCAGAACCAAATACTACCAATAGAGGGAGGCAGAGGGCCACACAAATGCAGAGAAATATAAAACACTTTGACAAAACATCACACTCTAAACGTTAACATTTTTTTTTCTTTTTCTTATCTCGCCCTGGCCCATTGACAAGACACCAAAAATAATCTCCTTCTCTGTTGCCATAACCAAAACAGTGAAAATAGCATAATTCCCTTTTACTTTGAAATTCTGCATGAGAACGTCCTGATATTTTCAGAGTGAGACTTCGAGGGGCTGAAGTGTGATTGTGAAGCTAAATGAGTCACGTGGAAACAGCTCGTTTCTAAATGACAGTCAGTTATTTTGTTGTTTGAATTCAAGTTTTTCCTCATTGGATAGTTTGACTAATTATTCACACAGTGGTAATGAGACATTCATTTTGCAAGTCTCGATTTTCTTTGAAATAGTTTCTTACGCAGGCCCAATTCTTCATTTTATTTATCATTTATCATTACTTCACCCAATAAATTTTGAGCATTTTATCTTATATCTGAGGAAAAGACAAAGGGCCCTGAAAAGAGATGACCTGGTTCCACCGGCCTGTCTGGTTGTTTCTGTTCAACATGTAATGTTTAACGTCCACTGACCCTCACTGGCCAATGACCAACAACAGTTAACCACGATAATAAGCCACAGCTTTCTTTTCTGTCCAGTGGATAACTTTGTGTAGCTCGAAGGACAACTTGCTCTAGATCCTTCAGCTCTGTCTCATCTATGTGGAACATCCTGGACTTTCTGGTGTCAATCACAATCAACGTGAGCGAGTCTGTCAGAAACAATACACCATCTTGTATCACTTACAGACGAAATTCACTTATACAGTGTTATTCAAATTTTGAAAAAGGTATGGCAGAAATCAGTCATACCTGGAGCTTTTGATCATATCTGCTGGTGTGAGGCCAATTGTATAATCGATTATTCCAGCCTTGGCTGAAGCGATCTGGAAAATTCAATATAATATAAATATGTGTTGGGTCCCTAAACTCCTATTTGGTTGCTTCAGATAAAGGTGACCTGCAGCCACCTTGTCAACCTGATGGTCAAAAGGTCAAACTATTATCTAATCATCTCAAAATATTAACTGAGCACAATGATTAACTCCCATTGTTTGTCAAAGAGTGATATCATGATCAAAGATAAAGAACCACTCTCAGAATCGAAATTTTCTTTAATAATTACATAAACATTTAAAGAGTACAAGTGTAAGAAGTTTGGCGGTTCGATCCCAGTCTTCCCAATCTGCATGCCGCAGTGTCCTTGGGCAAGAACCCGAACCCCAATGCCCCTCATAGAAACAGTGCTGCCCATAGACGCACTGTTTGCATTTGTGTGTGAATGAGTCAATGGCACTAAACTGCACTGTAAATCACTTGGAGTGGTCAAACATGAATGATTCTCCATTGGCAGACTGCTGTCTTTCTCAGCAGGTTCCTTCACTCTCCATCAGTCCACAAATTAAAGGTCCAGTTTCTTCTCCATATCCTGCTTTAATATGTTCTTCTTGATCTAGAAAACACACAAAGTAGCAGCCATCTCAGTTTAGTTTGAATTAAGCGAGCTTATTGTTGGTTTAGACAACAGTCTGTATATAATGGTGGACCACAAGCCTACATATCCTCCCACTGTCTAGTGATGTAATCAAAAAATCCCAGATATGAACGGTGAGTATATCATTCATAGTCTGTTGAGTAGCAAGGACCACGCACACGACCAATCACGCTTCAGTCGCAGCTGTCAATCACATGCCAGGTTTAAAGCTTCAACTAAGTACATTGACTTTTTAATTTGTTCCATGTACTTTCCATTAACATGGAATGGTCTGGGTTTATGGCCTATACCGCAGCCAGCCACTATGGGGCACTGAAGAGGCTTTGGCTTCACTTTTGAGGAGCTGTCATGTCGTCCATCTTTATATCCAGATCATGGTTGAAACATGTTACTTAGCAGAGCAGAAGTTACCTTTCCAGAGACAGTCAGGGGGTAGCTGTCTACACAGATCACATAATGTGGGATTTTGAAGTGAGAAATCTAGAAAGAACAGACAACACACATCAGACCACATAGTGTTCAACTGTGTTCAGACACATGTTGAGTAATTTGTATCACCTGTCCTTTGCAGAACGCTCTAATCTCCTCTGTGCTGCAGGTCTGACCTTCCTTCAGCCTGATGCAGGCGCACACCTGCTCCCCCAGCCTCTCATCTTTCACTCCAACCACCTCAGAAACACAGAAACGCATGTTGAATTTCCACCACAGCCAGATAATGTGGATTCTCCGTGGAGGAAATGTCAACTGTTTACAGATACTTTGCTGCCCTCCACTGATCGTGCCTCTCACCTGCACTTCCTGCACTTTTGGATGTGTATAGAGGAGCTGCTCTATCTCAGCAGGGTAGATGTTCTCCCCTCCACGGATGATCATGTCCTTAATACGTCCCTCAATTTGGCAGTATCCCAGACTCGTCAGGCTAGCTGTGTCACTGGGGGGGGGAGAAATAACATACAGGTGTGCTAATAACTTTTCATGTATCTATACATAAATGCATTTTCTTCTGTTGAGTTAAGTAAAGTCGTCAGTCGGCATTCATCTCACCCGGTCCTGAACCAGCGATCTTGGGAGATAGCCTCTCTGGTTTTTTCAGGGTCGTCCCAGTAGCCCTGCATGACACAGCTGCCTCGGATCATTATCTCTCCTGATGCCCCCAGAGGGACGATCTCCCCTGTATTGGGATCCACCACCTTTGCCTGTATAGTGATAGTCCCATTGTGAGTCATCATGGAGATGTGTTGGTAAAGGTTGCAGAAAAAGAGAGGGGGCTTACCTCAGTGTGGTGCATGATACAGCCGGATGTATTTTCCTGCAGCTCATCGCTGTCTTGTGGAAAACTCATAAATGTGACTGGGCTGTTCTCAGTGGTTCCGTAGCCCAACTGGCAAAAACAAGACAGATGCATGTTTTTCAACGATTGAGAAGTAACGGTTTGATTTATTTGATAATATATTTTCGTATGCTCACAATCATATTTTTCATGTTCATGTCTTTTTTCACTTTTCTCACAATCTCCGGGGGGCACGGAGCACCTCCCAAGAACCCTTGTGCACAACACACGGACAGTGACGCCTCAGAGGATGGCAGAACATCACACCAAATTCAACATGACGCAGTTTTAACCTTAAACTTCTCACCAGCTTCAAGCGATGACAAGTCATACTTGCACAAGTCTGGTTGGCTGAGCAGGTCGATGAACATTGTGGGAGTGCCATAGATGTAATTGCACCTTGAGAAACAATGCAGGAAGTGAATGTGCACGTTATACATTTTTAATTGAACTGTGATGATGAACTTCATGAAGTACCTTTCACTCTGAATGGCCTCTAAATTGGCCTGGGCGATGTAGGCGGACCCAGGGAAGACAAGCGTGATGCCGTGCACTGCCATGCACATCCCTCCGAGCACAGAGCCGAAGCAGTGGTACAAGGGCACAGGCACACAGATTCGCACCCCAGGCTGATTAAAGTACGGGATTAAAGTAAAGTAAACAAGATTACTCACATTTCACTGATTTCACGCATTTTTCAAACGAGATACGAATAAGGACTTACTCTTGATGCGTAGCCCATTCGCAGACCCATGAAGTAGGCATTGTTTACAATATTGTGATGGGAAAGAACAGCTCCCTTGGGACTTCCGGTAGTGCCCTGGAACAAAAACATGACTCTGTTGACCATGCACTGGGCAAAGGAATCTTCCTAGCATCATGTGGGATCAACGCCACAAAGAGCTAAAGAGGAGATGCTACCAATAATGTTTCTGACAAAGTGCTGGGCCGGTGAAGGTTGCATCATAGTGTCAGTCCAGGTGATGTATTGCATGTGGTGCATTAATGCAGGTTACCGAGGTGAACTGGATGTTGATGGGGTCATCGAAGGACAGCTTGCTCTGTAGCTCCGTCAGCTCTCTGTGGTGCCGACTCTCTCCCGCTTGAATCACATCGTCTACGTGGAGCATCCCCGGCTGTCTGCTGTCGGTCAAAATCACCATTCGCAAGTCTGGCAGCCTGGGAGAGCCGAGACAGGAACTTTATGGTACATCCAGAAAAACTGATGTTAATACATTAAGGCAGATATGTTTCATACCTGGAGCTTTTGATTAAACCGGCTGATGTCAGGTCAGTCTCTGGGCAGATCTCCCTCAGCATCTCACAGAACTTTTGGGTTTTAAAGTGAGTCGGGCAGACCACCGCCTTGCACTGGACCTGGACGCAACATATTCATTCTGTTACTTTTATATTCCTCCTCTATCGTCTTTGAATGAAACTTATCAGTTGTCGGTTGTCAGATGTCAGATGTGTCACAAGCCTTTACCTTCTTTAGAGTAAACTCCACTTCCTTCAACTGATAGGCTGGATTCAGTGACACCTGCAAGGACAACCACACAGGGCCGGGGCTCAGTTTATCCTCTCACCGAGTGAATGACAATGACTACACCCACACAGCTATACAATGCTGTTAAAAGTACATATAAAGGCTCCCTATCTGACCATTATGATTCCAGCCTTGGCGGACGCGAACTGGAAAAGGATCCATTCATATGTGTTGGGTCCCCAGACTCCCAGTCGGTCACCTCGCTTCAGGCCCAGAGCGAGGAGGCCTGCAGCCGCCTTGTCAACCTGCAGGTCAAAAGGTCAAACTAGTATCATCTCATAAAGTGAGTGCAATGATGAACTCTCACTGTTTTTTAAAGAGTGATGATCATTAAAATAGAAGAAGAATCATTGATAGTTGTATTGTGTTTAAGGCTGATGGTTATGATGGCTCATAAAATGCAAAAAATGCGAGACGCACATCCTGCTGAAACTGTGCAAAGGTTTTCCGGACGCCGTCCTGCAGGAAAACCACAGCTTCACGGTCAGGCCAGCGCTGAGCCGTGGCGTCCAGGCTCTGGCTCACAGTGTGGGAGAGCAGAGAGACGGAGGAGGCGCCGTGGACATAACTGCTGGTCAGAGAGGGAGTGCGAGGAGGAGTGTCCACGTGGAGCGACCTGGCACTGAGAGCAACATTCGTTTAAAGGAAAGCACAGGCATTGATTAGGGCTTCACAAAGTTTTTGAAGACATGTCCCACTGGTAACTTGTCCTCTACATGACACTGCTCACAGACTTTAATGGGAGCTGGAGATCATGAAAGACCTTCACACGGAAATGGAGGTGTTCAAATTAGACAATCACACATCTTAAAGAATTTGTAAAGTAAAGAATCTCACAAATATTTATTTAATATACTTTATAGGAATATCTGTCGCCACTTGAAGATTTCAGAAAGTAAAAAGGGATACACGTGGAGTGAGAATTAAAAACATGTCTGTTAAATAATGTGTATTCAGGTTGTGCACAAATTGTACACATTTGTGGATAATGAAATACACATTTGTAAAAATTTCTCTCCGATCAAACAGTAAGACTGAGACTGTCCAGGTAAAACAAGTAACTTTAAATCAAGTCTGATCAATTAAAATGCCTGTGATGATGGTAGGCACCTCCAGTCTAAATCAAATGGTTATTCAGTAATAACAGAACAATCTCACAAACCCAAACATCTGTTATGAATATAATGTGACTCCATTTTAACACAACCATAAACTTACCACTGGAGCAAACTCCTGCTGCATGAGTCCAGAGTCCTGCTGCGCGTGCTAAACGCTCGCTGAGCACAGCACCTCAGCACCGAGGAAGAGATCAATGCTGACATTGGATTGAAGTGGCTATCGCACAGTCAATACTCAGCCTGAATACAGCTGAGTAGAAGACAGTATGTCAGCCTACCTGGTCCAGCTTGATCTGGCCACTTGTTAATCTTTGATGCGTTTTCACTGTTCAATGATTAACATTGACTATCTTACCCAACTAAAACGTCAGTGAGTTGAGGGAGCAGGGGAGAGGCAGGGCAGGTGACTGACGGTGCCTGGGGACGGTGTGCTAACAAAGCTGTCGGAGTGGAATGTCCTGGGTTCAAGAAAGGAGAACACGAGCACAAGAGACACAACTTTGAATACATTCACTGGAAAGGCTGGGAGCTCAGCTACGACTGAGGAGCTTCTGGCGATCGGGTGATGAGGAGTTCCCAACCTACGATGATGAGTACGTACACACACACACACAAACACACACACACACACAGACACACACACACACACACACACCCACACACACAGTTCTGCATGACTCAGCTCATATCATCCAGTGCATTTCCAGTCACCCGGCCTGTTACCATCTGTTTCTGCTGTGCAGTGTGCCGCATATGATTCCTTCACACAAGCGTTACACTACAATCCCTCATCGCAGAGCAACTTTGAGAGGATGGAGAGCGTGCTCCAACACCATGAGACCCTCATTACAACTGTCACCTCGACCTCTATTTCACAGACTGCTCCTTCCAGTTTGCCCTGCAGCCACACACCTTTCCCACTCAGGAGACCATGTTCATCACTGTTGAGCTCGCCTCTGGGAGAAGCTGACCCTGGCCTTCATTCCAGGCTTTTACTGCAGAGCTATGACAGGTGTTCGGCATAGGTGCCTTCAGCCCGATGCAGCCCGTGGCATCATGAGACTTGGGGACCAGACAGTGGCAGATTTTTGTAAATGGGACGTCAGTGAGTGGCCTTCTGATGCGGTGTGTGACACTTTCCTCCATGAATGGGCAGACTATATTAAATACTGTTCTAATATGATCTTCTATATCGCCATCAGGGCGAACCTCTGGATCCTGGCGTGGCGACTAGACAGACGTCCTCTACCGGTCAGACATCAAGAGACCTCGGCAGCGACCAGTCCAGCTCCCACTGCAGGGCCACAGCCAAGGGGGCCTGAGTCGGGGCACACCGGCATCCCACCAGAGGAGCACAAACCCTGCCGACAGGGGAATCTCTGTCGACAGGTCAACCATTTTGTCTCCCGGTGCCCAATAAAAGGCAGGTCTAACACGTAGATTGGGTAGTACTTGTGAGCCGAACCCTTTTAGATCAGCCCCCCAACCCTCGAACCGCTGAGTCACGCCAGACCATCCAGGCCCACATGATGAAGTGTCCACAGCTACCGCTGATCCTGGGTCACGCCTGGCTCCACCGTCACAACCCGCACATTAACGGGACCACTGGGGCCATTTTGACAAAATGAAACAGGAACTAGAGAATGAATAATAAAACACAACATAAACGTAGTTTAAGGAGTCAGGCGAGACGTGACATGTTCCTCTGTACAAGCTATGAACGTGTAAAATGAATGAAACATGTTTGTTTGGTGTCTTCTTAATACGTCTTTCCTGTAAGTTTGTGATCACTAACATGAGTCAAAGGTCGGGAGTGTTCACAGGCCCTTTGAAAACAACCTCACGGCTCTCTCACGGGCCAACAGCTGTTATTTTATTACTGGATATCTTACCAGGCGTCGTGAACTCAACTTGATCTGGCCGACTGTGTTTTCTTTCTAAATTTGGCAAGAGCCTTCCCCCAACCAGTAAGTGAAAGTCTGACCCTGGTGGACACGCTGATGAGTTTTTAAGTGCACGCTCAGCCAAGTCTCTCTCAACAGAAAGCAGAGTAGGGTTTCCCTCCCTCATGAGGTCACTGTTGTCTTTGGGACAGATACCATTTCGTCAGTTTCCTGCATCTTATCTTTGCGTATTGACTCATGTCTGCAGGTAGGAATCGTTGCCTTCATTCTAACGGAAAGTCACATTAGGTTGAGGTGTTCCATCAGTGCATTGACAGCATGTCTGCAAGACCAATGATCACATCACCATCACTTAAACTGACCAGTGTCAGTCATGTCCGGGCTTGTGTTATCCCTGCAGCATAAATGTACAATCACAGCAGCTGGAAATGCAAGCGGCCTCTTTGAGATGGGAGCGAGATGTTAAACATGAAGTATTTTCTCTGTGCTCTCACTGCTGCTATTATTGCTTTTGGTTTGTGGGTTAATGCAGTGCAAAACACAAACAGTGATACGTCAACGTACTTTTGTCCCACAGGGGGCAGCATCTGTCTGAGGTAATCACTCGTTTTCATTTAAAATCAGTTTTTTTGTTTGTCATGAAGACAACTTGCTGGGTTGTTGTTTTCAAAAGCTGTATCAAGTCTACATTTCCATGCATTGACATTTCAACACTATAAGCGTCATGCAATTTGCAGGCATTGGGTATTCAGATGCTTTACATAAGTTTAAAAATACCACTAATACTGCTCATGTAGTCCTGCGAGTATTTCTTCAAAGTAAAAGTAACTCTAGTATTTAAAGAAATAACAAACGTTATGAAGAACAGTCCTTGTTATGAGCAGCATTTAAATGTACCCTTTCAGGGTGAAGCTTACTAGTTGTTGTTGGGGAATTAAACTCATCATTAATCATATTTTATAAAGTTACCGTTTTAATCCTAAACTTAAAAATCGTCAAAAGCTACAGCTTCCAGATACAAGTAAATGCAAAGTGCAATATTTCCCCTCTAAAATTGAACTAAGTTGTTTCCACATTTTTTTCCAATTTACTTAATTGTTGTGATACAATAATCAACAATGACAACAAATATATGCAAATGCTCATTGTGATAAGTTAGACAACGTAAACAGATTTTAAGATCAACCCCAGTCTTAAAAAAGTCAAAATTACAAATGTCCATATGCCAAATGCTTGAAGAAAAGGTTTATACCAGTCAAAAGTCAAACGAAATGAGTGAGACCATATCCACAGTATTTTATACAAATGCAACTTTATTTTCATATTTATTTTCTTGAAATAAAAACTGCTCTATCGACTCAGGTTCAAGACCATTCATCGAACTGGTAATTTGCGTAATTAATAGAAAAATAACTCAAATGTCTGCTGTAATCATAGCATAAGAGGTGGAGGTGAGTGAGAGAAGGTTCTGTCTTTCTGCAGCTTCACTTTGATAAAAAAAAAAAAACTGAAAAGAAAAATGTCCCTGTCAGCAAAGTGTGAAGCTGCTGTGTCCTCATCGCCGCTCCCTCTATGATTTCCCCACTCAGACATATTAAGCATTCCTCAGCTGAGCAGTGATAATCCCCCAAAACTCTGCACATTGCGTCATGAAAACCAACACTTGTCTCCTCACTCTGCGATGGAGCACACTCGACGGGACTGTGGTGCAACATGAGCGTACACAAAGCACTGAAACCACAAACAGATATTCCTTCAGTTCTAATGCGTCAGAAAATGTCCTTTGTACGGTGGCCCTGAAAAAACCATATTAGAAAAAACACCAGCGGGGTTCAAAAAACAGACAGCAGGGGTTTTTAATTCTCACTCTACGTGTATCCCTTTTCACTTTCTGAAATCTTCAAGTGCAGACACATATTCCTATAAAGTATATTAAATAGATATTTGTGAGATTCTTCATTTGACAAATTCTTTAAGATGTGTGATTGTCTAATTTGAACACCTCCATTTCCGATGTGATTTGCACTTCAGGGCCACCGTACCCCAGCCTCTGTTTTATTATTGCCAGAGGTTTATATTCACAGGCCTTAGAGTCAGATCCAGTTGCTGCTTGACTTTCTTTTAGCATCGCTGCTGCGGATAAATCAATCCTGTTGACCTTTGACCTTTGGAATAGCAGGCATACAACATAACAGGGTCGTGAACTCTGATTGAGGGTCAATGCGGCTGTCACCTGTGCAAAGCCACTATGTGGAACAGCTACAAACACACACACACACACACACACGCATACGAGTGTGTGAGCCCCTGCAGCTCCACTTTCCCTGGACTCAGCCATTTCCCAGCTGACCGTTCAGCTGTTGCCAACACATGTCCACTTGATAACTGTTGCCCCAGCTCAGAACTCAGCGCACTGGTTTAACAAGCAGTAATGATTTTAATGAAAGCCCCTCTGCTTCAGTCTGTGGTGTTACCCTCAATCTGTAATTCAACAGAGTGCCTTACTTTGATGGTTGCATCGAGAGGACCTCAAACTGGTTTCATTTCAAAACGCTGTTTATTCTGTTTGACGTGTGTTGATCTGTGCTATGCGTGAGAAAGTGTGACAGGCCCTGAATTCCTCTGATGCAGCTCTGTCGCTGGGTTAGATTAAAACGCATATTGACATGCGCACACATTGTTAAAGAAGAATGCTCAAAAGGTTTTGCAGCTTTTATTGATGTTTTTTTTTTATATATTTTATTTATGTTTATTTGATGATTTAAATAAGAAATCCAATGCTCATTTTGTAACACGGGTCAGGAAAAGTGCATCACATGGCTATACTGGTGCAAAAGCATGAATTTGTGTTAAAGTCTGAATACATGTGGTTTTGGTGCATGTGCTGTCTTGTGTGATTACGACTCAGTCTTGCACATAATGGAAGATTACAACCACTGTCGTATGCTTCCAATTTATATGTCACGAAAGAGGCAATGCAATGTTTGTCATTTGTAAATATATGATTGGGATCGTGGAGTTTCCAGAGTCGTGGTCTTAAATTGTTTTCATGCATGCAGCCCTCCAGTTGACAACTTTGTAAAAACCAAGTAATTTCCATCTGTTCCCTTTTTTTTTTTGTTTTTGCTGAATCCTCGTCCCACAAGAATCGATCAATCATTCTCTGTCCCGAACGCAAACAGCTCACATCCGCTCCTGTGTGAAAATCTAAGTGTTCGCTTCCTACCTATCCATCACACAACCTATTATGGTCCTAATTTGGACACTCTTCAAACGTCACACGTTCAGATGCAACAATCCATCAGGCTCTGCACTTGTCCCGCCATTGGCTGACGATCTTTGTCGCTCCCACAATGCCAAGAGATGTGAGTTTCCTCTAAAAGCCGGGAGGGCCCGCCCCTGTCTCCTCCAAGGTCTGACGGCTGAATTTAGACTGAAACCGCCTTTTTTTTTTTTTTCTTCTCCTGTCATCCAGGGGCCACAGCCCAGGTCAGAGGTCAGAGGGGGGGTTGGGTCTCGTTGCTAGGGAGGGGTCCGCCTACAAGTCAAAGCCAGTGGCTCTCTTTGGTCTGTTCAAACTGCAGATCTGCCTCCCTGACTGTGACTGTGACAGGCCTGAGAGCAAAGGAGCACAAGCAGACTGGATTGTCACAATTAGACAAGAAGCAACTGCAGATTAATGACACAGGGTAAAGAAAAAACTGAAAAGGCTGCAGTGGCGAGACAAGCTTTTGTGCTTGAAATCAGTTCAAACATGACTCTTATTATATAAATGAGATAAACCTGATCCATCCAAAAACAAAAAAGGAATTAACTGTCCAAAGTTTGGGGTTCTCAAATATACATATACCTGTTTATGAGAAAATATCAGTTCAGCCCGGACTCTGATAACTCAAAGGGAGGCTTCATCAGTTTTGCACAGAGCCGCCAAACTCTCTGCGCTGTGATGACATCATGAGAAAGTTGTCCCCCGTGTTCACAGGGCTTGCTGTTGCCATGGGGCCCCTGGACGTGGCCCCGCGGCTCCCAGTGAATGCAGGCCGTCGGGGGAGGGGACGCGAAGGCAAGTAAATAAAAGTGTCATTTGCAATGTGTTTGCTTGACGTCTCTCGGAGCCAAATTCCGCTCTGTTATTGGGCTGCCGAGCATTGTGATGGTGGTAGGGGCGGTGGGGCTGAACGCATAGGGGGCCCCCCTCCCCCCTGCCCAACACGGCCTTCGGGGGCCATGTGAGCCGACAGCGGCCGCACACATTCACTCATTGAGTAAAAAGGGACGATGTGCGACAAATAGAAGAAGGAGACGGCCTTGTCGGAGCAGACTGCAGCGGCACATCACCATTCACAAGCAGACCTAACAGGACATAAAACAAACATCAGCCAAGAGAGGGGCAGGAGCTCCGTGAGGAATCAGCAGGCCGTCGCTACTAAATCGTTTTTGAGTGGATGTGATCCTAAATGAGTGAATTTGAGTGCAATCGTTGTCGTGACCGTTTTACCCTCAGCTAAAACCAAGGCAACCCTGATCTCATAACCATCTTCTTCATGCTCTCTCCCCGTTTACTCAGTTAGTGCACACAGTTCCCCTGATCCCCTTTGATACCTGATATTGAGACGCGCAGGCCCATGCTGTGACCCTACAATCGCTTATTTGCCAGAAGACACCCAACACCCCCCCAACCCTTAATCCCGCCATACCGCCTCGGTGGGAGAGGCAGAGGAGACGGCTGCGAGGCATTTCACGACTTGGAAACTCGTGACCCACTGGGGATTAATGAGCATTCTGCGAGGCGTCTTATTGGTGCGTTGAACCGCTCTGTCCGATGTGTTTTACTCACTCAGGGAACTGAACCAGGACATCCACATGTAGTGTTGTCAAACCAAATCCAAATGTGTAACTCTTTATTTTTTTTATAGTTTACAATAGTTTGGTTCAACACTTGAGTCCAGACTGAAATGTCTTACAAACTATTGGATGGATTTTTTTTATATCGCACCAATGTAGAAGGTGCTATTAGAATTAGCATCAAGTCCAGTTGTATTTAATGTTTATTGCTGATTAGCAAATATGATCATGTTACAATACTAAAGTAAAAGTAAGGCCCATTGGTACTCAGCAAAATACAAAAACAAATTGTGAGGTGCATAGAGCAGAAACCATGAGGCACTAAGAAATGCAGAGGCAACAATTTTTGCACTCAAATTAAAGATGGGTTTGGTAAGTTGCTTCTGGAAAAACATTGATCTTATTTGTTGAAAACCTCTTCACGTCCTAAAAACCACCAATGAATAAAGTCAGGAAAAAGTCTGTGTCTGTGTCTGTGATAAACATGATCATTTAATCCAGACTGAATTAAGTGATTGGCTAGTGTACCTGTCTGTCACTCATTGACATGCCTGCCCCCTGTTCTCACTGCGCACGACCGGAGACTTGAGAGGTCGGGGAGACGCACACCGCCGAAGCAGAGACGATAGCCAGGAGTTAGCGAGCAGGTCACCTAAAAGTCGGCTTCAGTTGTCAGTCAGTGTGCGTCATGTGTTTTGGGGGCGTGGCTTCGACGAGAGGCCCGTTTTTTCAAACCGAGCCCCGCCTCTGACTAGCTTTTCCTGGATCACCAACCTTAGCTTTCAAAACAATCACAGAAAGACTTCATTCCTGTGTGACCTATGACCTTAGCAGAAAATGACACATCATGAGCACAGCTAGCAGGATTCACTGCTGCACTCGCATTATCGTTGGTGTTATTTTCTCAGTGTTATTGGTAGGCTCCTAATATTACAGTGGAAACATTTAAAAAAACTTCGGCTGGTAGCATCCTCCCTGTTAGCGTGTTAGCATGCATTTACTTTGCCCCAGTGCAACCCACTGGCTTCTCTGCAGGCTGTAGACTGGGACGTCTTTCAGCCCTCTGGGAAAATGCAATAATTGAACCAGTGCAAATCCAATTAAATTGTAATTATTCCTCAACTTCGGGCCTGTTTCTGCCACAGTGGGATTTGATTCATGACCACGAGGACGGGAGAATCCTGCGTTCCGGAATTGAAGGGAGATGTTATTAAATAAAATAAATATCACAAGAGAATGATTAATATTGGGCCACTTGATTATTTTGGTGGAGGTGTTTGTGTCTGTAGCTGCAGGGTGTAGCAGACATCTCGCTGCTAGGGTGGTGTGCTGTAGTTAGGGCCACACACAAACACACACACATGCACACACAGGCACACACATGCACATACACACAGAGAAAACCACAGAGACTCCATTGACTCCGGCTAATCAAGGCAGCAGCACTGGGGGAAGCTGTGCACGCGTGTGTGAAGTCAACACATTCTCCACATTCCAGCGCTTCCCAGAGAGGCATAAAATATTAGCCACTACACTGAGCTCACAGGCCTCCTCTCTCTCCGCTGGGGTCCTGCCGCTCGCCCTTCAACTCGGCTGTCCTCCTCTCTGCCAAGTGACTGTGCACTTTGTCGTGACTGCGATTTCTCTATAGTCGTTTTTTTTTTTTTCTTATCCGCCCACGAGATGACCATACGGTGACTTCTCGGTGAATCACACTGCTGGTACAAAGACTCCACATATTCATGTCTGGTTTAAACTGGTCCTCCCCAATGGTATTACAGCTAAATCTGACCTTGCCCATGAAGTTGCAAGTGACTGCATGTGCACATATATAAAAACAGATTAATGTGATTAATTATTTTTTATCTCATCCTTATTACCTCTGCAAATGAGGCAAGCACAGAGAAAAAAGTTATTTATCAGCCAGTGCACATAACTACACATCTGTAGCTTGACAGAAACAGAGACCTTTTAAATGTATGTTAAATATATTCTGTCATTGATTGGTTAATTTTGTCTTTCAGATGGAGATTTATCGGAAGGTTTGAAAACTTTAGTGTCACCAACAGGTGGTAGGTTTAAATTGGGATAAATTGTCTGATCTTTCTTGCAGAAGATCTGGATTAGATGAGGCACAGCGAACATCCTCAAAACTTTGAACAGATATTGATTATTTCCTCAGAAGAGTCACCTGAACACTTTGTGCTCCTGTGACCAGGAGCTGCTTAGGGCCACATGATCCCAGTATAGAGCGACTGTCCAGAGAGGAAGGGAGGCCTGACAACCAGAACAGCTGGACCAACGAAAAACCCAACAGTCAAGTAATGCCTATTGACCCTTCTTCTCCACCTCCTCCTCCTCCTCTTCATCTGAGGCTCCCGGTCTTAAAGCCAGAGCGAGAAGGTTCCCAGCGAGGCATCGTTGCCATAGAAACTCTGTTTGCATTTCCCAGTGAGCAATCCTGGGACCGCTGGCTTTCAGCTGGAATTCCGACATTTAATTTAACGCACAGCGCTGTCTGAGAAACCAATTGTCTACGTGGGGGCAATTTACCCAAAAGACATTCGAGGAGCATTTCCCTAGAAGTGAAAAGGCAGACAAAGAGAGCCTTGGCCTTGAGCTGGACGTGATCTTACCAGGCCCGGCTCGCAGGCTGCATCTGCTGCTGTGGGTTCCAACAACCTGATTGGTTCCCTGTGTTTTATTTGAGGTGATGAAAAAGGCTTTCATTGAAACGGCGAGGTTGAGCAAAATTGTGCCTGCCAATCAAAATTTGGAGTGTGGTTGGAGAGTGCTGCTCGGTGCTGCGTGCCCAGTCACAGGGCTGTATTCAGATCCGTCCTCAGTCCTCTCCCTCATACCAGGCTGCTGCGCCGAAACAAAGAGGCTTTTCACACTGACCTTGACACACAGCCACCCCCATCACCACAGGAACCAGCGCAGAGGAATCCACCCCGGCTCTCTGATATCAATCTCTGTAACCTCGGCACACACTGATCCTCGGAACGGAGGAAAGTGCACAGTATATGATGGTGTTTTTATTCCAAACCACAGAAAATATGGAAAAATAGTAATCCATTAGCACCACTGTGAGTATTATATCAGATCTGAAATGATCCACAACATTCCTCGACGTCAAAATGTAATATATAACATTATAGCTCTAAGAAGTAAGAAATATTTATAGAAAATACAAATTATTCTAATAATTTAAGATTATAACTACTGCAACTGAATCTACGTGTTGATAATTATCATTATCAGTACAATTATTTTCTAATGTAAAATATTAATCCTTCAGATCCTATCACAGGTCTCCAGAGCTCAAGGGGAAATCTTTACGTCCTGTTCCGTCTGACCAACAGTTCAAAAGTAATCAGATTACAATTAACTAAAACGTAAAAAAGCAGCGATTCCTCACATTGGAAAAGCAGAAGATCTCATCATGTTAAAACCAAAGACATGAACACCGTTCACTGGAATAAGCTTTTATTCTCAAGAGCAAAAAAAAACATTTTGAATTTTCTGTTTTTTTCTTTGTTATCTTTTTTCTTTTAAACAATTGTGCAGCCTGAAAAGCACATGAATGAATTCAGGCGTTTAATTGTGGATCATTTTTTAAACAAAATAAAAATAAGAAGATTTCACTTTATACATTTCTGTCATAAGAAATAACTTCAGAACTGTACAACAAGCTTTTTACAAAGCACACAAGAGCTTCAAAATATACAACGTTCATTCACATTTTATACACATAGGAACCAAACGGCGCCGTCTGCTACATTTAAAACCTGGGAAGGCAGTCCGAACACATTCCACCCTGCATCATGTTCCACAGTGAGAACATGGAGAGTCTGGCGAACATGCAAGTGCATTGTTTTCCCTCATGCAAGAACATTCTCGTATTCTCATTCTAAACTGTGTTCGTACCTGAAAGAAAATTCAAAATATGCAAATTTGGTGAATGCAGCATTTTCTCCAAAAATCGCTCATATGTTCCGTTAAAGAACAAATCTGTTCATGTGAATGGTTATTGCATGAGGGTCCATTGTTTCCAAAGAGTCTCAAGACAGCAGGAGAGGAGAGAGGTGCTGCCGCTGGGCCAGTCCGTCAGCCTCTTCTCTCCTCAGCTCTAACGCTCGGTTCTGCTCTCATCACCACCCGGTGAAGACTTGTCATATTTCCAGGCGTGGGCAGGTAACCCTGTCAATCAGTGTCCAGTTGACAGGGGTTGTTCCCCTGCTGCTGCGCCTCGTGATACAACCGCAGGAAGTCTTTGTAACGCGGGGCGCAGCCCATCCAGGCCTCCCCAAACCTCACAGTCCCAGTGAAGAGGAAATCGCCCCCTCCGGACCTCACCCCACAGCGCAGGGGCATCTTGATGCGGCCGGTCCAGCTCCGCACCCTCACACCACCAGAGACAAAGACCTGGGTCTTCTGTCTGTAGAGGCGATTGATCTCCACAGTGACAGAGGAGTGGTCCTCCTCCTGCTCCACCTTCTTAATGTTGCCCCGTGCGACTGGAAACACCACAACAGGAAGACGTAAATTTAGATACACACTCCACAGACTGTTCTCATTTGACATTCACCAGCAGGAAGCGTCTAGTTCTGCAAAACAGCAGTGTAACTTACCAAAGTCATTGGTGCAAACTGCTAGAAGCATCTCAGCGTCACTGCAGGGCTGACACGGTGCTAACAGGGAATACAAGAAAGAGAATGGATGAGTTGGGTTGAGAACTACAAACAGAAACAGGAGGAAACAATGATTTATGTGGGACTGCCGGACTGGCAGCATGACAAAATTCCTGTTGATGGGTGAACAACTGGTCCAACCATATGGGAATATGTATTACACACACACACATGTTTGTACTTATCTTAGTGAGGTGAACCCCAACCATCCAGACTAAATGCCTAATCCTAACCCAAACCTAAGTCATATCACTCAAACAACCATTTGAAAAATTGGGGGAAAAAATGTAAAAATGTCCTCACTTTCCAAAAAGGTCCTCAGTCTATAGGGTCTATGCTTAAGATGGTACAGGAACACACACAGGAAAGTCCTAAAAAGTTCCCTCACTGCAAATGATTACAATTTTAGCAGATTTTGCACCAAACAGAGCTGCTGGACATAAAATTAGGGGTAATAATTGCTCACAAACAAAAATGCTAACCTGTGTACGTGAATCTTAGTGTGTGTGGGTTTGCGTGCGTTCATGTGTGTTTAATGCTCAAGGGTGCTGTTCCATTAGCTCCCCCACCACAACAGGAAACCCTTGACACCCCATGACAAACAAGGACCAGATGAAAAGGATAAGAAGAGCAGAGAGACAAGGCGCGGAGCTACCTCTCTGACCTGAGGTCTGTTAGCGCTTTAGCAGACCTGCTGCGACCGAAGCACTCAACACAATTTCAACCACAACATCAAGGAGAGTTTTTTAAATAGCAACTAAAGAGGCAGATAAGATCCACAAAAAAGAACATTGCTATAATGTTTTGTCTGGAGCAATAAAAAGACCCTGAGAGGGTATTATCTCAGAACTACAGGGCAAATAACTGGGTGTAAAAAAAGTGAATTGACCGAAATGGCCCTTTAAAAACCTGCTAGATTTCACCTTTGACTGGAGGCTAGATGTTTTATGGCAGGAGAAAGGGCCTCAAACAAGACCAGTCAAGTCTATTAGTTGACTCAGGTGGTCCTGCGGCAAGCTTCACCCCAACGCCTTCATTAGCCCCCGACCTGCTGTGGTTTTCCTTATAGCAGAAGAGTGGGCGGGTCGGGAGGGATGTCAAGTCAGCAGCAGTGGGCTGAGGGCGGGGCAACAGAATTAGAGGAGAAACCACCCTAATTTACACATCTGGTCGTAAAGCCGAGCGTAAATATTAATCTAGTTTAGAAGCCGCGCCGTCAAGAGACAAATATGTCGGCCGCTACTTTGAATTGAGTCTAAAAACCACTAAAGAAGAAATGAGTGCCCTCTATCATCTTAAGGAGCTTATTTTTAGCTGGATTGTCTGAAGTGGAGCATATAGGGTGAGGGGTGAGCATGTCTCAGGTCAGCTTGTGTAGCAGCACGAGGCACTGCCTCAGCACCGGAGAGATCAGAGGTCAATCAGCCGCAAGCTTGGACGGCTTCAGAACAGCTGGAGAGCCGGGAGACTTCAGAGCGGCCGACCTCGCCCAGAGCCCGTAGCCGAGGGCAAGAGGCACTTAGAAGTGAGCCTGCACGCTGCCGCGGCATCGAGCAGGGCAGCGAGCCGAGCAGCGAGCCGAGGCCTAAAGCCAGGGGTGCTTTTTCTTTCATCCGACGCGGAGCAGAGCGGGGCTCACATGTCAGACATGAAACAGAACCGCAGGAATGGGTTGGGAGCCGAGTCAGCATCTCTCTCTCTCTCTCTGGCCCGTGCACATGCAGCGCCGCTCTGATCCGAAACCACTTCACAGCGAGCAGAGAGGGATGAGGGATGGGAGGAGTGGTAAAAGGCGGAGTGGAGGGGCACATGATGTCCCCGCGACATCTGGGGCCGGACGCATTCCACGGTAATGGAGCACAACTTGCTAATACCACTCGGCAAAGACGAAAACCACTTCAAACAGCCAGGAGGGGGGGGGAGAGGGGAAGATGTATGATGGGGGCGCGGGGGGGGCGAGGAATGAAAAGAAAAATACTAGAATGATAAATAGACAAGAAAGAAATTAAGAGGTAGGAAATGGGGAGAGGGGGGAGGAAAGGGGGAGAATAATTTAAGCGAGCTTAAAGGGAGTGTCAATCGAGCAAAGAGGGAGAAATGAGCCTGTGTGCTCCTACAAGTTCCTCCCAACATCTGGCTGGAGAAACATTCCAGCTTGATGGTGAGCAACTCAATCCCAGCCCAGCGGGTCAGGGAGAAGACGAAGGGAGAGGAGAGATTGAAGAAACAGCCGAGAGGAAGATGAGAAGAAGGAGCAATCAATCCACCGGTCCGGGCTTCACTTGACACGAGACCACTGTCTTTGTGAATCATCGCCGCGCCGCCTCAGACCATCGGGGCTGGAAACTGAGAACTCCCAACACTTTTATGGCTTTTCAAATTGCTTAGATGCTATCAGGGAAAAAAACAAGTGTGTGCGTGTGTGTGTGTGTGTGTGTGTGTTATTGTTGCACGTTGAGAGACTCGGCTCCAGTGTGCGTTGCATAATAGGTGTAAAAATGTCTAAGAGACGAAAAAGCCACTGCTTATTTATCGTGCTCAATGCCAATGGTGGGCTATCAACAAATGCAAATCGACAACAGAGTGCACTAATGTGGATGAAAACAACTTTGCTCACACAATCCTCTGCATTTAACTCCCCTCTCTCTCTCCCTCCCTCCCTCCCTCTTTCTATCTCTCTCTCTCTCTCTCTCCCCCCTTGCCTCTGCAGTCGCAGGTAATGACGCAGGACGTCAACATACCCGGAGAGCCGTGAAAACAGATGTGGGCCTGATACCACTCATATTTTCGCTTTAGGTGGAAAGAAACACAGTGGCTTGCACAGTTGCACAGCTGGGGACTGTGCAGGTTTGGCAGGTACGCCGCGTGAAAATACAAGGGCTGTTTTTCAACGGAGGCCCCTGTGTTTTGGCTGCCCCCCCCCTCTCCCTGCACAGGCCGTCCAAACAAAATGACCATGGTTTAGAGCCACGGTGAGTTTTTCTAAGTCAAGTGTGGACAATTTTAATATTTGATCCTGAAGAATAAAAGCTTCATGAAACCATACAAAGGGGCTTCAGAACCTCTGTGTTTTGATACTCGCAGTGGAAGTTGGAGATGGACAAGAAGTATATTTTACTCCAAAACCAAAACGTTCAGACGACTCTAGCAGAGAAATGGACTTTGGCTTCAGGGTTTTGGAGCAAACTTAGAGTTTCCTATTATTAGAGTCCAAATGAATAAAAGTTTCCACCAGTAGATGGCTGCATTTAGTGCACAGCACACACCACAGGGGACAAAGGAACCCAGTTCTACAGGGAATCAATCTGCAGACCTTTATAATGGCTACTCAGATAAAGTACAAGACATCTATCTACAGGCTCGCCACTAATATCGTAGAGTACAAGTATTATGACAAAAAAATGTCTCACCACTAAGCGATTGTGCTCCCGCCCCCAGCCGGTCGCTGACCAGCTCGTACTGGAACGATGTGATCCGCCGGCTGATGTCCGTGTGCGGGACGGCCTCGATAAAGAGCGCCCCCTCCTTGATGCTGAAGCATTGCACCTTGCCCTGAGCCTGGTCCTGCTCTCGCAGCAGCAGGCGCAGCCTCCCGTTACGGTCCAGGTAGACGTTGGTGCCGCTGGACTCCGCGGAGGGTTTGATGCAGACAGAGAGGCGGGCGGCGGCGGGGGAGACCGTGTTGGGCCGGAGGTTCACAATGATGGCCCCCGTGGGGTAGAGCCACTCCAGGGAGCCCTGGGAGCAGCGGAGGTACACCTGCTCCACGTCCCTGGTGTGGCCTTCATGGGTCAGACCGCTGGAGGACAAACAAGAAAGGAGAAAGTGTCAGTCACCCTGAATCTTTTCACTAGGAGGTTGAGTTCTCAGCCCTTTTTATTTGTTTTTTGTGTTTTTCCAGATTACATTAAAAAAAAAACAATTCTATGAATTGATGGACCTTGGTGAAAGAAAGCACATTTAGGGAAAGATATGATTTTTGTGTGATATTTGGTGGATTTAGATTGAATTTAAAGGACTGTTGGGCCCTGGCTTACTGCTGAGCTCTACTCTGAGCCATTCCAGCCTTAAGAGATTATTCAATTATCTAAAAACCATTTTCTGGTCATTTATAGGCTGAATTAACCAACCAAGGTGAAGACCCTGGGGCAACCTCTGAGGACGTCAGACCACATTCCTCCCAACGCATTAATGACCGTCTGTGTGCAAGACTGGCTGCATGACCAGTCACGAGCCGCAGCAGCCGAAGTGACCTCAGCTCCAACACACACCCCCCCATGCCACATTGTTCGTCCCCGGAGCTTTGGCAAAAGGCGCCGGTGCCTGGCAGGCTGCCTTTGGGAAGAGTTTGGAAGCAGAAACGAATGAATGGAGGGACACAGGGGCTTCTGGGCAGACAACAGCAGCAACAGTAGCTGGGCCTGCTGCATGCAAGTGCAAATGCAGGTCACGCACTGAACCTCCCCTCGCTTTCAAGCCACCAAAGAGACTGGAAGAGACTCGTCCGGGCAGCACTTCGGACTCTGGCGCCAGCGTGACCAAATGACTCCCTCCAGAACTTAATGCCTGGTCAGGGATTTGAAAAACTCCGGGTCTGTCAGTCATTCTGTGGCAAGGCCAGAGGCAGGAAGCCATCAGCAGTCTACCAGCGTGCGCATGCCAAGCCAGTGGTTTGACTCTGGGGGGAGAAACGCCCAGTTTCCCTGAAAATGAGATGCTGAAATTCAAATTTGCCACAGATCTAAAGTAACCCACGGCACATGCTGAGCATCTGCAGCCGGAGACCCAGAACCAGGCTCTGCTCCGCTCGCCTCTAATTAAGTCCTTTCTAACTCCATCACTTCTGCATGCAATTAAAGGAGATTAGTCAAGAGGCTCACTAATGAACAACAGATCATCGGTTGGGAGCTCAAAGTGCTGAGTAGCGTCTCTGCCCATCCTGACTGGAGGATGAAAAACTCAACCACAGCATTTGAAGAGCAGCCTCTCAGCAGATGTCTGATGGGAGGTGAAACTTTCCAGTGGTTTTTAACAATCTGCTCAGAATATTTAACAACTATACCTCATCTGTACATGTTAGATAGTTTGAAATGTGCCTGTGGGGCTTATTAATAACCCTGAGAGAAAAACATGAGCAAACCATCTCAATAACGAAGCTGATTGAATTTCAAATCGTTGGAAAGGGTGAATAAAAGATTAATTTAATGTTTATGTCATGTTTATGCTCCAAAGTGAAAATCCTACTCAGCAAAAAAGTATTAGAAAAACTTTATGAGTCATAAAGAGCTTTACAATGATCAACTACTTTACTCAGAAATTAATTTATAAACAAACGTGTATTGTATTAATTTACAAACACAGACGTAAGCTCTCGTGGTTCTGTTCAACAACTGCACTTTTTCTCTAAATCGATAAAGTTCATAGGCTCTGGCCATATTTGTAGTTTTTGTTTTTATTCCTGCCTCCAACTCCGCTGTGGAATCTAGTTTTGATCTGAGTCACCTCAGGTCGCAGCGGCTTTTCGAGCCAACACTTTCAATCGCGTTGATTTCAGATCGATTAACCGATCGAATCCAATCGCTCGACGCTCACCTGCCCTTCCAGCTGCACTGGTCGCTGGAGTACTGGCACAAACACGTCCGACAGAGGAGAAGGAGGAGAAGTGGCAGCGGGGAGGCCAGCATCGGGGCCGGGCTGAGCATGTTTGCGTCGCCGCTCACTTCGCCTCTTCTCCGGTGAAACTACGATAAAGTCCGCCGCCGTTGTTCCCGACTACATGTCGTTGTTTCCATGTGGCCCCGGTCCGCTCCGCGTCGTCTACCGGGAGACCCCTCGTCCTATTCCGGGGAGGGTCGGAAGAGTTTCAGGCACTTTAATGAAACTCGGTGGCAAAGCGCCTCGACGGTGACAGCGACCCGTGAACCGTGTGTAGAGGTTCGAGTCCGGGCAGCCGTGAATGACTCTCAGCGTCACACCCCGTCCACCACTGCCTACTGTGCTGCGTTCAGGTGCTCGGCCCAGCCTCCGAATTCACAGCTTCTAAAGTTGGTAAAAGTGATTTTGACCATAAGTGAGAAGTAACTGGTTTCTTCATCCTTGCATTTCTTATTATTGTATTTGTTTATTTATAAATGTTATTCTATTAATTTTGTTTTGTATCTTATCTTGCTTTATTTTTCTTCGTCACTGTTGTGTTTGTTCTTTTGTATTTCTTCTTATTTCAATTGTTCAATTTTCTATTTAACCCCTCTAAGTTTGTTATAGATGAATACATATTTACACAGAATACACATATTGCAATACTACCTGTTAAGCATGTACAATATAACTGCTCAACTTATGCAATATCACCCCTTTCCTTATCATGTGCTATATGTGCAATGTTATATTTATTATTCCATACACAATGTTACTTTATCACTTACATTATTTTCCTGTACAGTATATCAATACGTTCCATAACACTGTTTCACTGTTACTCAAGTGAATTGTCACTTACATCATTCACATGTGAAGGTATATATACATTAATATGTGCAATATTACAATCATTATATTCTCATTCGTCATTTATCATGCTATTTTTGTTAATTTTTTTGTAACTTATCTTTCTCGTATTGTTATATACTCTGTTTTGTCATTTGTACTCTCTTAATCCTCAATGCACTTGATATTAAGATATACTGTATCTTAACCGTGTCCTTTTTACATTTAAAGTTACTTCTCCGTAGTTTGAAGATCAGATAAATTTTCCCCATTCCTCATTATTGGTTTTCTGAGACGTGTGGATATGAGTTGTCAAACTTATCCAACAACAAGTGGCTAAGTTCTGACAGCACCTGAAGGCAGCATCAAAGTCAAGATTTTTGCGAACAACAACAGAAGCTTCACATTTTGTCCTTTGGTCAAACCAGAAACAAAAGTCTCTTGTCTTAAAATATTGCTATGTGAATTAAAATTGAAACATCATCATTATAACAGTCCACCTGACACATTAAGCAGGAAGTGAGTAAAGCTGGCATGAGCAGCCACCAGGATTTTACATTTTAAGTTTAACTGTGATACAGAAACATAACTTTTCACATAGTTTAACTTACATTATGCAACAGTCGGCAGCAGATGTGCAATGTGTTGAGATGTAGGAGCTGAGGATTAGTGTATTTGTGTTATCAACAGCTAAGTACTAATTACGCGAATAACAACACCGTGTTTGTATAATTATCCAGTTATTTGCATCAGTGTATGTAGGATCAACATGTTGTGCTTCTCTATCTTCATCTTTGAGCTGTTATTAATGTTAAAGTTAATTCTTCGAGAGACAGAAGAACCAACTGCCATTGAAAACCATCAGTCTTCTGTTCATGGCTCCCACAATAATCTGCAAATATTGCCCCCCCCCCCCCCCCCCCCCCGATGAGCAAATGAATGAAAGTATTCGTCAAGCAAACACAACTTGGAATGTTTCTTTTATGTGCCCCAGAATTTCAACAATGTCGCAGTGGTTCATTTACAAGAGGAGTGGGATCAATTTGGAAAACCTCATCCCAGAAAACCAAACCACGTTTTCCACACAGCTCTCAGGTCAAGGAGTAATTTCATTATATCCAGTAAAAATTGTGGAATTATTATTAGCTTTGATATGTAAGTTGCTTTTGGAGTTGATCTTCATCTTTTTGACACAGAAGTTCCAACCAAAGTTTGAAGACAGTCCCGGGCCTCAGTTTTTAAAGTAGCGGTGTTTCTGATTTTAAAAAGAGCTGCAGGGTCTTGTAGAGCGGCGGGGGTCTGTTAGAGCTGAGTGCATCAGTAAACATAAACTACTCATCACTCAAGTCTGTTTTCTATTCCCAAAAAGATGTTTTGCGTGTGGATGGTGCTTTGCATGGGAAAGAAACCCGTCTGACGAGGGAAACTAGAGCCGCTTCTAACTGTTACTTTTCCTCTTTCTTTTCTTGGGACATGGAACTGGTCATGGCTGTTTGGTGATGGACGTGTCGGGATTACTGGCTTGATATGGTCCATGTCCTGGCTTGGGCCGCGTGCCACCACTGGATAGAAACCTCGGATGCATGTGCAGAAAGGCTTTTAGTTTCTGTTAAAAAAAAGGGCACAAACTTTCCACCATCTTCCCGATTTTCTACATTGTGTAACTTTTTATTGTTGCTTGCGTAATCTGGATTAGAAAGCTGCCTGTTGAGTGTGTGCTCTGGTTTCTGTCTGGGAGTTTTTAATGAGTCAAGAGAACCTCGAGGCGTGTTTCGACATGATGTCTGAGGAGCTGTCACTATTACACCTGCTCTGTAACACAAAAGATACACCTGTATGAGTTTCCTAATAATGTCTTTTAACCACACCCCTTGCTGTGTTTAACAACTGAAGGTGACTCCAGTAGCTCGTGCCATGCATCAGAGTGCATTTACAGGTCTTGGTAGTGCTACTGTTTATGTAAAAACAATTTGTCACAATACTTAAAGATTGTTCAAGTTGCCTCAAGTGAGGTCGGCGTTGGTTGAAGCTGAACACGACAAATGAAAATGAAAAAGATTGATTTTGACAAGTAGAGAAATGAAAAGTCAAAAGTCGCTGTTTCTGCAGTTCTATAGCCGTGCAGTAAAGAAGTAGTGTGCCAGCCAGTATACAAGATAATAACTTTATGTTTAAATACATTTGTATGGCACTTATCTAAACGAGAGATGTGACTGTACGTTCATGTTTTGTATACCACGACGGACACACATCAAACTGAGCGTGAAAATGTTCCCCACTCAATGGTATTGCGTTCATGAACTATTTCGCTTTGTTTCCAGCCTTGACTATTTAGAGCAGTACTTTTATGCGTGAATAGATAATGTGACACAAAGTGTATTGGAGTTTTTGAAGTACTTAATGTCGGTGACTTAACAACAGACTCAAAACTAGAGCACAAACAACTAGATCATCAACTGTAAAATTATGAATTTTGCTAATCAATCAATCTTGTAATTCAATTATTATATGAAATGTGCAGGTTCCACCTTAACAACTGTGATGATCTGCTGTTTTTCGTGGTCATACACCATTGTTCAAATAAAACAAGCAATTTGAAAAAACATAGCCTTTAGCAATGGTGACTACACCACTCTATACTATACTATACTATTCTATTCTATATTTGACTATACTATATCATGATATGGGATGCTATACTGCACTATACTATATGATACTAGTAGTAAATATACACTACTGTACACTAGAGATTAATCTATAATGAAAACAGTATTCATTCCTCCTCAGAACCTGGTGAGAGTGACATAATATGCCACAACTACAGAGTCTCTGCCCTCCTTCAAGAAGAGAGCAGTTGCCCTCATCTTGTTATTCCAGTTGCTTGATCACTTGCTACCGGGGTTTGTTATTTTTCTCTCATTGCAGCTGAAAGGAAGCAAATTTAGCTCTCACTCTCCACCTGTCAGAGGTCTCACTGCTGGTGGGAGCGGGGCGTGGGGGTTCGAGGAGGGAGAAAAAAGAAATTTGCCGACAGACAGCAGGAGACAAAAAAAACAGACAGTTAATCATACGGTGCGCTGCTGTTGTTGGTCTTAGATTGAAACTTGGCAGAGGTGCCCTGACATTCAACAGTGAAGCAGTAGGAGCAGGTTTAAATACGAGGATTAGGTGCGCTGGGTAAATAAGTGTTATGTAGCCTGGGATAGTGAGGTAGGATACAAGTGCAGTTTATGGAGTCAAGGAGGTCGAAGAAGTGCGGGGGGGGGAGGGGTCGGATTGTTTTTTTTTTTGTCAGGGCCTGTTGTCCCAAACTCTCACTGAGTGCGACTCATTTTTTATGCCCGGAGTTGGCCTCCAGGTGAAAAAGCAGCCATAAAGTAAATTGGGCTCCTGACAGGATGTGATTTTAACTGTTGCTCGTCCTCACGGTCTTCAACTCTTGCTTTGTCCTTGTTTGTCTCACTGTGGTAAAACAAGAAACCCCGACTCATCCACGACTGAACAAGGGGACTGTGTTTTCCGAAGCATAGCAGACAGTGAACAAACCTATTGTTCGCCACGATGCCATTTTCTCCTCTGCGTTTATGAGTACAGTTTATTGATCTTCAGTGCTGGTGAATGAAAACCCGTCTGGAGTTAATTTTCAACAAACCTTCCCCTCCGACGTTAAACCCTGCTGATCCGAAAGAACCAGTTTGATGAAAGCCTCAACTGTTGCTTCTTTTCAGAGCCAGTCCCGACCTGTTTTGTTCAGCGAGCTATCTCTGCCAGATAAACTGTAAACTGCAGTCACACATGCATGTCCGATATCTCTTGGAATGCGTAAGCAGATTGCAAGGTGCTGATACCATCGAGAGGCCGTCCGCCTGTCATCATCCCTCTCTGGCCCCGCTCCAGACCGTCAGAAATGCAGCCGAGCTCCAACCTGAGTCCACATTCCTCCCGGCAAACAAGAGCCCTGCCATTTCCAAGTGCCAGCCCTATCAGAAGACAGACTTGGCGCTTGTATCTCCTCCGACACCTCACACGACTCTGACAGTCTTACCCTCTTGCTCAAACAACACGGTAAGGGAATAGTGTACATTCCGGCCCGTGTCTCAATCATCGGCCCTGGTCACTGGTTTGTGTTTCTGCGAGTATAGTCCATGCATCCAGTCTCTCTAAAAATATGTGGGAAGAAAGTGACATATTTGAAGTATGCAGCAACTGGTGCATCTCGCTCAGAATTCCCAGAAGTTTTCGCAGGGCACGAAAAACAAAGCTTGTGTTTTGTCTCAGCCCCGATGGTGATGTATGTAGCCTATGTATTTGTAACTGTGGGAGAGAGGGAAACACACAAGGATTGGAGAAAACTAGAAAATGTCATGGTTGGCCCCTTCGCCGTGCTCGGGGTGGAAGAGGAGATTAGATGTTGGCTAGGCCTCCACCCAGCGACATGCTCAAGTCCACGCTGAATTAGCCCTTGATGCCTTCAAGCTGTTCTCAACACGGCGCTATCAGCTCCCTCACATCCCTCTCTCAGCGGCTCACAGAAACCTGAACTGCGGCACCGGGGGGGGGCTCATAAGAAAAATGTGGGTCGGAAGCTCGGAGCTCACTCAGACAGGGTGCTCGCTCTGGCAGGTGGGCATCTCTTATGAAAGATGCACGGTAAAAAAAGTGAACTCAACGCCGGTCTGCCTTCAAATTTCACAGGGATCAGATATGGATTAGGCCCCGCGGATCCAAGTGGTTCTGAAGCTGAGGATTAGCCCATCTGTGACCTAGCATAACTGCGCGCGGGCAGAGGAAGGCAGGGACCGAGGTGAAGTCCGACTCCCCGTGGAAAAGGCGGTTCTGTGTGTTTGAAGCGGCCTTTCTCAGGCTCGACTTCCGCTCTCCAGATTAGCTCCGGTGTTCTGATTCTCATGGCTTCCTCTGGCTCCGCGTCCCTTCGTCTTCTTCATGGCCCGGTGACACGAGGGTTTCCTTGAAGGGGGACGCTCATTCTTCGGCTCGCCCGATCGGTCCAGGATGCGGTGCACAAAAAGCGTCATCCATTAGGCGCACTGATACCGGGTGACAGCCATGATAGATTCACCGAGACTGTGGGGGGAGGGAGAGAAGAAGCAGGAGCGCCCTCCTTTGTCAGTTCCCAAGTTCTCTGATTCGAACGGGGAGATCAGCTCCTTCCATTCACCCACAGACTCTGGCAGCGTTCCTGTGCAAAACTTTGCCTCAACCTAGACTGAACATCACAAAGGAACATTTAAACATAACTATCCAAATAATATTGATTTCGTAAAAGGCTGTGCCGGCCTGCGTGTTGTTTGTTTCAAAAAGTTGAAGTTGGAGTTTCGGGGGGGGGGGGGGGGGGGGGCTGAATATAAAACAACAGATTTCTATTCACATGTGCAGAGTTTGTCGTCTGTGTTCCATCAGAGATGCAGTGATCTGCCAGGGCAGATGAGGCCCTGATTGTTTGGGGTTTCTTTATCTCTGATCCTGAAAGAAGACAGAGCTGCAGTGGTGGAAACAAAGTACATTTAATCCAGTACAGATAATTCTTATTCCTATTCCTATTTTGCACACACTCACATAACTGGTGTAGTTTATTTTCAGGAATAATGTGACAATTTCCCTTTATTCTAGAGGAATTATCCCCTTGTACTTTTATATATTTATATATATAAAAAGTTGAAACAAGCTCACAACGATTAGAAACAGGCTGAAATAATCTACTAATCATTTACTTAAAGAGAAAAAGCACTTCAGGACAAATCAATGATTACATAGGCTGATGGATAAGTTTTTAAACTCAGCTCCACCTTGCGTTAATATTGAAATGTTACTTTGATATTAATGCTGAACCCGGAATGCTTTAATGACAGCCTGGGGTCACTCTTTATTTAAGTACTTTCACTTTTTATGTTTTAAGTCAATTTAAATTTCTGTACTTGACACTCTTTACTCGTTTTGACACTTTTCAGAGAGCTTCATTCACATTGTGGATTCATGTTTCACACACTCACTTACAATTTCAACCTGTTTCAATAGAAGTCAACTGTATTCTCAATAGCAATGTGACATTTCCTTTAAATATCTCTTTGTACGTTAAAACAAGTTGAATAAATATGATCTGCTAATCATTAACTTTGATAAAAAAAAGAGTTTGAAATGAAATAGAACATTTGACCAAGCTCTGCCTTTGTATTAACTTTAAAATGATGATTTGATATTAATGCTGAACCCAAAAGGTCATTACCACACTTTAAGGTACTGAGGAACTTTCGTATATTTGAGTTTTTTCTTTCGTCAAGGAACTGAATCTTTCTAGCAGCTCCAGCACAGCTGACCCAGCCAGCCAACAGGCCGAGCTCTCTCAGTGTGATTCACTTTAACAAGCACATGTGTTTACACAAGGAGAGAAAATGAGAAAAGGAAATGCAGGAGAGGGAGAACAGTCGGCCTATTGTATCCAACCACATGCAAAGTTTTTGTATCAGCACATGGTTCGCCTGAAGAAACAACCAACAAGCTGTTTAGAACCAAACAATCAGTCAAATCTCAGTATGAACCGAGGAGGATGGCTCTTTATAGAAATTCTGACCCAGTGGCCTGGTTCAGGGAACATTCATACAGAGAAGCCTTTATACGGATCCTCTGGCACCTTTCTCAATGGATCTCATTCTGCACCCGTAACGAGAGCTGGACTTCGGAAAACCCAGAGTTCCGACGCCGGCCCAGTCCGAGCTGAGGTGACACTCGCTTCATCGGCAGATTCACTAGCTGGTGACAGCTGTGGCCACACGTGACAGGAGGTGACAGGAAGTGACAGGAAGTGACAGGTTCGTGAGATAAAAAAGGAGGGGTCAGGAAAAACATAGAAGGTCGGTAAAAAAAACAAAAGGGTTCAAAAAGACTCCTTTGGTTGTCATACTATAAAGTAGACATATACAGTATATACATGCGGGACTATATATATATATGCAGGACTATATTATGTGTATACTTACTGACGTAGATTTATTTTCAGGTACTTTTCACTTTTACTCCACTACAGAGCAGTTCTGCAGCCACAGAATCACTGATGAAGAAAAAACGAACACCATCCATACTGAGACTGTTCCATTAGGAAGACGCCTCCACCCAACAAGTACTATTACTGCTAATAACTGTAATTAAAAGCAAGTACTTTCTTACTTTTACTCAAAGAGAAAAGTCAGTGTGGTACTTTTACATTCACTTGAGTACAACCCTATTTGTTTATGTTTAGTAAAATGTTTAAAAGGTTCTTCTGTACGTGCCCACCCAGTCCTAAACCGGACAAAATATTGAAACTTTTTTTAACTTAGCTATTTGTTTGTAAAGTCTTCCTTTAGACAAGACTTGTTAATGTATTCCATGGTTTGTAATCTGCTTTATCTCAAGCGTGCGTGATGATATTAGTCTTGGACAGACTCCTGAAACACATCAGAGATCTTCCTTCTGAAGAAACACACCAGTTGAGGCTCGAACAAACTTTCTATTTACCTTTAATCTTACATTGGAGGTAATTAAAATGTCCCTGGGAGCCTGAACTGGTGCGTGTACATTTCTTGTTGTTTGGTTTTCATGGCTTCTGTCCAACAAGTGGTGCTGATCAAGATAGAATGTGTGTTGCTCTCGTATCCTGAGTTCTTCCTCCTGCCATAGGCTCGTATATAAAGAGGCTCTGCAACCTAGAAACAATCATTCGTCACCTCGGAGGTCGACAGAATGTGCCGTGCATTGAATTTGGTTTCAGCGCCTTGTTTAATTAGAACTTCCTGAATTGTGAAACAGATGTGTCATCGCTGCCTCAACACAACTGCAAAACTGACACTTAAAGTAGTTTTTTAAAGGAAATACCACAAACTTAAATAAGCAGAGGGAAGAGTTAACAGTCATTTGGCGCAAGTCACACTTACTGGGAGACATTTGTTCTTTTTTTGTTCTTTTTTTGTTCTTTTTTTGTTTTGAGACATAACTCCTGTTCCTTTTCCCGGAGTGTAGAATGACTAAATTTCATCATCAAGTTCTTGGTGTTCGTCTTTAATATGAGGACTATGGAAAAGAGATTTTAAAGAAAAGACTATCAAGCTCAGGAATCCTCAGCGCCAAGTGATTGCAAAATTCTCCAATCTGTTTTGTTTTTAGGTATCATGTGTGAATAACAATGCAGGCATGCCAAGACCTGAAGGATGACATATATAAAGAGCGCACAACACCACACAAATAACCTGTTCGGTGTGCAGCTTCCTGCTCTCCGCCCGAGGCCATGACAGACAGCCTGAAGAGTTATTTGAAGTGGAGCAGGTAGAGTAACGGCTGAAAATGAGCCTCTGGAGGAATGAGGGTTGATCGGTTCATAGAGTCACCTGCCAAGGTACCAGCCTTAATACACTCGCCCTGAATAAGGCTGAGACTCTGCTGAAAGGCCACGTCCACAGCAAGCGATTACTTGAAGGTTTAAGCAGGTGCCGCTGGATGCAGGGAACGTCTCAGTATTTGGTTTTCTGGACGGAGTTGAAAGCGGCTGATGTGCTGACTGAGCGGAACATGGAAGCCATCGCTGCCTGATCAGCTGCGCGATCAGCTGAGGGATCATGGGAGCTGAGCACGCAGGCTGTGCTCTGTGATCTCATTACTGTGCTTTGTGTTAGTCGGCACTCAACCCCGGTCTTTGCCCGCCTCGGCTTAGCCCCGGCTAAGTAGCTCAGTGTCTGAAACACATAAACACACATCTTTTAGCAATTTGTCTGGCCGGTTTCGTTTGCCTGACACACACTCACACTACACGCTATTCTCAAGGCAGGCACGCTTCACACATACTCGTGGGGTCATGTGCCCCCAGTGCGTAAACACGCTTCAGCAGGTCAAAAGTCACGTGGAGTCGCATGTGGAAGCAGATCAGATATGCTCAGAGCGGAGGACAGACAGTCATGCATTAGTAAGAACACACGAGTGATAGAGGGCGGACCAATGGTGTCAGCTAAAACATCAGCTGTCCTGATAATTGAATAAATATGCAGTTGTATATGAACTTACAACATATTTGCCTCCAGAGGCTCATTTTCAGCCGTTGCTCAGTCAAGTTTGCGTAGTGGTGATTAATTAGCAATCCACTGGGAGGCCATCTCCATCCGAGCTCTACATATAGTCACTTCTTCAATGACTAATGCTTCCCCCCTCCACCCTGGCTTGGACTGCCCCACACCCTCCTCCAACCACTGAACAATTGAACAATTGTACATTTGTACTACACTGTTACTTTTTTTACTACTGTATTATCCCGCCTATAGTGTATTTATATTTACATATTTTTATATATTTATCTTGCTCATAGTTCTTATATCATACAATACCTGTTAATACTGTACAATTCCATATATATTTCTCACTGCTAATAGTTCCTATATCATACAATACCTGTTAATACTGCACAATTCCATATATATTTCTTACTGTACATATCTTATTTATTTACATTCCACTTTAAATACGCACAATACTCTGCACTTTACTGCCTTTTTTGCACTTCTGGTTAGATGCTAAACTGCATTTCGTTGTATATGTACTTGTACTGTGCAATGACAATAAAGTTGAATCTAATCTAAACATATAGAGAATACCCACACTATTAAGACACACGCACACACATATACAGACACACACACACACACACACACACACTGCTGCACTGTCCCAATGCTGAATGTGCCCTCATCTGAAGTAGCTCAGGTTGTTGTGCTCGCAGACACCTGTTGAAACACAGGAGACTCTGTCATGACGGGACATGCGTCTGTGCAGGTGAATCACAACGGGCTGAACGAGCGGCGGCAGGTGACGCAGCCACAAGCCTGAACACACAAAGACACACACCCACAAACGGACACACAAACACACACTCCTGGCACGAGGCAGGGTGCCGAAGGGAGAGTTTCAGCCCAAGTCTCATGTTGCATTGTTTTGTTTTCACAGTTTCCTCCTCGTAAAAGGACTTTGTAACTTTGTTAAGAAATGGGCTGAAGTCAGAGAAACTAGATGAAACTAGAGCAGCATTGAGAGGACGCATACCCCTGCCAAGGCCAAACAGTCCCTTTGTGAAACCACATTTAAATTCACTGGTTCTGGATGTTTTGATAGATGTTTTCATAGAGCCTCTACCAAAATTGCAAACAGAAAAAAAATATAATTCCCCCAAACACGCCTGCGTTTTACTATTTGAGAAATCATGCCACAATGTTAAAGAAGGTGGAAAATCTGGATCTGCATCAAAATGAAATGAGTTCTTCCCTGACCTGTACTGCAGCCGTCTTTCAGGTTTCATTGTGGTTTTTGTGTAATCCTGCAAAAAACTGATAGACGCATAAAAAAAAGCCACTTTGTGAAGGTAAAAATACAAATTGTGTCACACACACATTCAATTTCATGATACAATAGGAATTCTTTATTACCTTTTTAATATTTTATCTGCGTGTGTGCCTGACACTAAGACTGGTTGTCTGAAGTGACGAGGCCGACAATTCTCGTAGCAGGATTGGACCTGCCTTCACATGTGTGTCTGACAACAGCAGCAGCTTTGAGCCCCAGCCCCTTCAACCGTATGATCAAAATCCCAGGATGTGTGTGCGCCCAAAGCCGGCGATTCAGCGGTCGAGTTCGCTCTGCACCTCAACCCTGTCCCGCTCTCTCCTCGCCAAGCCTCCGATCCACCAGCAGCCAGTGGAATCAATGGTCCCATTGTACGTGCTGAGGTAACACCATAATTGTTACAATCTTCCCTCGTTCAGGTGGGGGAGAAAAAAAACAACCTCGCCCACTTCTGACTCGCAGTGACATTTTTAGAGGTTTGTGGTTTTCGGTGATGTTGCATTAATCAGATATAATGGGGGAGAGCGTGGGCGGCTCGTGCACCTGAGGGCTGCGGCTGGAGGCCCGGCTCCTGTGTGTGTTTCCAGGAGAAGTCGAGGTCTGGGTCACAAGCTGCGTGGAGCCGGAGTGACAGATTTAATAACACGCTGATATTTCCAGGAGGTAGATTCCGTGATCTGTGCTGAAAGAAGAGTCAGCTGGAAACGTTGAAGAATTTCCTTGCTGCTGATCATAAAACCCTGAATGAGAATTTTATATTTTTTTCCACTTTTGCCAAAAAGGAGGATTAACATGCTGAAAAACAGTAGCACCAAGAACACTGTGTCCATTTTCCCTAAGATTTGGTTTTTATCCTTTTTCTTTTTCTATTCATTTCTTTTCCTCAACCCTCTCTTATCATAGGGCTTTGAATTTAATGATAGGTACGTCAGCCCACTCGTTCTCCCCACGCGCCGGACACATCCTGAGGAGATAAATCTCGACTATGGGCCTGCGGCAGGGAGGGGCCGGGGGAGTGGGAGCCGTGTGGACGCCTGGGTGGTTCCAGCTGGTCAGCTTCCAACTCTGAGTTGAGTCTGATGCAGGCCCTGCGAGGAGCTTCCCTGCCTTTCATCCGTTTAGGAAACATCTGGAATCATCTGCCGGTCGAATGAAAGTGTGCACGCGCGTGTCTGTGTGTCCTCCAGGAGGTTTGCCGGGAATGTTATCATTGTGTTAAGATTAACCCCGGCGTCCAGAAGATAAATTAAGGAAACTCGCTGGTGAGTTGCCAGTAGATGTCTGGGCCTTGACATCATCTCCACGCGGCGGACAAATTCCTGCCGAGCATCAACAAGTCCCTGTCTTTTTCCTCAGTACTCATGGAGGGGCTGTGTCGTGTCCGACTGCACAGAGAAGAAAACACATTGTATCTGTCGGAGAATACAGGCTTTATGTGCCATCGTCCCATTTTTTCTATAGCTTTTCACTCGGGCTGCACGTGCAAACTGTTGCCGTTGAGCGGATAGTGTATCCTCGAGAGCAGGTGAGCAGACAAAGCCTGCGGTTGCACGGCATGCCGAGACACCGGGCCCCGGCGCGTTGACAGAGCCGCAGACAGAAGCAGGGTCAGGAGTCACACCTGTCCATAAAACACCTCTTTTTCTGCGCACGAGGTGTCGTCACCTCAAACTCATAACGCACACACACACACACGCCCCCACACACACACACGTGGCGATGCAGGCTGCACATAAAGATATCAGATCCTCCTCATCTCGAGACTGTGGTGATTTATAACTGGAAACATTTTTTAATAACGACTTGTGTAAACAAACCTCATAGCTCCAATATTGCGACAAGGATTCTGCTTTGAGCTTTGCTGCCATGACATTTTACAGCAACAAGTATTTGAGTTGCAACACGAAAAATCACTGTAAATCACTACGTGCCTTTCCTACCGTGGCCGGGAAGTCTCACACAAGCGCAGTGATGAAAAAAAACCTCAATGTAAAAGCCACACAACAGACACAACAATGACAATTTAAAAAAACATATATCATGCAAACGCCTTCTTCCTCTTTTTCCTCCTGTTTTCCATGTGCACAGTGTGCAAACACGCTAACAGATAAGAGACAGTGCTCTCAGACATCACAGCCTGCGCGTGTTTTCACAGCTGAGTTTTTCCGTGCCATGTTATTAGTTGTCGACTAGGTGTGTGGGGAAGAGCGCTGCTGTGCTTGGACCGGGGAGAGGATGTTCAGGTCTGGCTGAGATGACACCGGGGGATGTGGTTTTTGGGAGTATTGGGGAGGATGTTTTGCCTCCTGTGAGGTGACTCCTGACCCCCACCATCCTCCCCCAACCTGCCCGACCTCTGTCCTATTGTAGCTCTTATCAAATAGCCCCGATGTTGAACATACACATGCGGCGCGCTGGCCCGAGCAGGAGATAACACTGGCTCCGTCTCACACACCATATCAGCCTGAATCTGTTCTCATTATTGTTTTCTGAGCTCGTGTACAGCATCTCCTCCATCAGTCTGCATGTAGACGGCCTCCCCTGCCTCCACGCCGCCCTGCTCCACTTCCCATCCTACCCTTCCCCCCTTTTCGAATCATCACGTGTGGCTCTTGCTGCTCCCTCGTCCTGTGTTCTGACGGTCAGAGCTGCGTGACTCCCCCCGCCTGCTGAGACAACACGGTGTCGTCCTCAGGGCGCACCGTGGCCCCTGCCGATCACACTCTGCTGGGTCGCGCCCGTACCGCTTCTCATCTGCGCTAACAGACACTGACATGGCCCTTTGAAGTCATGGGGAGCGGCGTGGACCTGGGACGGGCCCAACAATAGCAATCTGATCCTCGGCTGATGTGTCCAAGCACGCCTGCGCCCCCCCCGACAATGGGGTGGGACAGCGGGGGCCCCTCTTGCAACCTCTGTGTGTACTTACGAATGGACCTGCATGTTGTCCACGGGAAAGTGGACATGTGGAAGACAGGACGAGAGAAGAGTTTTTTTTAAATATCACTTATCTATTTTATAAATAAGTGTGGTTCAAGCCATTTTTTGGTTTATGTGTGTGTGTGTGTGTGTGTAAGCGTGCTCTGCTTCAACTCACCTGTTGAATCAACAACACAGCGCAACCGTTGGACAACTGGTGCTGATGGGAGACGTTCCAGCTAGAACTGGTTTAAACCAAGATTTATTTTTAAAGGAAAACATTTTATGTCCACACATTATTAGGGATCGAGGGGAGATTAGAAAAGAGAGACCCTAACCCCCCCATCCTTTGATTTATGCATAGAAATAGATTCAAATAAAAATGTATGATGGTTTGAGTGTGCACAGTCCAGT
The DNA here is from genome assembly GCF_949316205.1 of Platichthys flesus. Classification (NCBI taxonomy): domain Eukaryota; kingdom Metazoa; phylum Chordata; class Actinopteri; order Pleuronectiformes; family Pleuronectidae; genus Platichthys; species Platichthys flesus. Next base: position 10,077,990 of record NC_084960.1, read on the forward strand.
TTCTCCCATTTTGTTATGATTGTCAAATGTGTTCTTCCACCTGAATACCACATTGTGAGTTATGGGACAAGTCGGGCAGTGGGTCAGAAGAAATAATGATATATACTCACGCTCATCTGCCGAGGAACCACAGGATTAGGTTGTGTTTAGATTTTTACTTTTAATAAAGCTTGCAGTCGGGTGGACTCAGACGCAGTGTGTTTCTCCCTCCAGAGCAAAAGGGTGTGGATCAGATTCATAAACCTTGCTTGCTTTTTTCATGTTCCTGGATTATTTCTTATCTATTGAACCAATAGTTGCTTAATTATCATTTTTCTCTCTTTTTTTGACAACAGTGTGTTTTTGTTTAACAATCTATGGAAACCACCACTGTGTCCCTCGCTGACATGTAGGCTGTCCCCAAATCTCTACACCCGCATTTGAAAAACATTAAATATGCAAAGCTCATCCTTGCATACACAGAAGAAGCTCCTTTGTGTCTCAAGCCAAACATAATGTTTATTATCTAGACATTCCAGCCTGTGTTGGATGTTGATAGGTTAGAAGTTTGAGCGGCTCAGACTCTGGTGGACGTCTCGTTCCAGACTCAAGGTCTGTGTGTAAATCACTTCTCTCCTGTAGAGTCTGAATGAATAAAGCCTGCAGGCAAAACAGGTCCTGTGTGTGTGCGTGTGTGTCTCTGTGTGTGTGTGTGTGTGTGTGTGTGTGTGTGTGTCTGGGACCATTTTGGTAGAAGGGCATAGAAAACCACATCCAACAAGTCGAGAGATCTGACCTATTACTACAAAGGGGTGGTGGGGGGGGGGGGGGGGGGGATTTTGTCATGAAGAAAGCAAGAAAGAAAAAAGATCATCACATTTTTTAAACAATTAAGCACAAAATGCTCTAATTTCAAAATAAAGCATGCAAAACTAAAAGGTACAAGAGGAGTATTAATGGGGCGTGTGCTTAAAATACATATACAGGTATGCACATACACACGGAGAGAAAGAAAGAAAGAAAGAAAGAAAGAAAGAAAGAAAGAAAGAAAGAAAGAAAGAAAGAAAATAAATCCCAAAGATTCACAGGCTCAGTCTCACGCTGACATTTCATTCCTCACCATCTCAAACATGTAATTTACAAATAAGCTATTTATATTCCCATCACATAAAGATGTCTGCTGATTGGCAGATTTGGCACCACGAGTCTTTTACTCAACGTGAATTACACCTCAGGATATGAAGCACAAACCTGTTTTGTTTTTATTTTTTTGGATCTCGGCCTCAAATGTGCCGCCAAAAACACCATAAAGGTATCCATGGCGTCCATAACAAAACCTCCACGGCGCCCGACTGCACACACTCGTCTCTCAGCGCGTTGAGCGATCACGTGCCTCGACATCACTCAACGCGTGCTGACAGGAAAGGCAATTTTCCTTAACACCTGCGCAAAGCACTTCCTTGTTTGTCTTCGGAGTTTACACCAATAAGAGGGGTTGGAAATTACACGCCGCTGCCAAAACAGAGCCCAGGCATGACCTCAGCGCGGAGCGACGCAGCGCGCCCCGGCCTTTACATCTGGTTCCCTTTAGCCTCAGCATCAACAAGTGCTTCCACTTTCACAGTGCTGCTGCTGCTGCTGCTGCTGCTTCATGTTCTGTCTCCTACACACAAACACGCAGAGCCCGTATGTACGGCGGAGGATCACAGCTTCACACGTCCCTCTGAAAGCCCCGCACCCAATGTATATTTCATGAGGCATTTAGACGCCGTAGCGTTCTCGCCGTCTGTTTTGTTTAGGAGACGGACCCTGAACAATAGATTCATGGCATAGTGCTGGGGGTTTAGAATGCCTGGAGTTCACAGTCGCTCTTTATTCACTGGAGGGCACCGTTCAGTATTCCTTAAAGTGATTTGCTGCGGAGGAATTCATGTTAATCATCGTCATGACGTTTCTCGACATAAAGGGTGACTCACGTTTTGGATGCGAGCGGACTGGAAGCAGCGGGTGTAGAGTTTCTGGAAGATTCTGTAGCGAGATAAAAACCTTTTTATTTTTCTTAATGCTGGCAAACTAGGTGGAAGAAATAAAAAAACAAGCTTCCACCAGACGCCATGATGTATTGGATCATCAAGAACAGAGGTCTGGAACTCACGGTGTGCTCTGTATGTCTAATAGAGGAGAACACATCCACCTTAACCTTAACCTTAACCCCATCTATAAACCCTGCTTCTATACCAGGGTCTGCGTGTCCTGAACAACGCTCTCTTTGTTCCCAGTGTGAAGAGTGGAGAACGAAGGAGAGAGAGCTGCAAATCATCTGAAGCAGACAGGGGTCACAGGTTTTTGGTTGTACTTTATAACAGCGAAGCTCATCAAATATCCACCGCATGATATCTCCTTCTGCCTCCTGCAGAGCTGAGCGTAGGTAGCTCGGTGGAGAGCAAGTGCTCACTCCCTTGACACGTCAAAGGCATTTCTGAGGAAATTACTCAGATTTTAGCTTCTCTTCATTTGCTTCCATATATATTTTGGAGTGGATTTTAAGCAAATGCCCTTTCCGCCGTTCCACAGTCCCACATGAGCACCAAGAGGTGGCCAGGCCTTTCCAGTCAGGGTTCCCACTCTTTGAAAACCCCCCCTGAGGATATCCATCTCAAGATTCCTTATTTTATTTTAAATTTGAGTTCTGATCTTACTGTGAAAATTGTTTTAAATAGCTTTTTATTGTTTGCTTTTTAACTGTTTCCTCTTGTTTGTCTTCAATGTTTCACCATTAACCTGCAAAGCACACTGCTTTATAAATAGATGCTATATAAATAAAGTTTATTATTATTATAATTTGGCCACACATTGTTTATCTGTGTGGAGGATCTACAGCAGACAAGACTGCCACACATCTCCTGATACATTCCAGTGGATCAGCGGTTGGTGACAAATTGTGCTCGGGGCACATTTTTTTAAGTGGGAAAATGTTTACACTTTTTAAACAAAGATTATTTCTTTCTTTCTGGAGCCACCGTCAAGCAATAAATTCCCCTTTAATATTTATTACTTCCAGATGTTCCTCCGAGTTACCTGTACTTGTCTATTGCCTAAATAATTGTTTTGATTGACTCTCTATAAACATGTTATACTTTGTGTTGAAGTCTTTCAGGATGCATTTTTTTTCCAGACACAGCTAATAAGATGAAGAGGAGGCTTCCCAGCACTGTGACTCCTGGTACATTCCAGTGAATAGGTGATGGATGACAAATTGTGCTCGGGGGAAGTTTTTTACACCTTCACATATAAATACTTCCTTTGTTGCCTATTAATCAAGTGTCACTCTTGTTTCTGCTCAATTAAAGACAACGTTGTTATTTATAACCACATAGAAGCTATTTCAGGGCACCTTTTCTCTAAAGCCGGTCTAAACCATATTCAAACGAATTATTTACAGAGAATCAATATTCTGCAATGAGCAATCACTTTAACGTGAAGAAACCTAGAAATGTAACCTTATCTTCAGCAGCCTGTCACTTGGTTCTCGGATCCTGTCTCTGCATTCTGAGAGCGCAGTGTTCTCACAGGATGTTGGGGTGGATGAGCTTTTTGAGACGATGATGAAGCCTAACCATCACATCTTAGTTGCTGAGGAGCTCCTGTCAGTACTCATGCTGCAAAACTCTGTATTAACTGGAGGAGCATGGTCGGTTTGTCCTGCATAATTTTTAAAGACACAATGTCCTGATTTGTGCAATGTTACAAATGAGAATCAAGGTTGTCAATGCGGCTCTTCTGTGTGGAAATTAAAGGGACATAAAGTATCCTGATCCAAGATATCTGGTGATACAGTGATACTTGTGAGAGCAGGACTTTCTCATCTAGAGTAACTACACAATTAGATAATGTGTTATTGAGGTTTAGTTGCAGAAAGTTGTCGGTAATCTAGATCTTTGTGTCCTTAAGAAATGCTTGAAGATTACCCAAATGATTTATTTCATCTGACTTCAATACAATTCATATAAGAGAGTATCATCTTGTGAGGAATCCAGTTAGGCTAGAAGTTGGAGCATTTCCAAGGTTATTGTGTAAAGGAAGCATATATAAAAGTGAATACAATTGGTCCGAGCACAGAGCCTTGTGGAACTCCAAGTCAATTTTTTTTAGTAGGCAGAGGATTCCTTCCGGATATGTAGAAACAGAAGATGAGGTGGATGATAAAACTTCTACCAGCAGGGTGTGAGTCCTTTGAAGGATATCCCCGTTTGCGTGTTGCTCAAAGTGTAACACATGGCAGGTGTTCCCAACTCATCTTAACCTGAGAGGTTAACAAGCAGAACGGGGGAGAACGAGGTTCTCAGGAAGGCAGAGTGGAAAAAGCAACATTAAAAAGTGCAAGAGGCATGGACAGAGGGAAATAATAAAAGCAAGTGGGGGAGTCAAAGTGAGCAAATCCAATTTAGCCATATGTGATCCTATCTCCACAGCAACTCTTTGTGTTTGCAGCGAGCAGTCTGTGAGCTTTGGCACTGACCGACTGTTATCCCCCCCCGTTAGCCCCTTTCTAACTGCCATCCCTGAAAAGCCAAGCGGGCAGATACAAAGGGACACGATAAGGCACAGAGATAAAATGTGAAGTGATGTCGGGAGAGGAGGAGGATGGAGAGAATGCGAGGGACAAGAGGTAAAATAAAGAGCGAGGAGGGGGACAAGGAGGTGATGAAGTGAGTGGAGACCTGAGAGGGGAGTCGCAGGACATTCCTGAGCCAGCTGTGGGTTGGAGGGGGAATTCTCAAATAATGTCTGACAAATACAACAAGACACAGGCTATTTCAGTATTCCAGGCAAAAAACCCCACTGGCACATCGCAACGGAAAGAGGGGGGAAAAGAGGGATCTTGGAAGGAAAAAGAGGAAAGCGGCTAATGAGAGAAGCAGCCGGCTGCACGGTCCGGTTAGGCATGCCTCCGACCGCAGCAGTCCAGCGGTTAACCTTTCGCTGCCTCTCCCTCTCCTGTCTCCTGGACCCAAAATGGAGGCAGAACCTGGCAGCGTGCAGCAGCGGTTGCTGGGGCCTCACGGAGCACACATTCCTCCTGCACAGACAGGTGGTGGGGCTGTTTAATAAATACAGGATTTTGATGGAGGGAGTCAGCGGAGGAGTGGGGGGGGGAGTCAAAGGCCATCGCAGACTGTAAACAGCCGAGTTGAGGAGTCATAATATGACTACTGCTCTTCAGGGGATACAAGCCCCCCCCCTCCCCCCAACTCCACTCATAACTCCTGGTTAATGACTCACCCATTCGACTGAAGTGCTGCTGACTATCTAAACACCATTGTTCCATTGCACTGGCCGAATACAAATGGCTCACTACATTAAGTGGTGCTCAGATCTACAGCGTTACAAGTACAAAATTGTCAAGTTCAGCGATTCGCAGGAAGCGGCTCTAAAGCTCAAATTTGTATTTGATATTCTCAAACCACACAATCAAGACCGAACTAGTCTTTTGCGTCGGACGCGCTCCCACACGACTATCAAATGTTCATTTCAATTTATTTTAAAGTGACTGTTATCTAACACCATTACTTATATAAAAGTGTCTTTTGTTACAAAACCTTTCCATCCTATTCGTTATGTCGGTTTGGACCAGCCTTGCAGTCATACCTCAGACCAGACAGTGGATTAAAGATCATTTTCAAATTGCTTTTAACTGTTTCAAATGTTTCTACCAGCAGTTTGAAGTGTTTATTTTTTGTGCAGACATTTTCCAGTTCAACTTTCACTGACCACTTTAACTATTTATCCAATACTTTTAGCTTATTATGCATTTATTAATCTTCTCTCTTGAAACTAGGATTCACTAACACATGGTCTCCACGAGGAAGGACTCACTCACTCAGCTTGGTTCAGTTGTCTGATTGTTATTGGGTTGTGCAGATCAGCGTGACAACAAAAGTAATATTATTTGGTTGTTTACATTCCCTCCCAACACAAATATATGAGCTTATAATTTTTTTCCACATGCAACCTCTGGTAACTGTAGAAGCAGCACCCTGGGGTCCACTGCAAATTACTGAGCGAGACCATATCTGATACACGCCAAGCAACTTAATGGAAAATGTTGTTTACTCAAAAAGCACAAAATACTGAATAATGAAAACAGTCACCTGTTTCGGGCCGCAAAGGTTTTTACAACCCTGGTTTTTCAATAAAAAACCTTATTTATTTAGCTCTTTTTATAGCTTCAAATGCAGCTTAAAACAGAGCAGACGCTTTAAAACACATATTAAAACATTATTATATATATAGAGTCTTAATCTTGTGTTCTATGAATTTAAGAATGACCTAGATTACTAATAAAATACACTCCACTACCACTGCAATATCTGCCAACATTATATTGTTGTTAATATGCCAAGGATTTGACTCTGTGATTATTAGAATGCATTATATAAAAGGGGTTATAACAAATGTTGGTGGAGGTGACTTCAACAAACATGTGCTGCTTAAAGCCACAGACTACCCCAAAGATAAAAGTATATATTCATGAAGAGAAAACCTTGTTCCAGATCCCACTGTAGATCTCAGAGCTGCTATAAGTATAAAATCCCTCTCCTTCCCTTTCTTGGAACAGTTAATATCACTGTGCCTGGAGCTTTGACACTTACTGTAACAATCAGTCAGTGTTGTTTTCCATCTAATGATACAACAGCAGCTTTTAATGTTTCCACACTTTCTGGTGTAGATGCCACATGCAGCACCAACACTCGTGAGCACAGTGAAGCCAATGTTGTTGTGGTTTCTTTCTCCTACTTGCTGAGTATCGGTTTTGTGTTTGATGGATTCGTATAATCTTATAAGGAACAAACCTAAACTAAAGTGAAACTGACTCAAAGTGCTGCCAGGATGTCAACACAGCATATGTGGACTGTTTCTCCAGGATACTGATCCAGTTGATAAATAATAAAAAGGAAAAGGGTGACAGAGGACACAGGAGACTTTAAGCAAACCATAAAGAGCTGCATTATTAACCTTCATTGATTTCTTAGCCACACGACAAACACTTGCTATTGTTGCATCGCTGTACAGAAACTCACCTTTGCAACCAACACAGTGCGTCAGTGTGTGCATTGGTGGGAGTGGACTGAGCCGACTGCCAGTAACAAGACACGCATGAATGATTCACTTGGGTCGGTGCCACAGCATGTGACTGGACCAGTATGACAACGTTGACTTTTAATTTGTAGTTATGGGACAACCTGTAATTTACAAGAGTTATGTGCGCATTGCCTAGTGTTGCCAAGCAACGATTTCATTAAGATTTAGACCAATGCTTGTACTCTATACTGTGTCCTCCTAAAAGTTCACACCCCAAGAGGCCGACACTGTGTTACGTCACCTCCAGTTGTTTGTCGTCTCCTGCCGCGCTCCTGTCGGGGGCCTGCAGGGCGGCGGCAGCTCCGAGAGGAGACGCGTCCACCACAAGGCCTGTGAAGTACTTTTGCGTGTGTGTGTGTGTGTGTGTGTGTGTGTGTGTGTCGGCCGGCCGCCACATCACAGCCCGGCCTCCCGCCAAAGCCTTTCTGATCTGCCCAACAGAGAGCAAACTCGCTTTTTCCTTCCTCTGCTCCCCCTTCACCACGCAGATGAGAGGGCAGGAGGAAAGAAGGATGATCATGTCACGGGGAGGAGGGGGGTGGGGGGGGGGGGGGGGTTCCCACATCCTGTAATTTTATCTTTTGTCGCGGCCGCTGAAAAATTAGATACCACGACCAATGAGGTCAAAAAACAAAACAGTAAAAGACTGATCGGTGGCAGCAGTGACAATACCACCGGGTGCCTGCATTTCACTGTGAGGAATGAAAGTGGATAAACAGTCCAGGGTGCACACTTCCTTGACTCTGCTCTGTGTGTCAGGAGCAAAGACTGTATATATAAAGGTCAGGAGCCACTTCCTTGCGTTGAGTCGCTCATTTATAGCGACAGTTGATGGTAGACCGCCGCAGCCGCAGCCGCATCCACTGTCCTCTCCTCCTCCGTCTGCTCATCCCAGCTCGCCTCCCTCCCTCTTCTCTGCTCCTCTCTTCAGCTCCTCGGCACCGACTCTCGCTGGGTCAACGCACGACTTGACGCAAATCACAGGCAATTTCAAAGGCCCCTCTACAAGCTGCACTCGTGTGGTGCGGTGATCTCCGCTAAACCGTCCTGAGAACATTAATGGGGAGAGCGAAACGGGCCTCATGGAAAAATCCCCAGAGCAGCAGAGGAGTTCAATCCAACCCCCCCCGACACCACATCCCACATCCCTGATGGAAATGATTAAGAATATTGGAGTGTAATTCCACCCCCCTCGGCCTGGCTCTTAAAATAGAGAAAAAGAGAGGAGGGCGGATGTCTGAATTCCTCTGATTGGAGCGGAGCGGCAATGTGCTATTAGTGCCGATGTCGACCTGTGACCACAGCAGCGGGCCGGCCATGTGGGGGGAGAGGGCCATGGGCATCATTCACTCAGAGCCCCCCACCCCCCCTATCTCGCACAAAACAGTTGTGTTGCCTCTTCTATTGCCAGCCTGTGGTTTATTTTTGTGTATTATTGAATTCAAAGACATTCCTTACATTCAAATGTAAACTCAAAGGGCGCACATACGCTTGTACCCTCACACGCACTTCACCCAGATCAAGAGCAGACGAACAACAGAAGAGGCACTGGCTGTTTTTTAAAGAGTCGTCTTTTGGTTGGTTCCATATTTATTATTGGAACCAACTTATTTCATGGAGCTGGTTTTTATACGAAACATGTGTTGGAGCGCTTTACTCCAAAACTGCACTGTACCCAGTGTTATATTTATCACGTTAATAAGCCCCACACGTCTGGCACAGAGTGGAGCTGCTCTCCGCTTGTGCTGCGTTCACTGGAAACTTTTAGGAAATGAGGCATGATGAACCGAAGCATTTCCAAGGAAGCGGAGGTTGTGAGTACACGCTCCCAGCTGTCGGCCCTGTAATTATGACGGCTGCTAAGGGACAAGGTGATCACTGCAATTACAGCAGAAATGGTTGCAAAAAAGAAAAAGAACGGTAAGAGGTGGCGCTCCGGTGTTTTGGAACGCCGAGGCTGACGGGCTATCAGAGAGACAGGCGGCGTTTGAACTCAAGACATCGATCTGTAGCTGTGGGGTTAACCACACGAGGATACACCGTCCCCGCGACCACATTTCCACATTTCAGATGTTGAAACTCACACAACAAACAGGATTATTAAACTGAGAGGAGGTGGCGGAAATAAAAAATCTCATCAGACTCCAGATTTGGACAGCGGAGGTCAGCGCCTGAGCCGAACCTGAGTTTTGATGCTACCTTGAATAGTGCAATGCAACAGATGCACCCTAACCACAGGAGCAGTTGGTGTTTTGAAGTGGGCCTGGATCTGCCTCTTGAAGTCCACGAGCGTGCGGCGTACGAATCCTTGTGATGGCGTCTCGTTGCCAAAACATATTTCACGGACTTTGAAGGACTCCTCAGGCTTCGACCTCTTCTGAGCTCAGCATCTCCAAACACATGCATCCCAACATAACATCCCACTTTAGAAGTCAGATCCCAGTATGTGGCTGCATGTATGGCCCATGTCAGAAGAGCGAGGATGTAGTTGGAACTCTATGACGACAGCTACTGGCGATCACTTCCAGAAAGCGTCACCGCTAATATCCTGACTTTCACATCCGGCCAAGCAGGTTTCCTTTCTTGTTTGTTTATTGGCTGGTTGGTTTGTTGTATGTTAGCAATACACAAAAACAAATGGACACATTTTTCCCTGAAAACTTGGTGAGAGGATGTGGTAGGGCTCAGGGAACAACTTGTTCTCTTTCGGTTTGGCTCCGGATCAGGGGGGAAGAATCAAGGACATTTTCTTTTTCACTTTATTTTTTTTAACATTGTGAGATTTCAGTGATTTCTCAGGAATTACTCACAGATCTCGATGAAAACAACGAGGGACATTAAGGGGACTGATTTCTATGAGTGTGTGTGTGACATATGGTGCAGCTTGATTGACTTTAAAGGGGACTGTTGGGCCTAAATGGGTCTGAAAAGTTGGTAAATCTGGCAGCTGCGAATGAAATAAAGCTCCACAAAAGCACGGTGGCAGAGTCCTGCATCACATGAGGGGAGAATCTAACTGTGAGACAACAAGACTTTAAGAGCCAGCGCATCATCTGATTGGACGGTCCTGTGACGGGGCTCCGGGTCCCGCAAGATGTGAAGTGTCCGTCTGTTGTGTGCGATACGAGTTCACGACCGGCCGCGGCTAATGGCTTCCCCCGGAGAGGCTGTCATTAGTCACACACAATGCAGCCTCATCACATGCTCCGACCACAAACACAGTGACCGCCTGTTAGCCAGCCCACGCCGCTAATTGTTCACATTAAAATTAACGCAAAATCCGTTCAGGCGAGATAGCGATCAGAGACCACATGTCGGTGCCCAGCCGATGTGCACACGCAGATAAGGGAGATGTTTGAGCGAAGGGCGACTCGGAATTATCTGAGACTTGAAAGTGATGCAGTTCCCGTGATGTGATGATATCTGATGTGAGTCAACGGTTTTTTCTCCAACTGAACCGTGGCCGAGCTTCATGGATTCCCATCCTCTCCGGGCAGCTCTTCTCCAGCCACTTAGATTTCACCCATGATTATTTCTGAGAGTCATTTGGCTGAATTAATGTATTTGGACAGATGTTATGTTAATCCGGGCTGTTGATTTCCATTCTACGTGGTCGCTGGAATAACAGGTAACGTTTCAGCGGCTGGCAGACGAGAAGTGGAAAAGTTTAAAGTCAGTTTGAGCCAAGCCCTAATAGCAAAACACTGTCAGACCCAATCTCAGAGACGTGGAATGAACTCGGATTGACCAAGCGTACTTGTACTGGTAGGGTGGATTGATGAAGTTGTAGAGAATGAGCTGCAATCACAAAGTGACTCTGACCTCGGCGTACAGCGGCCAAGTCCCCCCCCCACCCCCCCCCCCCCCCCCCCTCCGCCCCATCCTCTGCCAAGCACTGCAAGCAGATCCATCCAGGTCCAGAGTTGACCCACAGGCCCAGAATAGGACCTACATTATGACAGATGTTTTTGATCACTTTCTTTTTTTTTCTTCCAGCGACCACAGCTATGGCCTAACCCAGAGGAACACCTCTCCCCTCCCACAAAATCCCCTTAAAGACTCTCCCTTAACTCCCAAATCCCAGCTCCACACATCTAACTTAAAACAACTCCTCAGATGCATGGAGTTGGCTCACCTCTGTACGCAGGGCCTATAATATCCATCCTCCAAGCCCCAGAGTCTCCAGAGCGCCCACCTTCCTGCCACAGTTTGCCCTCCCACGGACTGATTCCAGGGAACAGCCGTTAAACTGAAGGGGGAACGTTGGAGAGCGTCTCCTTTTAATTATCAGAAAACTCCCGACTGGCTTGGATAATGGATTCCAAATGGCGGGCTCGGGCTGGAGTGGGTGCAGGGTTGAGGGAGGTGGCCACGGAGGGATAACAAGATCAGGAGGAGGAGGAGGAGCAAAGAGATATGAGTCCTTCTCATGTTCTGACCTTTGGGTGCCCCCGCGCTCATGGGCTTTGCCAAAGATTACGAGCAGATTGACGGCGTTGGCCCAGGATATGATGGAGGATTGAATAATCTGAATTTCAGAGTTGCACACAGAACTATCTCCTCCCTGGGGGCTATCCCTCTGAGCTGTTGATACCTCCTGTGCTTCAGGTCTTTAATTTAACAGATATTACAGATAGCGCAGCACCTCTTCACTGGACAACGGTGATGGAGCATGAGTTGCTTTATGACAACTTTCTCTGCCTGACACAGTCTTCCCTCGGGACAAGAAGCCCATAAAACATTTATCATCGTAGAAGTATTTGAACACGATGGAACCATAATCTTTTATGTGCAGTCCTCCTCTCTAAACACAGGGAGGGCTCGACAGAGACAGAGGCTTCTTACCGCCCGGGGGATCAACTGAGAAGCAAAAATAATAGAATGGCGCAAAAAAAACAAAACACAAGCTAATTATCGTGGCTCCAAACACATCGCAAGTACACACACATTCACACTCTGACTCCAGGACCACCCGTGAGAGCTGACCTGGCCATGCCCCCCCCCGCTGCTCGGCGCTGGCGTGCGTCCAGAACAAACTGGGCCTCTCCGTAGGGAGCGGCGGACGCCTGAGGCCGTGCTGCTTAGCAGGCGCCGAGGGGGCGGCAGGCTGCCAGTGGTCAGTCCCTGCCGGAGCTTCTGGGAATGGTGTTACACTCGCACAAACCCCCGTGCTCACACCGGCCAGCTCCCGGGTCCCGGGGCCGGGGTGCAGAGGTCGGGGGGAGAGCAGCCCTCCTACGGGGGAGCAGCTGGACTCGCTGTCATGGATGAGCTCAGTCTGGCAAACACCCAAAGCAAGAGGCGAGCCGGACCCCATGGCCGTCTGAGCTCTTCTCCCCGTGAAGTCACTCCCCGAGCACAGATCGGCAGCACACGCTCTCTGCACACAAACAACATCCTGAAGTTCAGCCGAGGCCAGCGTGGTGACAGGAAGGGGGGGGGGGGGGGGGGGGGGGGACGTCTCAGCTGGACTGAGGCTGAAACTAGCTGCAGGGGAGTCCAACGAAGTAGAAGGATGAAGATGTCGGATTCGGAGAAGAAGAAAAATGATTCAAGGGAGCAAAGAGGGCATGAAAGAAGCCACCATTCTTCAAGGCTAAGTTTAGTGTCATCATACTCATAACCAGGCTGCTGTGAGAAAATAACAATAAGTCTTATCCGACAGCCAGACCTTGATGACACCAAGTGATGCTAAGTGTGTGCCCTTCAGCTTCTCTCATCAGACGCAGCACAGAGGACGACATTTCCCAGGTGGCCGTGAGGAGCCTCTCCTGATATCACTGTAACCCAAACAGACCAGCCGGCTGACAACCTCCGCGGCTGCTGCTGCTGCATCTGCTCCGCGCTGTCTGCAGGTCAGACAGATGTGCAGCACGCCCCAGTGCATTCTGGGAGTACACGAACAATACTAAATAGTGGCTGAGGGATGTGGGGAGGCGCCGGAGCTGATACAGGCTGTCAGTCCGCTCCTGGACGACAGCGATAAGGCTAATTGGAGGCCGCCTGCTCTCTAACAAGGCCAGTCGGGCCTCAGACAACACAAGCTTAATGGCTCTAAATCTAATTTGCGTTTGCAGAGCGGCCGGCTGCGATGAGGTGGTCAGGAGCATAAACCAACTGTCCATTGACAAAAAAAGAAAGCTAGAGGAGGTCAGCGCAACTATACGACCATTCCAGGTAATTAGCCAAATGATCTGGACCAATCCCGTGTGTGCTGTCGATATAAAAACAAACTGCCCATTAACCTGTGGTCTATAAAAAAAGGACACAGGCTTAGCAATTAACCCACATTGCCGAACCTACCCGGCTGCTTCCATTTTCCAAATGACTATAATTCCAAACAACGTGGTAATTTCCTCGGCAGAGAGCGCATGCCTGGTGTGCTGCTGATTATGGCTTTTGGAAACTTATAAAGACTGGTGGTTTCCTGGAGGGAGACCGCATCAGCTGTCATATTCATAATTATAGCATTTCTGCGATTTCTCTCAATCATATAAATATCCTATCTCTGCTATTTCTATCGGTCGTGTTATTATCATATTCAGTCGTTTCTGCGTAAACTTTGCGACTGAGATTTTCCTGGTTTTTCTTCACGGCTGCAGATCTGCAGAGACGTGTGTATAACTTTTTTTTTTGGGGGGGGGGGGGGGGGGGGGGCTGCTTTGTGCGACTAATTCACCGCACACTTACAAACCTGTGACCACGGAGAAAGACACGTCTGCCAACTTCTTAAAATAGGTGTGGAGCGGCTTCCGTGCACAAACGCACTTGGAAAATGAATTTTGGCTACTTTCCGTCACACAGTAGCTTCACTTTATAAATTAAATCCAAGAAAACAGACGAGATGTAGCACTAAAACTCAAAACTATGACTCTTTACAATCATACATTTAGGACAAAATTGTGGGGGGGGGGGAGGCGGCGGCTGTAACAGCTGCTCCACGGGACCTCCACTCCATAAACTTAGGGCAATTAAGCCACGAGCTCCACTAATGAAGCCGACTAACAAGCTGGAGGAGGGTTGCTGCTCCGGCACCAGGTGTCGAGGCCTCACACAGGAAGTCCCAGCAGGAGGAACACCTGGGAATAATAAACTCTCTCCGCAGACAATAGCTCCGACTGAGGGTAAAACACTAAAAAACACGGTAAAAGCTCCAGTGTACGGAGCAAAGTGAAGCTTAACACACTCATAAATACGTTATGTCCAGTTGTATAAATCCACAGTAAGTATTTCAAGATTATCCCAAGCAGCCTTTTGCAACAAAGTGCCCGTTTCTTCTCCTCTTCTATGAGAGTAAATATTATGTTATGGCATGAAATGTTGCGTGCACTTGGATTGGCCCCTGGCTCCTGTTAACCCAGAAATGTACACAACGTATAGAGAGAAGAAGTATGAATAAGAGGAGAGAAGGTTAACTCGAGGGCATGTATAGTACAACATTTGCCTCTGTGTGTGCCACAGATGAATAATTGACCGTGAAAGGAGGGGGAAGTGATTTTGATTACACATACAGTACACGCTTCTGTGATGTCGATACCCATCAGCGGATCACGGGGGGGGGGAATTAGAAACACGCCGCTTTCTCCGAGCAATAACAGTAATAAGTATTCTTGCAGAGCCCGGGCTCAGCTACGGTGGGAAAGAAAACACACACAAGCAGTCGCATTGTCACCCTGCAGGCCCCGGTGACGTGACGCACACAAACAGGGATGAAACAAAGCAATGATCTCGGAAAACTCTCTGACCTGTTGGTGTGTTGCACTGCGAATAGGCTATCATTAACTTTACCTATTAAATGGAGGCGTAAAGCAATATTGAGGCAGAATTCAAACCTGACTGTGTTCTACAGACCGTCTCAAATCATTATTCCCCTCTTCACCCAGTCATCTTAACCTCGGGCGAAATGTTATGGCTACCGCCGAATCTCATAATAACCAGAGCAGTTGAAAAATGAAAGTTCTTCCCTAATATCACACCAAACTGAGTCAATGAGCGAGCAGCCACCCCCCTCCCCTCCCCTCCCTTCCTTCTCCACTCTGCTAAAAGGCCACCATTGTATGTGAAGAATTGCCATGGCTACTGCCGGGCGGACTGTAAGCCTTTTCGAATTATTAGCATTCCTCTCTACCCTGAGCACTGTAGCAAAGCTGCTCGCTTTACCATCAATCCGCCTCGAGAGAAAACACACCGTTTCTTTCATTAGCGACTACAGGAATTTCCATCTGGCTGGGAATTAATTAAAGTCGAATTATGGGTCTGCGGCAATATCGGGCTGCCCGGACAAATTCAACAACACCCATGGAGGGCGAGGGTGAATGTGGCCTTGTTAGTGAGACGTGTGAGAGGCAAACGGAGGCACTCTGTCGGAGACACTAACTCAGCAGTTATTAGACGAGACAGCGACGGGCCGATCGACAATACGATCATTGATATTTCCATTTCCCAGGTAGAAGCAGGTCAAAACAAACAGTGGAGACTCACTTTATGGCTACAAGTTAATGATTATCAGGGTTTTGAGAAAAACCAGCAAAAGAGAATCATGGCACTGACGACCGGATGTTAATAAATGGTTTGGCAGCACACACACATAAAAAGCTGATCAAAATAACCACTTTTATCAGGGTCTAAATACAATCAGGTTTCAATGGTAGAGGATAAATTTAAAATAAGCAGATCACAGAAAATGTAACGTCTATGAAGTTTCAGTTTGTATGATCAAAAAGCTGGGGGGGAAAAAGCAACAGGTGAACTTTTGTCAGCCTGAGACAAAGAGGCAGGTTGAAACAAAGTGCTCAATATCAGATTCTAGAAAAGCTGAACCACAGGCCACCAGGGAGGCTCCACTATCAGGCCGGGGACTCCTCCAGCTCCCGACACCTCCCCTGGTGCAGTGAAAGTAGGTCTGCACGGTACCCGAGGGAAAGCAGGGCCCCGGTGACTTTCCACACTTTGTGCCAAAATGGCTACAAGGCAACCACTTCCTTTCACTGCAAACTCCAGTTTCAATTTCAACCTATCTGTGTTGTTCCGGTTACAAAGTTACGAGTAAACAGCTCTGGTGAAACCATTTCCAAATGGGGGGCATGTAAGGAAAAGGGTTATGCGCAGGAAACTAGGATGAGATACAGATGTGCTGAGGATTACTGTGAGTTTGGAAAGTGCAATAACAACGCAGGGGAAAAGCCCCAAACCTTAATTCCATCTCCACAAGAAATCATTCCTCATATTGGATCAGGAAAAGTTCCACAGGACAAAAACTGTGTTAATAATGTGACTGATTGAAAACTTTCTGTTATACAAGAACTCTCTGGTAATAATAACAAAAGGAGGGGGAACAACTTTAGTTTTCATCCATTTAATGGCATGTTATTCTAAGGAGAGACACTTTGTCAGTACGACTGGAATTTTCTACAGTTTTTTGTCCACCTCCGTAGTTTTCTGTTTTCACAGGCATGGGAGATCAGGGGGCCTGGACCTGGCTCTGCTGATGACAGAGAGGGGTTAGGGTTAAACTCCAAGTCCAACAAGGTGACGAAACAAATCCAACAAGCACTCTGATCAAACTGATGTCACTCAAATGGTTACCTTGGAAACCAGCTGTGGTCTGGGGACCCCCAACCAATCACAGAGCTGATTCCTGTGAGGCCGCACTGTGGGGAGGTCACTTTCCCTGGAATGGACACACAGACCAAGAACATGCAACATCCTGTACGGAATTCATTCAATATATTAAAGAACATTTACCATAAGCATTCAGTCGGAACAACTAACCAGTTAGTATCACTCAGCAGGGTCATGACATCATCCAGCACTTCTGGATCCATGACATCATCGTAGGTCAGCACCATCTCATACATCTGGCCCGCTGTCGTCTTTCTTATCTACAGATAGAAGAAAGAACCAGGTCAAGTTTTTTTCTTTACTGTTGTTGGTCACAACGACAAAATTAGCCACACATTACAATATTACTACAGGGCAGATTTATCACGCTAAAGACGGAGTGTGTGAGTTTTAAATGTCCAATATGCAACTTGAACATAAGACCTAGGTGGATGATGCTGTGAAGCAGCGTGTTATCATGGAGTTGTTGACTTTATCTCCATTGCGGATTTATTACGGACAGAAATTAGGTAATGTTTTAAATGTTTAATAAAGTAACGGACCAAACGAAAAGTGGCCGATGCAAACACTGTAAGAAAACACAGGCTAACTGTTTGTTTTATGTCAGTTGTCCTTATAGTGGAGACGGGCAAAGCCTCAGGTTAAGTGGATATGATGCAATTAAAAAAGCGACTTAAATCAAACGTCTTGTTACCTTCAATAAAATTGGGAATTGTCTGAATTTGAACATTTTAGTCAACAAAATGTATAACATGGCTGAAGTTGTTTTAAGACATTTTAATGAAAAACTATATCAATACAACATGTGTGAACTTACCACAGGGAAGGGATGGCAGAGCAGCATCAGCAGCTGGGACAAAACCTTCTTCCTCACTTCACCCTGGAACTGGATCAGCCCACAGAAGCTGGGAAACACCAGTCAAACCATTTATGTGTCATTCATTCAGCTGGTTTTAGAGCCCTATTTAATGTTTGCATGTATCAATGAGATGAAGACTTACACAGCGACGCAGGCGGACAGCTTCTGAATTTCCTTGGTCTTCCTGAACTCTTTGCAGAGAGCCAAGATTTCCACACAGAACGGATGACTCAGAAAAGAAAAACAGACAAACTTAAGTTCTCATATCACCCATGTTTAAAAAAATAACTAAGACAATGCTTTCACAGCACTTACTTCTCTTGCGTTGTGAAGATTTCAAAGCAGTTGTTGGAGAGCATCTGATCCACCATCTTAAGAGAGGAAGTAGCCACCCTGAAAAAAAGAAAAGAAAACTGACACTCATATCGTAGAGAGGATTTATAGAAATGAGATGGAATAAGACATTTGAACCATAGAGTTTAATAAATATAACAACAACAACCTTCCATCGGGTGTGTGTGTGTGTGAGTGTGTGAGTGTACCTGCAGTTGTGGAGATTGTTTCTTAAGACTCTCAGCAAAGTATCTCCAAACTGTGTCAGAGCAGCTTCATTCTCCTGGATCCCTTTCATATGATCGAACAACGACTTGGAAGAAAACTGCACCTGAGCAGAGGCAGTGGAGAGCAGCAGTGAATGTGGAGCCTCTCACTGTGGAGAGGTTAGATGCAACAATGACTGTTTGTTATTGACTGAGTTTAAGAAATGTCAGCGAGACATTTTATGACTCACACATTGTATAACGTTTTTGCACGTGAAATTAACTGTGTGCTTATTGGCGAGGGAGAGTGAAGCAGAGGGGCCTTGGAAAGATAAACAGTTAAAGCAGATGAAATCATCCGACTGTGAGAAACAAAGTGTCAAACCTCGACACTATGTGCTGTAGAGGGAGCACTGATTTCCTGCACTGTACACATCCAGCAGACCTATAGGAACTCTCATCACTCTTATTTAGCTCCATGTGTCTCAAACCCTGACTGGCCTACTGTAAATGGCCAGTCAGGGCTGCCTCCGTAGAGAGGACCTGCTCCCGAATGTAAATATAAAGTAAAGTATAGGGTAAAGAAAACAACGATTCGTACAATTCAGATGAAACGCACTAGTGAAAACATCACAAGGATTTATTTATATTTAGTAGACTCCTTTGAGCTAAATGTTACACAATGTTGTTTTATTACGTCAGCTGCAACGCTGTTTGCCCCTTAGACTCCAGAAGTGTTTTGTGGACTCAACCACTTCACCCGCGTCTCCATCAACACAGTGGTGAGTAGATAATTAGTGAATTTTCATTTTGCGGTGAACTATCCCTTTAATCATACACAAGGTTCTAATCTGATTTTCTTTTTTTTCCAGTGTCAGAACTTGGCACAGCTTCTGTTGTTTGGCTCTTACAGGACTGCACTCAATGCTCTCTCTACATTCAGACTGCCCTTCAAGGGCGATTCCTGGAAAGTTGGTGGACCCTCCATCGCTCTCTGTCCTCTCTATGTGCCTGTGGTGTGAGAATGGTAATCTTGGCCCATGTACTGTTGCAGTCTTGGCTCAGTTTCCTGCATGCAACCCTGTACAAACATATCAGTCCTTCCCGTCTCTGAGGATCTATCTGTGGCAAAGAAATGCTAGAAGACCCGGAGGTGAACGCAGGACAAGAGCCAGATCGTCTCCAAGGGAATATGTTTACAGCCTCCATTGGCAGATGAGTTTAGCGTTACTGGCCTCGCTGCTGCTATTACAGGCTTCAAACTTATTTTTCTTTATTATATACACAAACATTAAAGCTAAAAATAATTTTATCACCACAAATCTTTATGGGAAGGGCCATTTCAAAATGGATTTTAACAGGTTAGGTCATTATGAAGTAGGAGGGAGAACTTGATCAACACTAGTTGGGGGCCCCTGCTGGGCTTCCCAAGTGATAGTGAGGAAAAGGTCACTGGTGGAAAGCAGTAGACAGTTGTTAT
Organism: Platichthys flesus; assembly: GCF_949316205.1. Taxonomy (NCBI): domain Eukaryota; kingdom Metazoa; phylum Chordata; class Actinopteri; order Pleuronectiformes; family Pleuronectidae; genus Platichthys; species Platichthys flesus. The sequence goes on from NC_084960.1 coordinate 10,097,611, forward strand.
TTAGCACTACAATGCAAAGATTTGACTGATGGGAGAATCTCACCAGTGCCATGAGGGAAACGTTAGATTAATTTGTTATAATGCTAGAGCAGTTGCCACAATATTATATAAACTGGCACAGGTACTGGGATGCAGTAAATCTAAGAACACCCTGAATATTTTGTGAATGTAAGAATTCATTTCAAGTCAGAAGGTTCAAGAGAAAGAACGATTCCTACATGCAGAGGAGTGAGTCGACTATAATAGACACATGGCTCCCCCTGCTGGTTAAACTTCCTCCTAAATAACAAACAGATTTTTCTAGTTTATTACTGGCAGTAGGATTTTACCACCTGGCTCCACAACTATTCAACACTGTGTGATGTTGAGCAGGGCTTTGGAAAACCCCAGCATGCACAATCAAATACCAGCAGTAAAAACCTAAAACAACATCCTGAAGTAAAATTATAAGCCACGTCTAACTCACCTCCAGAGACTGTGTTCTCATCGCAGCAGCATTTAAATAATGTTTACCATTGTCTGGGTGTGTCTACTAAGTTAACATTGTAGATGGAAGTGATATTATATAAAATACAGGAGGGTGACACATTCAAAGGGCAAAGACAGGATTTGAGTGCTTTGTGAGATATGATTAATTCCTCCTTTGGGGTTTTGTTGATGAGAGTGAGATCACAGACTGTGGACCTGTGTATCGGGATGGCTGGCGTGACCGATCCCCAAAAAAGTTGTCTGTCTTTACATACAGTCTGTGGTGAGATCTAGTGACTGAGACAGCCGGAGTTTATGACTCATATTAATTCCCTGAAACATTGTTTCCTCTATGGAAGTGTCTGTGTTTGTTTTTCGATTTATCACATGTCATTTTCTCGCCCTTCTTAACAACATAATGCTCTGATTTCACAATGGTCTAATCCTCTCATCAAACTTGACCTACTGTGGACTCGGTGATATCTCCCACAGACGCGCAGAGCCCGAGCAGGGTGTGGTACTGATACTGGGGCAGTGCAAGCAGCTGGGTGATATACTGGTAAGCTTGGGATGGAGCATTCCAGTTCAGACTGGTTGTGGTCTCACTGAAAGACAAAGCAGGTGGGGCCAAAGATTACAAATAATAAAAACCATACAAGTTATTGTTCATAAAAATCACTCTGCATAAAGCTTTCATATTTTATGTACAGTGCTGTGCGAAAGGTTTAGGCACTTCAGATGTTAAGCAATAACATCAGGGAGGCGTCTGATGGGTCACAAAGGAAAACAAACCCAGAGCGTACAGCCATAGTCGTAACGAACAATAGAGACGCTAAAGAATAAGAAGAACAGGGAGGCCTTCCCACAGATGGCCTGATCTCAGCATCATGGGTTGAAGGTGGTATCACATGAAGAGACAGAACCGACATGTCCTGAATCCAAAGATAATATAACTTCGAAAAACTTTCCATGAGGCTTGGACCAAGGACCTTGAAAAACTCTATGCGATGTTACTTGATGCATTGCTGCTGTTTTAAAGATAAAGCAGGCCAACTGATGGAATGAATTTACAGGCAGGAGTAACTCACACAGGAAAAATGTCCAGCAGCTCTTTCTGGTGGGGAATGTGTGGAACTGCAGGCTCTGTGCTGTGAAGGAGGCGCAGGAAGATGTTGCCAGCGTGGGCTCTGTATCGATCGATCTTCTCTGCTGCCTGCTTGGCCAGGCCACACATCATGCACCTCACTCTGCATCATACAATGATAGAAAACAAGAAGTTTGAAATGCTTCCCGAAGAAAGATAAAATCAACAAATCAGCCATTGTTTCAAACTTATACCAAGTCCTGTGCCCGGAAGAGCAAGGGTGACACATGGAAAGTGACTTCTTAAACGTTGCAGAAGTCAAACATTAACATTATTTGTATTCTACCATGACATGAATCTTTTTAATCTCAGCTAAAATCAATGGTAGAAGTGGATCTTACATATTGTTTTATCCTTTTCCTCTACTAGAATTACCATCAAGTTTCACTGACTTAGTGCTCAGTTATGTGGCCACACCTTCCAACATTGAGGTGATACGGATTACTCAAGGCCATGAACATACCACAGGTCTATGCACAACTTATAATACAGGTTTTATGGTCAGCAGCTGTCGACAGTGAAGAGTTCCTCTGACTGTATGGTTTAGTTTTATAAAAATGAGCCATAAGCTGGTGTCAATCAGAGTGTTCTACTCACATGTCAGTTGATAGGATCTCTGGGGAACCACTGGCCACCACCAGGGTCACATCCATCAGACTGGTCATTGCTGCCTCTCTCACCCTGGGGGAAAAGACAGGGGGAGATTCATTGCTTGAACTGATTTGGTTTTGAATCTACTATAAACTCATTGGCCAGAGTCATCCAGTAGTAAGTCCTTAAAATTGTCGTTTAAAACACATCACAGGCTGGAACACCACCATTTGAAGAGTGCATTCCTGTTTCGCTGAATTTGTCAGCTTTATAGTCAAAGTAGCTTTATGTCTGCAGGGCACAATTTGTTTATGTGAAACGTTAATCAGGTCATTCATTCAAAAGTCACACCCTGAAACAGGTGCACAGGCAACCGGTGGAACGCCTGGTTATTGTCCTGAGAGAAAATTTGACGCAAAAACAGAAAAGACAGAACATTTATGGCTGTGAAGGTGAAAAGAAAGAGAGAGAAATGTGTCCCTGTGTGGGGGCGAGTGCTTTAAAAAACAAAAAAAATCTCACGCAACAAAGAAAACACTGATTGTAGATAAGGAAGTACGAAAAAGAACGGAAGAAATGGTTGAAATAAAAAGATTGCCTGAAAGAAACAGCCCATCCCATGCTGTGTGGACAAGTGACAAGCCTGGTGGCATTCCTGGCGAGTCGGTAACCATGGCCTGGAGGTACTGAGAAAGGCGGAGGGACTGAGAAAACACTGGAGGCCTCGGGCAGGAGAATGTTGCTAATGCCTGAGGCAATTAAAAGAGCACGAGTGTGTCCACATGTATACATCTAGATATGTGTTGGTGAGAGAGTTCACTTACCACGCCCCGATGTTCCCTCTGCCGTCTGTTGTGTAGTCATTGATGCTCTCCAGCAGCGTGTCGTACACCTGGGCTACGTTTTCCGAACATAGAGTAGAGTCTGGGGAGCCGCCGGTGCAAACACCCACCTTCACACACACTCTGATGGAGAGTAAAAAAAAAAAATAGAAAGGTAAAAGGAAGATATCACATAAACAAGAAAATCAGATAAAGTTTTTTTGGTGGGAAAAGATGGAAAACCCATGGCTAACATGTGATTCAGGTCCTGCAGGTAGAGTCAGTCCACTGTTTATCTTACAACCTGCACAGCTACGCAGTTAAGCTAGCAAGACGAGCGACACAAAAGGAGGGGGGGGGGGGGGGGGCAGAGGGCCTTTGAGACACAAGTCTGGACCATTATCAGTTAGCTAAAACACAAATATAGGAAAACATTGAGACAGAATATGCAAAGATGTGAAAACTCACTGAGCAATCGCTCTGACTGCATCTCTCCTCGCCTCTGTAAATCTCCCTTCCCTCTGGCTGACAGCGCACATCTGCTGGAGGCCTTCAAAGATCTAATACACACATGTACACACACAATTTAGGCCTAAATACTAAGACAGTGAGATGTCCAATGCCTTGAAAATGCACATAGAACTTAAAGCACACCTGCTTCAGTTTGCCACGGATCATGAATCTTGGCAGACAGCCGAGAGTGAGGGCAGATCCACAGCGAGTGAGCATCTGCGGACTCTTCAGCCCCTCGATGTACTGAGTTACCAGGACATCTACACGTGTGCACATTAGACAAATAGAGCGCAGAGATTATTTTCAAACTAAGACCGAGAGGAAAATCCAGTGCAGTAGGACACTGTACTGAACCTACCTTGGATCTGCGAATCAGCCTGCCCTGCCTCGACCTCGTAATATTCCTCACACAAGGCAGAGAAAGCTGCCAACAATGCAGCCTGCAGAGACAGCAGGAAGAGCAGTGAGGGAATGAAGAAGGAAACACTATTCTCTAAGAGCAGACACTGTGTTAAACTACTTCCAAATAAATTTCTTTGCGGATATGAAGCATTTAACTAGAATTTAACTGACAATTCAAAAGGAACATTTTTTCTTGAATCCCTGCTGTTACCTCTACTTATAGAGAACTATAAAAATGTATTAAGTTTACCATAATCCCATCCTTCGCTCCACTGGAAACTAGATGAAGGTTTTTTATGGTGTCATCAATGAGCCACTGCCAGTCAGCTAAAACATAGTGACACAACGTCAGACACTATTGGGTGTGATACTGAATTAAATTAAAAGTATAATCACAAGTGTTTAATAACTTACCGATTATAGGGTCGTTCTTAAAAGGCATTTTGGACAGGGACAGTTTTTCTATTATGTTGCACACTGCAGAGAAGATGAAAACAATCAAATCAGCTGTATTAGCAGAAACTCTTCCAACTAAAAACCTAAAAACCAGTAACACCACTGTTCTGCTATTCAACTTACTTGCCGGTCTCATAAGTTCTCCACCAAGACCCCTTAAATAAAAGAGCATCATTTTATTATAAAGCCGAAATTATAATAATGTTTTTAACCATACTCCAAACTCTAGAGAGTAGATTGAATAATTTATCCTACCTGTACTGTTTTCTGTCCTGAAGCTGAAAGTGCATCAACAAATTAAAATCAACAACAGGGGACATTTTGACACAGTTTATTCAATTTTAAATGTATAATTTTTTAGGTACTCTTACCTTTTGGTGAATGTTTTTCAGTGCGTCCACACATTCTGAAGAAATCATGTCCAACACAGTTCTACAGGACAAAGGCAGGCAACAGTTCAAGGAACAGATTCTGTACAAGTGTATTTGTTATTATAAATAAATTCAAATAAATCTATAAAAAACTGCATCATCAGCAGGTTTTGAGCACAAACTCAAACAAACATACACTTTCCAAGTCTTGCTTCCATACAATTTCACATCAGGCCAAAGGCTTGTGTACAGCTCATCTTCACAGTATATTCTACTATTCAGGTGGGACAAGGATTACCCCAGTTTGTGCCTCTCATGTATTAGCTTTACTGTTAGCTGCTAGCATCGATCCATTTCTCACTGAAATAAATACGGATGTGTGAAAAATCGACAAAAGTCATATGAAGATATTTAAGATTCTTCAGACTTGTCTAACCACCTGAATGAACTCGATACAGGCTAAAACCTTTTTTATTGTGTAGTTTACACATTTTTATCCAGGTGGCTAGAGGAGAATTAGCTGACTCTGGAAAATCTTCTGGATGGGGGAGATGTTGTCTAGCAAGGTTCCGGGATTAGAACATTCCCGGGTGCTTATCTTTCAGAGACAATGGTGCTCATCATTGTGACTCAATGTAAAGGAAAAGCTAATACACGAGAAGCACAAGCCTTGGACATCCAGCCTGAGCTCAATGTTCCTTTGTCATAGTGCTGAAGGTGTACCTGTCGGTCTGAAGGCCCAGTTTGTACAGAGCGTGTGTGACCTCTGCACATGCCAGGATGGCTCCATGGCGACTGTGGAGGTCAATGCCCACTGCCATGGACAACAGCTGCGGCAGAACTGAAACCAACCAGGAGGAAAGTGCATGGCATTTATCTACTCATAAGCAATAATTATACGTTTCAGTCAGTTCCAATCAGTCATGTCGCATATGCATCTTGTTGGAGGCACTTCAATGCCTGGGAAACAGGTACGGTGACATTGTTTACCTGTTGTTGCCATATAATCGGGTGCTTGAGGCGTCAGGTTGTGGAGCGCTTTGCTCGCAAGCTCCCGGATCACACTGCAAAACAGACACAGGACAAGAGATTTGTTTTAAAGATTAAAAAACTCACTGTGCGTCCTGTTTCATCATGTGTGGCAAGTGCAGGACAATACAAGCACTTACCAATCCCAGTGGTTGATCTTCATGGCTACTAAATGGTCGATCATGGCATTGGTGTACTCTGGGAAACTAGCAACGTAAACGCTGCGAGATCAACAACAACAATGCAGGATGAATGCCAGCGGAGAAAGATCAACTATTTTATACATCTTTACTTCATTTAGTTTCTTATGTGCCATTTTAGGTCAGACGCGCCCTGAGGCTAACATCTTTCCATCCATTGTACTGCTTGAATATTTGCTCTGCTGCATTTCTGCCATGGGTGGAAATTCCTGAAAGGGTTGAAGCGCTTCTATGTTGGATGGAAAACACAGTTCACTCCTCACATGTCAGAGAAAGTTGCTGCTGTTCCTAAACACACATTCTTCAAAATGTGAGTGCTGGAGATGTCTACACAAAAACCTTGAGTTTTAGTTTACCACACAACATTGTGGAAAAATGTACAGCCTCACATAGAGGCTATTGGATACGGTGGAGGAGTGCGACTTTAAATAGGGGAAGTATCACTCTTATTTATCAAGTACCTAATGGCACTTCCAGCTCATAAAAATGCCTTTAATCTACTACATTAAATATCCTATTAACTCTAAACTAAATTTTAAACATTATGTGCATCACTGATGTGTTTACATTTTACATACTTCTATGTGTGAGGCAGAATAGGACAACACCTGTTGTTCAAATAGTCATCCTCAGCCTTTGCTCAAGTGCACCTTCACTTTTCAGTATATTATAAGATGTGACAGTTAAAGCCAAGAAGCTGCAAATGTCCCAAGTTACGTGAAAACAGTGTTTATTACCTGATGTTGAGAAAACAAGTGTTGAGATTCCCCACAGCATAGTAGTCTGCTGCAGTTAAAATGTCAATACCATGAGGGAAAGTTCCCTGTTGAGACAAACAAGCAATAAACAGCTGATATTTTTTTCAGTGCAGTGTGCTAGAAAGGTCTATGTTATTGTGAGAGGTGATGAGCTCAGGTTGTAAGGGCACTTTGTGGCCGAAGGACTGTTGGAAAAACTAGTGTTTGCTTAGAGCCAGATTGGGAGGCCATTACTTTACTTCACAAACTTCTGCCGACAAGGCAAGTTTGAGCAAGACCTGGTTATTTGGCAGCAAATAAATTTAAAATCACAGTGATTCTGTTAGTCATAGTGTATGAGTAGTTAATGCTTCAGTCACAAACCTGTCTGCCGACATTCTCCTGGAAGGCAGCCTGGGAGAAAACAAGACATTAAAGTGAACTTGTGTCATGTAACTGTAGATGTACAGAGATCATTGGATATAAAACAGATAACTCACAGAGGCGGCTCTGCGGCAGTTGACATTTCGATCGAACACGGTAGTGATCAGCAAAGCGCTGCAGAGAGAAACACAAAGATTATAAGATGTCTGAAACAAGACTTGTGTAAACTTTATGCACAGAGGGAAGTCATTTGTTAACAGTGTTAGTACAGCCACAAATATAAATAAAATAAATCAAGATTAAAGTTTTCATGATTCATATTTCTTTAAGTTTAAAGACAAATTAAAGAAATATGAATGACAAACACTTCATAAACAGCAACATATATGTGAATCTGAGGTTAATCATTTATGTGTTATAATTACCTACTATGCTCACCCAATGCATGAGAAATACATATCAAATTTAGACTTTAATTGTATGGCAACTGATGGCAATTAAATCGTACAATTTTTAGATTTTGTCCAGTCGTAATAAATTCGTCCCTTTTTGTTAGATTTATTATGCAGTTTGTAAAAACTGACAGATATACAATCTCGTATAACTAACCTTCTCAGTAAGCCGTGTTACATTGCAACAACAAATGTTTCAATAGATTAATATAAAAACTCTTGACTCAGATTTGCATCACCACAAAACAGATTTTTTTTGGCTGCAGGTTCCCAGCATTGCATCATGAACACAGCCACAGTGTGATTAACGATGACTGCTGCGATATGGGAATGGGAAATTGATAGTGTCTACGTTTGTATCTCAGCATCCTCGCCCGCTACGTTGCCACAATAAGTTCCAGGAGACGTGGATGTGTGAATGTCAGTTGTTAAAGAGGGTGCAACCTATATTGAAAGGACAGCCTAACACAAACGGTTGTTTATTTTGTTTGCTCTCCTTCTCTGTTCCCTGCTTCCAGACACCAGGATTTAGGCCTGCAGCTTTACTTACTGCCCCTACCCCGAGGGCTTGAAAACAAAATGATTGCACAATAGATCCTGCCCTGAATCTGTAACTGTAACTGTGGAAGTAGACAACCGTGTGTGTGAGTGTGCCCCCAAGTCACCTAAGTCCCACATTCTCAATAGTGAGTTTTCAGCTAATGTCATCAAGCTGTGATTAATAGAGCAGGAACCAGCTTGTCGGAGCTTTGCTGCCAAACGGCGACCGAAACCTACAGTAACAGGCGAAACCTGGCAATCCTGTAGGCCGGGAGAAGGGAGGGTGTTGTTGCGACTGATCATGATAATGCTCATGATAATGGTAGTAGGGGTTCAAACTGACTCTGCAGAGCTGGTCTGCACAGTTAGAGGCCACAGGTCCATACATGCTCGGTGGAGGCAAACCGTTAGTATTGACTAAGACTGAACAAACGTCACTGCATGATATTGCACCCTAGTTTCTCTGCACTGGCTGTTGACAGTTAGTATCGAGACGTCTCTCGTTACTTTGAAGGTTGCCCCCTGCTTCTGATCCTGAATGAATTCAGCCTGTCAGTCAGTCACATGTTGGAATAAGCATCCAGGTCACACTGAGTAAAACCACAAATAACATTAATGTAAGAGTCACTTATGTCCAAATAAACCAATTTGAGGTCGATAAAGCTACTAATGTTACATATTAGATCTCTGAACAAGGCCCTCATCTACTTTTAAGGCCAAAGCCCAACAGTCTCCTTATGAAAACCCATTTAAATTCAATAGTCTAGATTTTTATTTGGATGTTCAACAAATTGCCTAAAAAATTGATATCTGCACACTAAATATGATTGTTGCATCAAGATCCATAAACAATTACCCGTGAAATCTGTGAAAAATGCCCTTACAATGTTAAAGAGAGTGAATTTCTTTTTAAAGTTTTGGAAAAATCTGTCCTGAAACTCAGACATAAGCATTACCCGCTTTGGCAGAGGTAAGTGCTCCTCTGCTTATAAAAAAAAAACAATGGTTAAAACAATACAAACATAACAATTTTCATTAATAATTGTTATTAATATAATTAGGTATAATTAATTATTCTACTATTAGCTCTTTTCTTCTAATGCAACACAATATTAATGAATACATTTCTATTGGTTATAATGGCACAAAAATGCCCCAACATGTCTTGCTAGCCCCCGACTGATGTTTACAACTCAGCTTCACAGGTGATTTTCGCAAAAGGGATGATTTTCGACAAGTGTAGATGATCCTGGCTTTTTCAGTTTGTATCCAAACAATCTTAATTATATGAAATGAATACTTTGTGGTCGCAAAAGATTCACCCTTAAGACAGTCTACTTGACATAGATGGCAAAGCACTCAGAGGTTTTGCAGCAATCCATGCATGTGGTGTGGTTGTATGGGAAAGGAAAGAAGAGGGTTACCTGGCTATATCAGTGACAAACGGTTGGAGGTCTTTGGGTTCGTAAGCTCTGGCGAAAGACCAGCACACATAGCAGGCAGCGTCCCGCACGTTGGAACCAACGCTGCACGCTCCCCTCTTCTCGTCATAGGTCAGGGACTTGATGATGAGTGGCACGACTGCAAGCAGACAACAGAGCTGGATGAGAACTTAAAAACAAAAAACTAAGCATTTACATCAAGCACTTAACGTATACAATCTTGAAAGTCAGGAGTGTTAAAACATTTGAAAATTGAAAGGTTAATTTATAAATCATTTTGCAGCACATACAGAGAAAAAAAGAGAACTGATTTTTGGAAAATTGGAATGATTAAAAGCAATAGAAAAAAAATGCAAATGCTGGTATTTATATGTAGTGTTTGACAAACAAAGAATAACTAATAGCCATAACAAGTCTGCATTCTTTTCTTTGCACACTGTTCACACAAGAAGGGAGGTAACGCTGAACAAGAACAGCAACAAATACACCTGCAAGTATGCAAATCTCATGCCGATTTTGCCAGCGTTCTGCTGTGCTTGACTTGAAATCTGCTGCGCTTATGCAAAGGAGCATGTTCTTCTGTAGAACCGCAGAACAGGGCCCGCGTGGTCATTTCTACACAAGAGACTGAAGGAGCAGGAAAGACGATAGCCCCCACCTCAGCCCGTCATGTAAATCATCCCTTGAGGCCTGACTAATATCAAGTACATCAATGTTGCCCAAGGGCCCTGCTGTTTGGGCTGAAGCTCCACCCACTGGTGAGACAACACCTCAGAGAAAGGAACTCACCACACAACTATCATCACCAATTACAGCACACACATGCACAGTCACACACAGAGACACTCTCAACTCTTGGCACATATTGGAGCGAATGTCCTGACGAGACACTAACGTTTGCCTTGGACTGTGGAGCGGCTCTCTTTAGGCCGAACACTCCGGAGAGGACACTCAGGAAAGGTACGGTTTTTCTTAATCGTCTTTTAAATGAAAACTGAGTAGCGTTGATTTAAAAAGAACTTATGGTACTCGGTCAAAGCCTTTCTGAGTTTTTCGTAAGACTCCAATGTTTTGTAAAGGTACTGTTCTCTGAACTATAAAGTTGTATATTTACGGTAGTGTAAGCATTGCCTGCACCTGTTACCTATGGACTGTATTATTAGGCACCTGCTTGCACTGCTGTGGCTGAGTCAGAGGTAAAGTGCCTGACCTGTGTAGAGAACCCTCTATGTAACTAAAGTTTTAGGTCAATAATTCAGCCCTTTTTTTCTCAACAACATATATTGACACCAGAGATCCAAGGAAACAAATTTATATTTTTACAAAGACAAAGACTAACCAGAAAGGTTTTTTATTGTGTCATATTGGTAGGGAACTGCAAAAATGTTAGAAAGGGACTTAAAATTTATTTCAATTGTGAAGAAGGGAGTGGCTTTGCGTGTTACTACAGCTTAACAGAAACTTGAGCGACAGCTTCTTGCGACAGCGCACGACAAGCAGGTTCCTCCGAGCGACACCCAGCAACACTTAACTCACTGCTTTAGGTGATGTTTCATGTCAAAGGCAAACCAGGAGTGTTTCAGATGCCAGAGACATTAATGAAGAATAACTTTTTGCATTTCTCCAAAGCTGGTGAGCTCATCAAATGATGAAGGAGAGAGTGCATCCTGCAGGTGTAGTCATGGGAAGCAGGTGGCTGGTAGTTCCCACGCCGACTGCCCAGAGTTTAGTAAGGTTGGGAGAGAAAGCAAGTCTCTGCATGCCCTCCAGGTCTGTGTTAGTAAGTGTCTAGTCTACCCGACAACTGCCGACCTCGTGCCTTAGCAGCTCCCCAACTATACAGGATACATGAGTGGAGGAAAATCTGAATGATAGACAGCTGAACACACGCCAAGCAGAATCGTTTGCAAGCTGCTGTCAATAGACTAAAGCAACACTAACACACAAGTGCACCTATGCAAACACGCAGGTAATTTTTTGCATACAGGAGACAAGTTTTCATATTTAACTAACGCTCAACTTCGTGTCCAATACAGAGTAAAGAAACCGTTGAAGAAATGTATTAGCCCGAGGGTGCAGTGTTTTTGATTTTTCTGACCGTGCGGACCCTAACCCTAACCCACCTGAACCAGTAAAACAACTGTATAAGCCTCATTACTCAGTGACAATCTGGAAAAAAAGAGGCAATGATTCACAAGTTACTCTTTTAGTGTTTTGCTTTAGTGTGACTACTTTTTCTTAATCTTGGTTATTCTTTTTATTTCTTACAGAAAACGTGCATTACAACCAAGATGGAGACTGCTCAGGAACGCAAGCCAAAGAGACCTCACTACATTCCCCGGCCGCCAGGCAAGCCCTTCAAGTACCAGTGCTTCCAGTGTCCCTTCACCTGCAATGAAAAGTCCCATCTCTTCAACCACATGAAATACAACTTGTGTAAAAACTCTATCTCCCTGATGTCCCAGAAAACTGGGCAAACAGCTCGACAGGTAAAAACTGTAGCAAAGGGAGCCCCCGACACATCCAAGGATTGTCCTAGCCCCGAGCCCGTGCAAGCGGTTCAGGACGACAGTCCCCAGGAACAGGGGGCGGAGGAGAGCAAAGATGAGTGCAGAGAAGACACAGAAGACATAGACGTAGGGTGTGACAGTCCACTGAATAAGGACGGCCAGAATGTGACAACACCAATTACAGTTACAGAGAGAGAGAACAGGGAGAGCAATGAAGCACAATCCCTGCCACGCCCATCTGCCTTCTACCCCGTCACACCCAACCGTGAGGGATCTGACACCTTCAAGTCGTCTGGGCAGCAGTCAGAGGATTCGCAAATCCCTGTTCCCGCTTTCAGCCGGCCAGATTTCTCATGGGGCACGAATCCCTCGTCCATTCCCTTAAAGCCATTAGCCCCACCCATGGTTCCTGAATACCCGACTTATCTCATGCCAGACCGTCCCCTGTATCCGTCATACTACCTCCCAGGGAATCACCATGCAAATGAGCCAAACTCTTCTTCTTTCCAGCCAGAGTTGATGGATCCACAGAGGCCGTTGATGCCACAACCCATTGCCCCACCTCACGCTTCCCTTTTTCCTGCATACGCATACAGGTACTGCCACCCTCTCCACCCACCCCCTCCTATGCACTATACCCTGTACAGGCCACATGAGCTCTCCATGCCATTTACAGGACCCAGATATATTCCTTTGTACGACCAAACCCTGAGGCCCAAGGATTATGAGTTATACATGCACTCACATCCCAGACACACTGGTCTCAACACATCTTCTCAAGAGCAGAGCAACCATGTTCAAAGTGGAGACAAGGCAACCAGGCTAAGCCCCAAAGAGGGTTGTTCTGCTTTGGGGTCCCCGGACAGACCAAACCATGCACACACTCTCCAGAGAGACACAGAGCCCCTGCAGTACACCAGCATGGGTGACTCTCAGCCAACCACCCAACTAGTCCACACAGCTGCCTCCATGCAAGACATTACGTCTGACCTAAGACGAGAGTCTGCTGAAAGCTTGCTGCATTTAAGACTTCAACCTGTGGACAGAGGGTAAGCGAAATCCCTATTTGTTTATGTACCGAGAAATAAATTATTCCTCAGCTGCAGTGTATTTCATTTACAATTTTTGTACTGTCCTTCAAATGTTTGTTTTGGTCTGTTTCTGTCAGGTCAGCAGAGATCAGAAGTTATTCCTCCATTTCTGTCTCTGAGACAAGTCCACAAACTATGTCAGGACAAGATGATGATGAGAGCAGAGAAGATCTGGCTCCCCTCAACCTCTCAACAAGAAAACAGGACAGCGAAAACAGCCCATCTGAACACAGACTGAGGTGTTCAGACACAGAGAAATTAAAGGAGGATGATTTGCCTCTGAACCTCAGCATTCGAGCTTGTCACAGCAGCCCTGAACATCTACAGCGGATGCCAGACGATGAGCTGGATGAAGAACCGTTTGACCAGAGGCAGACGGCAGCGCTGGCTCTCTGTCAGCTCTCCATTGCAAGCTCTGCTGTCTCCTCATGTGACTTCAGCACTGCAGTCAGGCCCTCAGAACATAACATGGATGCTAGAGGTCCTGGCTCTCCAGAGAACACTAAGCACAAGACAAATGGCAAGAAGAGAGCAAAGAGTGGCAGGGCTGAAAACAACTGCCATAAACCGAACAAGCGAGCAAAAGTTCAAGGACGGGTTCTGAGGAGGAGGCATCGCTGACAGAAACAAATAAGATTTGTTAATAAGGACAAAGCATCTCCCACCTTTCAACCTCGACGTTCAAGTTAACATATTAAATAAGCACTGAAAGATTTGATTAATCTAAAAAATATGTGAAATGTCTACAGTTGTGGCACATGGTCAGTCATTAAGATAAAAAATATGTGTTAAATGAAAAGACATGTTGCCACAGGTGTGTGTATATATAACGTCTCTTAACATCAGACTAGATGGGAAAAGATGGAAAGCATTTTTTAAGGGTTTTTAATATTTAAATCTGGACAGGTTTGTCATTGTGTAAAGTTGGAGATATAAGATATGGTAATGCACTGTAAATGTACACATTTTTAATAAATAGGTAACAAACACTGACTTGCTTACAGTAATCAATTTATCTAAAACTGTATTAACGATTTCAGTGTGAATTTGTGGAAACGTACCCTCTGTCAATCTCGAGGGCAGCAGCAGGCCTCTTCTGCTCAGCTCTGCCAAGGCCAGGCAGCCTCCGTGCCAAGCCATGTCGGTTTCCTGGAAGCTTGAAACACAACGCACACGTTGCAGTTGAAAATATAGGAAACATTTCTTAAATAGTGGGGCGGCTAAACATTTTGTCCCTGCCTGACAGGTATTTAAAATTAAAAAAAAGTAGCTGAGAGTCACTGATTGTGAGAGCAAATAGCCCCCAAACATGAACCTACCTGAAGCAATCCAGTAATGATCCAACCACCTCGTCTGCCAGCTCCCTGGGAAGCCTCCCAGTCACCCTCCCATTGCTGAAGGGGTAAATACATTTAAATGAAACAAAGACATCTGGAAAATCTGTTTCACATAGAGAATACATTAAAAAAAAAGAATACAAGGGGAACTTGTTATAAGCCGTTATAAGGGGGAGATTGTTACCCCTTTGCCGCAGACCACCGCACAATGGTTTCCTTATCTTTAAGTCCAACCAGCAGATGCTCTGTAAAAAGAACACATGCAAATTAAAGTTTCAGATAAGACGTATTGCAATAACAACCTTTTCACACTTAGTTGAGGCGGGAACTTACCGATAACAGTTTCTATCTCTCCAGGTATATCATAGTCTTCGATCTGCTCCTGTGTGTCCATATGAGGAGTCAGAGCATCAGCAGCTGAAGCCGATTCGGACGTGGAAAGGTTTGCGCAGAGGGAGCGGTTTCCCCTCTGGTAACTGAAAAACATGAATATACATTTCTAAACGTTGTGCTACTGCCTCTTATACCTATAACATATTTTGGTCATTACACAATATTGTATATTCTAATAGACTTTCACAATCTCATTTTCACATAACCAAAAAAATCTTGAATTTATTTATTGCTTTCATGTCTGACCGCCAAGCAGCCAAACGTGGCTTCAGGAAGCAGAGGCCGAGTCTCTGGATTAGTTTGACACCAGGCTTCCTCAGCATGGCCTGGCTGCTCTCCGCTAGATTTCTCTGCTCCAGACACCGCAGGATTGTGGGAGCTGGGAAACACATGAAAACATATTAATTATATCATGTAATAAAATAATGAATAAATAAATATATACAGGAATATACACAGCCAACAGATATAGAACATTTATGTATTTTGGAGATCTCTGACAAAAGCTAAGTAGAACAATTATTTTCAACTTATTTAAAAAGGCATTTTGGGTGGAGGTTAGGCTACGATAAATATTTAACCGACATAACAAGATCATAGAGTGAACAAAAATCTGTTCTTTTTCTAATTATAATAATATTTCCAACAAGTTGAAGACATCTGAACTCCTGAGATGCCTGTAAAAACAACCGATTGGGACTGACGGCAAAATGAATTGATCTTTATTCATTTTACTACTGCAGATACAGTAGCTATAAAAGAGAAAGAAGGGAACCTACCATACTGGAGTAGATCATCTCGTTTCCCGTGTTTGAAAAGCTTTGCCTAAGAGACACAAAGAAGATCAGACCAGATCGATCTATCATACTGCAGAGGACACATGAGAACAGTGACATTTGGGAGGGCAGCACACATTTAGAAATAGTAAGTTTTACAAAACATCAACAAACTAACCAAGTTACAGAGTTCTCTCAGAAACCAGCATGCATTCCACACACCACACTGTCCATAACAAGTCCTTTTTGGCCTTTTTATGTTGCTTGTTTTTCTGCATCGCTTCAGTCTCAACCTTCACACAGATCAGCAGGTTTGCATACAAGTATGAGCCTTGTTGACTGAACAGACAGACAGTTTTGAACATTCTAAAAACTACAGAGGCCGGGTCCCGTCAGAAGAATTTTTGACAAGTACAAAGGAACCCTTTCTTAAATGTTACGCAAGCTTATGTGGCAATAATTTAACTCTACTGTTCTTGCCTGAGGTACGTTACCTTAACTGGCAGGGAGTGATTTGAAAATTGCTAATATGCCCACAGCCCTGTTCGCATTTGCTGAAAAACTAGAGAATATCTCTTAAATCTGTGGATTAAACAGTCATAAGTCACTTGAAGCAGAACCTCCCACACATGCAACAGGTGCAATACACACCTGCTAAAATCACATTAGGTGAAACATACCAGTCATGTCAGCTTCATGTCAGCTCTTGCAAACCACCCCCTGCAGGTTTGGATGAAGCGATGCCCACAGTTGGCCCCGATTCAAAACATAGACACAGCCAGGCCTTCTGTAATCTATCTATCTATCTATCTATCTATCTAATATGATCAGGGATAATGTATTTACCAGAGACTGCAGAACACCATTTAGCAACCTAATGTCTTTCAGTAACTCGTCACTGGTCTGGAATATAGTGGTGAGGCTCCAGTCCAAAAATTCTCCGAGAAACTTCTGTTGCACATCGTGGCGTGTCATGAACCTGTATGTGCAAGAAGAAGATAAAGACTTTCAGGGTTTCATTAGGATAAACAAAGGAAGCCAACAGCAAAGGTATTTTAAGAACAACCCTGCCCTCCATTGGTTAGAAAGATAATTACATCTTATAGTTCAACATGGTTGGTAAAATCATGAACGATACCAAAATGTAACATGATAATACACTACATAAAACAAAATCCTTAAACAAGACAAAATTTGAAGAAATAATTATGGTAGCTCTCAACAACCGAAATGAGTAAAACTAGGGCAGTACTGTGCGGGCCCGGGGGGGGGGGGACAGGGACCCGGCGAAACAGCTCCACGTTGTGTGCGTTTGGCGTTTTCACGCGGATCAGCAGGTTGCACTATGACCCTGAGTTCATATTAACATATGGAGCTGTTCAGACTGGGACTGTGATAATAGGTTTTGATTCAATGTACAGTGGAGAATTTTCCTGCTGACTGGACTATGCACAGAACATTTAATAAAAACGTCCTTGTCAGAAACAAAAAGCACCAGGGCCTTCGCACAGTCGGACCCTAAATATGTAAGACATGTCTTGTTGGTGAGTTCTTGATGATCCTGATTTGATCAAAACAATAATTATGTTCCAACCAAGCTTTTTAGGCAACTCCTCTTTAATGGGTATAAATATTGAAAAAGTAAATGATCTTTAAAGAAATATTACTGTTACTGTTTATTTTTTGGTGACAACCAAGAAATCTGAGTACAAAGTAATAGTCTGTTTATACACTTACTTTGATACCAGTACGCATGCAGCATCCCTGGAACTATCATTGGCTGATAGATAAGACTGCAAACAAGCAAATAACAACTGTTATTAATACTGTATGACATCAGGAGTGTCAAATATCATCACATGCTTAAAAGGTTATATAATAATACAACATAGAAACAAACATAACCAGAGCATAATATATTTATCAAAAGTTACGCTATTAAATTACGTTTCTCTGTGCTAACTTCAATTTTGACAGGGAGGCAAACTTTTTGCTTTATCATCTGATTCTACAACAAAACAGGGAACTTTGTTATAAGCTGCTTTAAACGTCACAGGAATTTTCTGCTGAGCTTTTAGACTGTTAGTTATACTATTGTATAGGAACCGCAAGTACTGACAACAAATACGATCCCTTTCGGAGGCAGAAAACTAGACATTCAGCTCAATCTCTCCAATAAAACACACAACACAACAAAATCAAGATTATTTCGTATACTTAACTTACCTTTGCAATAGCTAAAATACGCTCCATAGTGGACTCTCTGGCCTTTCCACCGTCTGACTCCAGATTGCCGTCCAGACGTGACAGGTCAAAGGGAATGAGGCAGGTCATGGAAAGCCACAGCAACAGCATGTAGCGAGTTTCCCAGGTCTGGAATTAAAACATGGTCAAACAAGCTCCTGCTGAGGCCACAATAAAGATAACACAAGCAAGATTTGTAAGAGGAACATACACATTTGCCGATGACATGTAAAGTCAGTCTCACCTCAATGTCTGCGGGATCCTGTTTGGACAGCAAGTCCAGGACTGGCTGGAGATCAGCAACCTCATGTGGAAGAATCTGCATGAAGACTTTATAGCCTCTTACCTAAACAGAACAAAGTACAGGTAGTCAGGGGACTTATATCACAGAGGAGCAGTACTGACTTTCCCACGTCAGTATAATGAGCGTTCTGTTCCGAGTAATGAGTTTTACTATATCCAGTGGATTTACACAGATTAAGCAAACGTCTGTCAGCAAGAGCATTGGCTAAACCGACCTTAGAGATAATGTAGAGAAACTTGAAGCTCAGGTGAACCAGTGATGATGGAGACTTTTCACTCCTCACAAAATCCAGTATCAAATTCAACATCCATTCTATAAAAAGAAAAATGTATATATATTTTCCAGACGACTTCCATTACAAATCTAAATTCAAAATCAGAGTCACACATTTGATTTAATGTACCTAGATGTGGGTCCAGCAGATGAGGCTGCTCTTGATATCTGTCCATTATCACTGTGGGAGAAAAACAGGCAGGATGTGATGACCTGTGAAAGAGCGGCGCCACCATTGAAACGTGTGTATGTAAGGATGCATGAACTCTGAGGAGGGGGACTTGTCTCACTCACCCAGGAACCTTTCTGTGGTGAACTCTGTGGACTGCATGTCCCCGTGGACTTCCGGCAGACTGGACATGAGCGCCCGGGTCTCGTCTCTCTCGCTGAAGCCGTCCAGGACACAAGCTCTGGCCACGGGGTCGGACTCGGGCCCACCACCGCCGGAGCAGCCAATCTCTGCGTCCGTTACAGCCATTCTGAGTCCCTTGTGGAGGCTAGCGTACAAGTTGTGGAGCGGTTAGCTAGCTATGACAAGCAAAACAGGACGGGTGTGGAATGAAAGGAGCCTGGGGCACGATGGGAGTTACAAAACATGAACTACAATGTAGTCTAGAGATTTCACGCGAGAAAAAGGCTATGTTATCCTACTGAAATTAATTTAGCCATTTACCTCTTGTATTGTGATGATGCTCGCTCAGACGTGCAGTGGACGCAAGCTTCGCAGAGGCAATTCCTGGTTCAACAGAAACTGCCAGTGACACGTGAAGGCTGCTGCCCTGATGCCACACGGGTTGGAGGCAGCTGCACTTGTTTTGACGCCACACTGTTTTGGAGGCTGGTGCATGTGATGCCGCCCTGTTTTGCTTCTGTCTCTATGGCCACCCTGGTAGAATCATTCTATGTGCGCAACACGCTTCCGTACCGCCTTCCACTGTACGGCAAGCGAGAAGTGCCAGGACCATCGCGTATGCGGTTCCTTCACTGTGAATAAGCAAAAATCCTTGAATTTTAAATAGTGTTTATATTTGATAAACATAATTTACCAAGAATTTATATCATCCTTAAAATAGTTGTAGTTCAGTTTTGTATATCTATAAATTTATTTGAATCTACGGTTATTAATTGATATATTAGTGGCACTAGCACCGCACGTTTCTATATTGTTGTTTTATGTGTATATGTTGTTTTTATATTGCTGTTTTAATATTGTTGTTTTATGTTCAGTGCACCAATTAACGACCCAAGGCAATTTCCTGTATGTGCAATCATACTTGGCAATAAAAAAAGAATTCTGATTACTTTTGAAGGATTCTTCCCCAAGCATTTTGAGTTGCCTGTATTTGAAAGGTGCTCTTCGTGAATAATAGCATCTTCCTTTGCAAATCGCTGGCTGAATAACATGACGAATCATGGCTGAATCATATGATAAAAAAATCATACAAGAGCAGCAGAGGAACCAAGCAGCCAGCAGGGAGAAGCCTCAGGACATCACATGGAAACAAGCAGCAGCAGACTGCTTGGAAATTGAGCAGCAAAAATCCAGGGATTTGTTGTTGTTGTAGATTCGTGCAGTTGTGAGGTCTCACCTGGTCTGTGCATGAAGTGAGAGTCAACCTGAGAAGCTAAATTTGAACGAGGACATCAAAAGGGAGAAACAGAGGGACAGCTCACCTTCAAGGTAAATGTTCAGGAGGCCGGAGGTTTGATTTGATCAGTGGGCTTCTACGCAGGATGTGCGCACTCGGCTTCTGCGCAGGATGTGCGCGCCCAGTATATTTTCTTTTTTTGATTTCATTTAATTTAATATTTTTCAATATTTTTTTTTATATATAGTTTTATATATATATTATTATTATTTCTTTCAATTTCAATAACACTGTCTGTCAGGCCCTAATTAATACAAAGTCAATAATGTAGGTACATGTTTACATTTTGTAAAGTTGACTTGATCATGGAGGCAGGGGTCAAAAGACTTTATGGTGATGGAGGTAGACTACAAAAAACCATTTGGATCATCTGAGGATTTATTGTTGGTTAAACAGTGAATACATTGCTACTAGCAACACTCTGTAGGTGTATGTAGTGTATCAGCCTGTGACATCAACAGTCAGTCAAGAAGGTAAATCATTTGGAGATAATTAAGTTTGTATCATTGTTAAATCATACAATACAATCATGGGTGGAACAGTCAGGGCAGTTTTGTACAAACTAAAAATATATATTACAATGCAGAAATGTTATGTTTTGTCTCTCTCACAATTACCCACACTATTTTGGTCAAATTAGCCTCTGTCAATATATACATAATAATTGGCTTGTCTTTAAGACATCTGAAGCTTTCTACAAAGTGTGTGCAATTACTTCAGTAAGTTCTTCATAATTCCTATTGAGGAGCCTCTGTAGCCACCACCAAAGTGGTTCCAGTGATTCAGATAGTGGTAGAGTTGGTAGAGCTGGTTTCTCTCCGCAAAGCCGGGTGCTTTAGGAATCTTTTCATGGTAAGCAGAGTAAAAAGATCTGTTGAAGCCACCGAACATTCCAGCGATGCCCAGCTCAAACTCTGAGTGTCCATAGAAGGAAGCAGGGTCAAAGATGACTGGGCCATCTGCACATTCTGACACGTTGCCTCCCCATAGATCTCCATGGAGGAGAGCAGGGACCATCTCCAGATCTGTGAAAAACTGAGGGATCTTCAGCTGACAAAAACAGACAAAATATGTAAGTTGCACAGGTCAATTATCGATACAATCATAAGAGATGTGTAAAGTTTGTTTCTGATGATGTGCACCTGTAGCTTGGCCCACAGCTCTCTGGCCTCCCTGTCTCCATAAGAATTCTCCACCATGTTAAGCTGGTGCTGCAGCCGCTGCTGGGAGAAAAATGTCACCCAATCATCCTGCCACTCGTTTCGCTGGAGGGAGCAGAAAATCAAATACAGAAGTGACTTAAAGACCTTGCACTCTTATACTTTAATACAATCCAGTTTCACCTAGTATACAGATACAATATATGTGTTACCTGTGGTAGATATCCACAGCATGTAGGTACACTAAAGCCAAATTTCCCAACAACGGCCACATCTGACTGCCCAGCTCCTTTTCCTGCGTATGATAGTATAAGTTAAATAGCCCTATTTATGTGAGTTTATATATCAGTAATAGTCACTAGGAACAAGAGGATAAAAGATGTCTGTACAAAGGTGACATTATGGTGAATTACCCACTGTCTGCTGCTCTCTCTCAAATTGTTTCATCAGTCTCTTGTTGTGAAGATGCAGATCTGCCAGCTGCTCTCCAAGGTGCTTTGAGTACCTACACATTGAAGTTGTAGATGACAAAGAATCACATTCAAAACAGAAACAGGGTTAGATTACAGTCTGTACACTGTGGTAATGGCACCTATACAGCACTTAGCAGGTTGTAGGAGAGAGCTCTTACTTGTTCAGACCTCTCATGTCTAGATGCTCCATCACAAGCACACATCCCCCTGTGTCGAGCTCGATCACCTTCACAGGTTTGGGGACTTTGATAGTGTCTGTCTTTAAAAGGGCGTCCAAACTGGCCATCTCGCCATCAAACATCTGTTTAGCCTGAATAAAACACACAAAATGTTAATGATATTACCTTTATTACCTGGAAGAACAAAGCTTATTCACTGATGTGCTTTTCCACCCAGACTAATAGTACAGAGGGAGAAACTGACATTAAGAAGCATATGCACTATAGTACATAGATATTAGAGAATGATGTTAAATACCTCGCTCTTGTGATTGATCTTCACAAACACTCTCCCAGTGTCTGTATCATAGCTCTGGCCCTCGCTGATACATCCACCTCCTGAGTGACCGGTAGCCTTCAGCATGGCTGTCCCCAACTCCGTCTTTAGTTTAGCTTCCATGTTTATCTCCCCCACAAACAACTTTAGTGGAAATACAGCGATGCCAACAACAACAACAACCCAGATAAACTGAAGTGTCACAAGTTTCAGGTGAACGGAGGGGGCGTTTTCGATGTTTCTCTTCTTTCGCTTCCGCTTGTCTTTACGCCAACGTGACAGCGGCCAATCAGAAACGAGACCGGGAGGATCGACGTCATCCTCACCCAATCGCAGCGACGTACCGCGATTAGTTGAGCGTCGCCATGGTCCCACTTCCGCTTTGGACTAAATCGGCTACATGCTATCGTCGTCGCTGCTGTGCTCCTGCTGCTGGAGGAGAGAAATGACCCGGAACGACGCGTGTCTGCTTCTCGGAGCCACCGGCGTCGGGAAAACGTTGCTGATGAAACGTCTCGCAAATATCCTTTGTGCCCAGTCGAGTGTTTTGAGCCAGAATTATGAAATAAGTGCTATAAACTGCACATGTTGTGTTTCTTCAGTTCAGCTAGTTTAGCCTGATTAGCTGCTTTTGCTGGTCTAATGGAATTATTGATACACACACTAGCATTCAAATACCAGCTCGCTACGTATTGTTTGTATATTGAATTGTTCACTCCAACTCAGTTCATTAGGGACACGTAACGATACTGTACTGCATTATACTAAGAGGTGTGTCTGTTGTTTAGCCTACCCTCATTGTTTTGAATGGAGGGGTCAAAATAATAGGAACACCCGTTAGCCCAATGCAGTGCAGATTTACCTCATACACTTCCAACTGAGAACATCCTCGCCACTGATATTAGTTGAGACCCTTGTGTGATTTTGCATTATTTTGAATACAGTGCTGTTGCAAAACAACACCCCAGTGCAGCCTAAACATTTTAAATGTTCATTTGTTTCAATTGAAGCTAATAGTAGGTTGTACTCACAACACCAGCTCCCGTGGTTTCTTTTTCTGAACCGGTTTGTTTACAGTTTGGTTCGCATGGATCAGGTGAACTGCAGACAACTCCTTCTACCCTGCCTACAGTAAGTGATCCTGATAATGTGGTGACACACAGTTTGCATGCTCCATTTTGACAGGATGGCCAATTCGATGTTAAGTCTCTGATCTGTTTGCAGGTGGGAACCAACCTGACAGACCTGACGCTGAAGAAGAGGAAGGTGACTGTGAGAGAGCTGGGAGGCTGCATGGGCCCCATATGGCCCAGTTACTTCAATGACTGCTCCTCTGTCATTGTATGTTAACGTTCCTGCATTTCTTTGCAGCATTTGATGGAAACTAATAACGGACTGTTGGATTTATTTCACTGACTCTATCTGTGTTTTTTCAGTTTATGGTGGACTCTGCGAACATTGCTCAGGTATCCTCCTCCTGTGTCCAGCTGCTGTCGGTACTCTCTGCTGAGCCTCTGCACAGTGCCTCTGTGCTGATACTCTTCAACAAGAGGTAACTCTCTATACCCCTACATTCACTTGCACACACAGTCAGCAGCTTCAAGACAACATGTGTAGAATCTGATAATTATAGTGTTGTGTATTTCCTTATTTTTGTTTTGTTATGTCCCTTTTTTTCCAGGGACATGCCCTGCACCATGAGTCTCACAGAGATAAAGTCATTGTTTAGAATGGATGACATCATTGCATCTGCTCCTCAGCCAATCACAACACTGGAGCTCAGTGCCTGCTCTGGACAGGGACTTAAGGAGGTGCTCAGTTGGCTGGAGTCGATCACAGTCAAGTGATCAGTCATGAGCTTGGTCCTTAAAAAGTGAAGTTGCTTTCTCAGGACTCGGGAGTAATGGTTCCAAGCCTTTTCACAAGATATGCCAGTGATATCGGTGGGCCAAGACTGTGGATGAGGATGTAATGATGTGTTTACTGGTGGACTCACTAAAAATGTGGCAAGACATATGACAAGACCGACTGGACTGGCAGACTGCAGCGTATCATCCGTTCTGCTGAGAAGGTGATTGGCTGCAATCTGCCATTTCTACAGGACCTGTTTGCCTCTAGGACCCTGAGGCGTGCAGGTAAGATTGTGGCCAATCCTTCCCACCCAGGTAACAAACTCTTCGAGGTTCATCCCTCCAGCAGGAGACTGCGGGCCATCAGGACCAAAACCTCCCGCCACAAGACCAGCTTCTTCCCGGCTGCAGTTGGCCTTATCAACAAGGCCTGCGACCCCCACCTGACTTGGACTCTTATCCCGCCCCAAGTCTGTGTTACATTAACACACATAATAGTACATTGCACATTGCATATTGCACATCCACATGTCTCTCCTGTTATGCATTTTGCATTTTTTACTTTTTATATCTTGTATATATTTTTGTTTTGTTTTATATAGTTATTATTATTGTTATTTTTATTTTCTCTTATCTGAAGAACTTATTGTGTTTTTATGTTTTATGTTCATTGTATGCACCTATATACCAAAGAAAATTCCAGGTAGTTGTAAACCTACTTGGCAATAAATACTTTCTGATTTCTGGATAACATTTCTGTTATCAAGATGAACTGAGAAGGCGATTCATTGGTGATATCATGAAATTATGCGATGGCTTCAAGGTTGGCCATTTTAACATTTGTAGAGGCAGAGCAGAGATTTCAGGCACAACATAGTTCCATGATGAATGGACAAGTGCAAAAATCAGAAGAGGCCAAAACTTGAGCAATACTTTCATTATACAGAACAACTTTATTGTTAGACCGACGTGTTTCAGCTTGTCACTTTCATCCGGGTCATTTTAACGTTTTCTTAAATGAACACTAGTGTAGCTCGGACCTGCTGCTATTAACACAGGTCGCTGTTCCTAATTGAATGGCAGATAAACATTGAATTGCAAGGATTCATGACTGCGTGGTCATAGTTCTTGCGTCACATTGTAACATCATGGGAAAGTTCATGCAATGCTAGGTAAGAATTGATCTGTCTGAAATAAAGTAACCTCTTGTATTTCAGATGTTTTTTTAAATGTTAAAGTGTGAAGAGCCGATGTTAAGAGTAATTACTGTCAAGGGACGCAGCAGAGTAGTAATGAGTTATTACCAGCAGGGGGCACACGGAACAAAGCTAATATTGAAACTGGAACTGGGTGTGTGCCTGTTTTGTGAGGATTTCATTCAAAATGTATTGATATCAAGAGAAATGAGAAAATGCAATTAAAAACAACTAAGCAATTAAGCAGTGTTGTAATAATACCCTTATTATTTGATGAGACTTAAGAAGCAATGAATAAAAGTCATGATTCCAACATCTTCTAATGTTGCCCCGCTTATAGTTTACTCTGAAATATTTACAGTCCTCCTAAATTATTAATTTCATTCACTTAACCCCAACAATTCATTTCACCATCAGAATTTGATACACTCTGATCTTTATCCATCAACCCTGGTCTGACAGAAGTGACAGTTAATGATGCGGTTACTATTGATAATGGTGCTGTTAATAATGCAGTAACATTTGAAGGGTATGGTCTTTTAAAATGTTCTCTTCATGTTATTAGAAATACATTTTTCTAAGGAGCCAGAGAACATGACAGCAGCAGTGGCAGGCTTAGCCAATCATATAAGCTGTAAAAGATTTGAATGGATGTGCAGAGACAAAAAAAATATATTTAACTGTGCTTTTGTGTAGGTTGGAATCAGTATACATTTTTCAATAGGTTATGGCCTAAAAGAGGTTTGACACCACACTCATATTTATTATCTCTGTTATACCCTGTTACAGCATCTGTGATCAAACAGGAAGTGCTGTTACAGCAAAGGGCAGAACCAGTTGCATAAATCGAAGGGTGACTGTATTATACCACAATACAAGTCCTCAGGGCTACAGTTTGATCTGCGGTTAGAGCGATATTTCGAGAGCGGAACCTAATCGGCAATCTTCTTTTTCCTAAAATTTCTCTCCAGTTGAATTGGTCCTCATAAGAAAGGGTTCTGACTGCTCTGCGCAGCCTGCGATCCCTGAGCGCTGGCGGAAGAGAAGGGAAGCAAGGGCTCAGGGAGGTTCCCAGGCAGGTCCAGGCCGGGCCGCGTGGGGTGAGTGAGTGATGAAGGGAGGCTAGCAGGCTGGTGGCTCATGGGCAGAGGCAAGGAGGCACTGTACGGAAGGGAACTGTGAGGAGACGAAGAGGGGGGGCCCATTTGATTCAGAGTTACTTTGGGCTGCTCGGTTTGGAATGGATTGTTTGCTGAAGCTGCACTCAGGCCTGGACAGAAACAAATGAAACAGAGTGTTCATTTATTACATTGTTATTCAAAAGTTTTTAGCCCACTTGATGTTTTAGTGAGTGAATCTTGCATGACCCTACAATAGCAAGCAGAGAGGATCACGTGAATTTGAAGGTCTCTCCATTAAAATGTTTCTTTTCAGCCAAATACTCCCAAGGGTTAAGTTTTAAAAAGTTGATATTTGCAACTGAATAGCCATTAAAATCTCAGAATTATTCTTATTTCCAAACAGAAATACAGTGCCTAGATAGAATCTAGGAATTAATCTGTACAAGTATGACATCCCCTTACACATGATTGGCAGTATTATACATATCATTTGCATTTAATGAGCCAGATTATGGCGTCTCTCCCTGGTGAAAAAAAAGAAGCATCTCTACTACAAATAATTACCTGATAAAAAGGGGTTCTTGGCTTGGGGATTAACTGGAATCAAGGCATCAAGGTTCACCAAGGATGCTGCTGTGGGGTCCAGGAAGGACTCAGGTGTCCGGCATATGCGAGGGCTGGGGGCGCCCAGGCTTTCCCCGAGACACGACAGGTCATAGAGCTCAGGACTCTCCCCTCGGCCGTTGACATTCATCAGACCCCCATCCATGGCCTCATCAAACAGATCCCCATCTATCGACAGAAAAAAGAAAGAGCTCTGAGAGAAGTGGGACACTCAGAACCACAGTGAGAGAATGAGTAAGAGGAAGCTTTGTTTACCTGAGGGGCTTCCAGCTCGGGGGAAAGCTTCCCTGGCAGCTCCTACAAGTGCCGTTCCATCTAATCGGGCAGAAAATGGATCAACCCTTAAGGAAGCTATAAAAGTAAGGAAAGGCATTTTATTTTAGTCATTATGTAATATTTAATTTCACATATCTCCTATATGTGTTGCATGGACATTACAGACGCACCTGGGTTTGCAGGGGAGGCCCATGCAGGGCCTGTGGCGGATAGGTCGGTGACATTTGGCGGGACATCCCAGGGGTTAGTCTGGGGCTCCCATGGTGGGGGAGGGCTGCTGGATTGTGATGGTACCATCCACGGAGAAGCTCCTCTCGAGGTGCTAGGCCTGCCTTCTTTAGCAAAAAAGACAAGAAAAATATTAAGTTTATTATGACATGAACATTAAGTGCTTGGGATGTTATCTGGCACTAAACTGTGCTGTAAATATACTCGTATGAAGACTGACGCATTTACTTCGTCAGGCTACAAATATATATTTAATGACCATGATTTACTACTTTTTATTTTGTGAACTAAAGTCTCACCCGGCGAGTCCCAGGGATCCATGCCCGCCGGCCGGGCTGTTGCTGCCTGCTGTGCAGCACTGGTCCAGCGATGGTCAGCAGAAGGCGGATCACAGGGCACCGCAAAAACATCTACTAGGTCCATGAAGGCGGTCTGTCCCCACCAACAACGAAAATAACCTTTTCATTATATTGCTTCAGCACTCACTTGTAATTCTGGAGCCCATAATGACTCATTTACAACTTTAATAAGCAAACGGATTTGACATTTTTACAGCAAGTTACTTCGAGGGTCGAGCTTATAAAACAAAATCAGAGCCAATAACTCTGCCCATAATCATCCTCATCATAAAGCACCACTGTGGATTTTGTTGTGACCCTCGAGCGGGAAATCTCTTGATCTCAAATGTATGGTTGCATTTCATCACCCCCATTGAGATATTCCATACCCCAATATTTCATACCCCGCCTTTGGACTCCATCTGGCGTTTGCTCTCCTCCAAAGCTTTCTGGAACATCGACTCGTCTCCTTGGCGACTGAGTTGTTCCTGTCAACAGATAGAGTCACATGGTTGCCATTGGGGACGGCTACAAGCAAAATTCACATATTGTCCCATCATATTCATGAGTCATTGGCAGCACACAAGCACCAAAGCCAGCTTGTTTCTTCTTTTTTTCCTAGACCACATATGACCCAGGGGTAGACGTGTGCAATGGGCACAAACTAGAAAATTCTCTGGTCAAAGAGGGGAGAGCTAACAGTGTGGCTCTATTGTGCTGCGGTGTACTGACACAGACAGGGAGAGAAAACAGCAGAGCGGCCAGATAAGGGAGTGAGATGGGACGAGCGAGAGAGAGAGAGAGAGAGAGGAGAGGGAGGTGGGGTACAATGGTTGTCCAGTATAATAGAACAGACTGGCAGGTATGCAACTGAAACAAAAGGCACAGCAAAGGATCCAGGTGTGGAAATAAGTTAAAGATGTATATGGAAAAGATCAGAAAAGGCAAACATGAGAAAACATGTAGAACATATAAGGAGCACTAAAAGATCAGTGTGGGTGAGGTGGGAACACCCTACTTATTCATAGCAATGATGTCATGGTGACTAGCATTTGAGATGAGGCAATTCAAGTGATTCAAACCCAATTTTCAAATGGTATCCGAATGTGCTTAATCCAGAAATCACCTGGGACTCATCCTAAAACTGAGCTGTGTGTTTATCTGCAGTTAATTTGAACAAGGTCACCAGTGAATTATATAATCGGTTAAGTTTGCAAATTAGTTTTACGGCACATCGACAATTTCCAAGTTGAAATCTTCGTTGGAGCACCTCTTTTACATCTTGAGATACTTGTATCCTAGTCTGTCATGTGTTAGAAACGTCACCAACACGTCTACTCGCTCACTGTTAATTCTTTCAGACATTTTATTACTGTAAACTTGCCTGAGCTCACTCTGACATTTTCTGGACACTTTACTTGGGGACAGGCTGAAAAATGTCCTGACCTAGACATTTTTGTTTTTACATATAGCACCTATATGCAGAGTTGTGCATGTCTGAAAGCAGCCCCAGAGTTTCTTCAGCATACAAGGCAGTTGCTCCCCATGCAACCCTTACCTGCTGGTGCTCCTCCTTGCTTAGGCTCAGGGCCAACTGCAGCTGGGTGTCCTCATCCATATCCACGTTGGCAGGTGCAGATTGGATAGGCTGTGCGGGTGGGAGAGAGAATATGGTCAACAATAATGGAATCCATTCTTGGACACCCTCATAGTGTATTGCATGCAGTTTTACAGGTGTCCCATGTTTAGTTAAGGGGTCAGACCCTGTTATCCCATCCTTGACACCACACCAGAATAGGTCAGAGTGGCTGAGATGGGGATCTCCTACTACCGGACCGAGAGGAGAGATCTTGGGGTTAGTGGAACAGAAGGATGAAGCCAAAGTTGATTAGTCTCCATCCTTTGGCTGTTTAAAAGGGAGTGAGGAAGGCTATGAGTCAAATTTAGAAAGGAGACAAAGTGAGTAGCACATGCAGTTTTTTCCCAGAAGGACAAAGCTCAATGGTTTTAGTGTACAGAGCAACAGGACATGATGCAGAGGAAGGATCATCCCTTTGTCCAAGTGGACTTATACCTGCTTTGACTCCTCCTTGCTGAGACTCATAGCGATCTGGAGCTGGGTCTGTTCATCAATGTCCACAGGGGGAGCGGGCTAGGGTCAAGCAGGGAGGTTTAGGGGGAAGACGAATCAGAGGGAAAGGTCAAATCAAGCTCGACTTTGTTGAAGTGATTCAATTTAGAAATTTGTAAGTGAACACAACGATTGGAGGTGATTCAAAAGAGAGGAATACTACAGAGATCTGTTATATGATCAATTACGTACTCCAAATCACAGCTAATTTCTTGAAGTGGACAGCTTTCCCATTACAATATACTATATTTCCATAGTAGCCAAGAGAAGTCAGAGGGCGTAGGTCGCCTTTGCCAGGGTGACCGAGGCAAAGTGTGGCTGTGTGCCTAAGAGTGGATCAATGCACACATCCTGCCTGGCTTCTCACTATTTCACTCACAGTGTCCTCAGTCTTCAGCTGTGCTCATGCTGATGGGTCAAAGTGCCATTAATGACCACATCAGAGACAGGGCTGATGATATCCCTTTCTGTAAAAGGCTCTGGGAAATGGCGGCCGGGCTGAGGCCGTGGGAGTGCTTCACCACCGTGTCCAGGCATGTGTGCGTAGTGTGTGTGGGAGTGTGTAGGGGCTCTCGACTGTTTTACATCAGAATTACAACGTTATATGTCGGCAGCAGGGCAGTTAAGAAGCCTCTTTCTGTCGGCTCGTGCTGAAAGGACAAGAGGTCTGTGTGTGTGTGTGTGTGTGTGTGTGTTATCCCATTTCGAGCTACCTTTTCACATTCTTCTCGGCTCATAGCCAGGGCCAGCTTCAGCTGCAGCTCCTCTTCTCCACTGGTCACGGGCCGAGCCTGCTCCATTTCTGGAGCAAGTTGAGGAGAGGAAGAGGAAGCTACAGAGACAGAGGAGGAGCAAAGAAAGAAACACTTTAGGCTGATTTTTAATGTCAAAAAAAGACCGTCACTGTTGTTGAATGTTGTTGTTTTTTCCATCGCCCGTTGTTAAGGGCCTTTGCTGGCATTGCTTGCCACAGTCTGCCTCATTTGCCTGCACTGAGAACAATGGGATGCCTGTGTGGAGCATTAGGGTGGTAAAGGGGGAGAGGAATGGATGGGCTGGAGTGGGGCCCACCTTATTACCCCGTATCCTCTGTGTAGGATCCAGGATTCGGGTCCAGATTTGGGCAGGGGGTGGATGCTGGCTTAGCCCGTCTGCCAGGCTGTGGGTCTGTGGGTCATGGGGCTAAAACAGTGCAGCAAGCCACACATTTGCAAAGACCGGTCTCAGAAACCCATAATTTCCACTTTGCTGCCCTTCAATATCCCCGGTCTGAGCCGGAAAGTTCGCTATCAATTAGATGCTGCCAACCTCCTGACCCACACCCATGCCATCCAACAGCACCAACACTTCAACCATGCACTGGTGTCCAGGGATCTCCAACAGACAACCACTGTTCTCTTAGAAACCCCCTGGAGCCGAATGAGGGGCTGTGTTGGACAAACTGCATTAACTCAGGCCAAAGACAAACACACACGTGTTGAAACTAACTCGCCCTTCAAGTATTGAAACACCTGCAGTATAACTTCCACATATTTATGCTTTGTTATCTGGGACCAAACCAATTTTATTTGGATAGAGACCAAGTGATTAGCTACTATCGCTGGTGGGTGAAATTGTTAGGATTAGCCAGTATTAAAACCAGACTCCCTCTGACAGACTGTGGCATTGAAACCTAGCTTTTTGTTGTGTTATCAGATGTACACATTGTTCTGTGTATTAAAAGCCACGTTTCTATTTGGTCACGGCTTTAAGAGAGCTTGGAGTCTGTACAGGTCAACCTGTTTCCAGCAAAAAAAAAGGAAAATGGATGAAAGGGAAATGAATCGTTGATTTAAGGGATGGTGGTAGTAAAACAGTCAGATAGCATCTGTGGGGATAACTTGGCTTACACCATGAGACAGACCACAGACATCAAAGTATAAAAGAATAACTGTTGCCTTCAGGAAACCGCAGCCCTGCTCCTCACTAGCATCTTCTAATGAACATCCTTCACCACGTGGAAAACACAACTGTCAAAATATATGTTACGCCCCACACACGCACCACATTTACAAACACCTGTTACTTATAGTGCTTGATGTTTATCATTAGCGTGTTTTTAAGTTGGAACCATATATTGTAGTTATACAGTGACTCCAGCACCCTAAACCCAGACACACTCCCAAAGAGATCACTTATATTACCGTCACCTAACCATGACCATAAGAGTGGCACAGCAAATAGCATCACATTCACTGCAAGACTGAAACTAGTACAAAACAGGGGCCTCCTCTCTTTTGTAAATCCAGTTTAGCTGACGTGACTCTAAAGGGGAGAATGGGAGGAATGCAGATGTCCCAGTGACAGTAGAAAGCTAAACTCATTCAACTTCACAAGGGATTTGATATCAATAGTTAAAGGCTTGAACTGTCGCTATTCAAATTGGCATCGACATCAATGAGAAATCACATGACCGATGTACAATAACTGGACAGATAAGAAATATGCATTTAATGATAAAGTTGAGGCGACCAATAAACTGAAAAATTCTTGTCGACATCATTCCTAAAAGTTAATCTTATAGTTTATCTGATAATCACATGACCAAATAACCTCATGACCTGTAATACGTGAATTCCTGAATAATCACCGGTCACATGCCACAG
This sequence comes from Platichthys flesus, assembly GCF_949316205.1. Taxonomy (NCBI): domain Eukaryota; kingdom Metazoa; phylum Chordata; class Actinopteri; order Pleuronectiformes; family Pleuronectidae; genus Platichthys; species Platichthys flesus. The sequence goes on from NC_084960.1 coordinate 10,130,275, forward strand.
GAAGAATTCCAGGTAGCTGTGAGCTTAGAGTTATGTGCGTGTGTCATGGTGCAGTGAGACGTCCCTACTACTCACAGTTAAAGGATGATGGTGAGCCTCTGCACCTCTGGAAGTCATCCCCTTGGACCCCCGATGAGCCACCCTGGCTACTGCGGTGTCCTGGGTATGGAGGCGGGAAGGATCCAGAACCTAAACTGCTGGTGCCCCCTGATATGCGTGTCTTGGTCTTCAGCGCCTGGCTTCGTTCCTTTTTCAGCTTCTCCTCGTCCCTCAGCAGGGCCACCAGCTGCTTGGCCTTCTCCCGGACGTTGATGCCCTGGTCGCGTCCGTCCCGATCAATGTACTGGAAGTCTCTCAGAGTGTGGATGGTGTAAATGTTCTCGCGGCACTCCACGGACACTCGCTCCGAGCCGGTTTTAATCAGGTAGTCCAGCAGGGTCAGTGCCTTGTAAACGTGGCGCCAGTTTTTACCGTGGTCGTTCAGCCGCCTCCAGATCATACCCATGACCTCAGTGAAGGCCACCACATTGAAGGTCAGGTTTGCAATCTCGGACATGAGCGAGCTGGGGGGACCCCAATGGTCGTTGGAGGTGGCCTCTCGAACCTTGATCTCAGCCTCTGTGTAGTTGTTGACCATGTTTTTCATCTGCCGGCGAAGCGACGAGGTCTGCATGGTGGCGGTGGTGTGTTGTTTGTTTTTAATCACAGGTAGAAAAAGTCAAAAAAAGTCTGACAGCAGGCCAACCTGCTGTGTCACCTCAGGCAAGGTTACAGACTAGGTCAGCAGGAAAATGCAGTGAAGTCTTCCTCCCCCTTGGCAACTTCAGAGACGTCCACCAGAGGGTTCCTGCTGGACAGGAGCGCACAAATTAGACATCCAGAAAGATTAGAAGCTGCACTGGTTTTATTATTCTTATGTAAAACATTATTCGAGGGAAATTTGCAGTTAATAATAATCACAAGAGCTCAACTCTCACTTCTTCCTTTTACTATAATTGTGTTTGGGAAGAAAAGAGGAACAACCTAGCGCCTCCAAGTGATGTGAAACAGAACACCTGAGTTCGTTTTTTTCCGTGACACAACTTGAAGAGATCTGTGTGAGGACACGCATTGTTCCATAAGTAAGCAATGACCCGCCCCTCAGCTATTTGTACAATCAATTTCACAAACGAATACTTCTTACCTGAAAGACAAATTTTACTTTCAGAGCCTGCATCTAAGAAAAATTCTGTGTGTCTTACCTCAGAGTGTTATCAGAGATGGGAGGGCCCTTTCTGACCTGATTACATCACTACCAACAGCACTGGAGCTCAAAAAGCATTTGAAGAATCACAAAACGCGAAGAAAAACGCCGAACCTCTGCAGACACACACACGGTGGTCCACGAGACTCACCATCACTTTGGTGTTTTTTCATTTGACTTCAATAATCTGAGATAATTACTGTACATGTGACCGTCGAGCACAACTCGTTTTGCCTGAGACATTGAACTTTGTCCTGTGTAGTCAGGGAAGTGACTCAGTTCAATCAACAACTTTTCACTCCCACCTCTGTGAGATTGTTGAACTTAAAGGACTTGTAATAGTTAAATTGTCAAGGAGAGAAATATGCCAACTGATCCCTCGAGTCAGTGAAATGTTGAATTCTGTAAAATGTCTTTATAAAGACCAAAATATTCCTCAGGGCTATGGTTGTACTATAAATAAAAAAAAAAGGTGACTGCTTGGAGAAATCGAGCCCACTATGACTGAGAGAGCTTCCTGTACTGTGACAGGGGCCATAAATAGATTATCAAGTGCTGGCGAGGGTCTAAATGTCCGTGGCTCAGCTGACCACGGACCCAGATCACCATTCAGCCCCATTATCTCCTGCCACGTTTTCCTGACTCCTGACTGGGATGGATGTTGCTCAGCTGGAGGTGGTGGGAGGAAGGAAGACAGAAATGCCTGTCTGTGAATAAATGTTGGTGGGGGGGGGGGCATTGACAGGGAGGGCAGGGGAGCTGGAACAGGAGGATCAGAGAGTTTGGGTGGAAATCAAATTCTGCCTCTGGACAGATTTCTGATCGATGTGGATTTCATCACTGTGGCAGCGACCCTCGTGATAGAGATAGTTAAAAATTGGTTGGACAATACTAATCACACAAGTCTGACAGATGGTGAGGAATGGATACTCACTGGATCTGCCCTGAGCATGTAAGCACTTCTCATACAGTTGTGACCTTGACATGGAGATACGTTTCATGAAATATACTTTTTACTCTTGCTTTAATTTGAAACAATATTTTCTTACTTGTGCGTGAAATATTACCACGCGAGGAAGGCTAATTCCCCCCTTAACACTTTCTCTGTGTCGACAGGAAGCGAAGTGAAAGCTGCTCCCAGATCAGGCCTACACGCTGGGCCAGGTACGTTCACATGTGCCGTACAGATGTTTCCCGAAAAACCAAAAGTCCCGACTCAACCTACATTTCTCTGGCACGTCCTCGTTGTGCCATGATGGCACGGCTCGGCCCATTAACGTGCACGCTGCGTCAAATGAGATGATCGGATGGGGGGGAGCGTGTGCGTGTAGCCGTGACTCAGCTACCTTTCTGAGTTGTTAAAGTTGAAACCTCGACAACAACAAAAAAACAAAAACGACGGCCCGGTTCCCTGCCTCCACTTCCCCGTCTCTTACCTTCATGTCACTGCGCGTCAGCGGGATCCCGACTCGGGGAGGCTTCGGGTGGAAGCGGAGCCGCCTCTCGACATGTCCCGGAGCTTTTCGGACAGAGCGGAGACGAACTAGACGCCTAGAGTCCGGGAGAAAGAGAGAGAGGGAAGTAAAACCATCCGTGGAGAACCGTATGTTCTCCGAGTGAGTCCTAAAAGCTAAAAAGAATCGAGTCGCTGCCCTGGTTTGTTATCAAACTAAAGTTGTGTGTGCATATCACAGATCCAGGCGCTGGGGCTTGCAGATGGCACAGCCCCCCGCCCCCGAAAGTCTCTCAAACACACACACACAAATACACACAGTGAAAATGGATGGAGAGGGAGGGAGGGAGGGAGAGACGACGGCCTGCTCGGTGCATGCAGAGTCAGACTTAACTCTTTCACTTCCTGGTTTGGAAAAGCGTGTGTGCCAAGTGGGAGCAGGTGATCAAAGGATTACTGGAACACAACAGCCAACATAGTAACATGACGCACCATGGAGGTGGATGCAAAGACTCTGGCTGTCCGGAACACAAACCTGCCAATGCACCAAAGAGCAACTGGGACAATTTATTACATTTAAAGGAAATCAGACAGAGAAAAATCCCTTTAGGTGTTATAATATCTAAATATTACAGGAATTACACACAAGTGCAAGTTTTGTACTGGGAAGAAGAAATAAATAGCTAAAAAAATTGTTGACGCGACACTATTTCCTATAAAGGCTATGCTGCTCTAGAGTTATCCCAGAGGGGTTCCACAAAGAGCCACATTTCCTCCTCAGCAGCATCCTCGTTGCATCTCTGCTCTTTACTTATTCATCAGCACTAATGGCTTGTTGTCTGAAGTCATATCCGTATGCATTTACACGCGGCCTGCGTCGCCCCTCAATCACACTGGCTCCCATTCAGGGCCGCTTCTTTATATACATGTCGATGAGCCGGTGCTTGTGTCCAAGGTAACCTCCAGCCTCGTGTTTGCAAAGCAGACTGAGGGGTCATATCATATCTGAAATGTGGAGGGAATAATGATTAGCCAGCTGAGGGAGAGGCAGCAGGAGAGGCGAGTGGCTCGGTCTACTGAGCAGGATATACAGGAAATACCAGCTCCACCTTGAGAGAACAAAGGCAGAGACTCTTGGAGATGACAGAAGGGTAAAGTGTACGGAAATCAAAAGTTCCCCAAGCAGAAGTGAAACTAGGTCTCAGGGGATCTCTATGTGTCTGATAAAAGGTTAAAAAGTTGGAATAAGTAACCAAAGTGCTTTCCTGCATGTCCATTTGCTTCCTGTGTAAGTTTTGAATGTGTCTCCCACTGATCAGAGTGTCGGAGCTCCACTTCATATAGCTCCTGTGGCCCTCCTCCTCTCTGTCCTGCCACCCTGTGTCTTTATTTCTCCTGAAAACAGATGCCTGAGCACTCTTTGTTTCCCAACAAAGGCCTGGCGAGGTCAGTGCAGGGGGAGTCATGCAGGCACGGTCTGGGAAAACAGAGGGGGAGGTGAGAGGACTGATAAATAACACCAACCTATACTGCAGCGACATCTTGCAGCAGAGGAAGTCTGACTTCTTGTGTGAGAGTGTGTGTGCATGTGCGTGTGTGCTTGTGCTTGTGCGTGTGTGTGTGTAAGAGAGAGAATTTGTTTTGTATTTTTAAAGTGAAAGCTTCTCGTTGTTACATAGAACAACATGAATGCTGGAAACCGTGTTACTCCTCCGATCCTGTGCACTCCAGGATCTTGTGTCTGAAACTTCATATTTCCTGTTTGGAATTTCTTCTCCTCTTTGCTGCCATCTAGTGATGTTTCGGTAGGTCGACCTCCCCTCTGGCTGTTTCTGTGAGGTGAACCTCTACATTTATGCATTAAACGCTTTAGATGTAAACAACAATCTGATTTGTAAATCAAAGTGTTAACACAACTCTCCTGTGCTTCTCTACAGTCACTGTAACGCTTCATTTGCTAGTTATGACTTAATCTCCTGGCAACGGTGCTGTGAATTGGCCTCTTGAAACATGTGACTCATGTGCTCGTCTCATATTGCATTTTGATGGTTTCATTAAATCATGTGTCATTAAAGATGAAGCTGTAACTGAGAGCCACTTGTCCAGTATGATGTTGTAGTGTGCATAGGTGGATTGGCAATAGAGACACACAACTCTGTCTGGCACCAAAGTGAATTGAAATACTTAAATAAACTGTTTTGTTGACAGTTTAGGTTATATGAGCCACATATGAATATATATATATAAACAAGTATATATATAGTATAAATAGAACATATATAAATATACAGTTTATTCCCTCTTTTATTGCATTAGTTCCTTAAAAAAAGGTCTGCTGCTGCTTGTATTTGGGATTTTTTTTGTCTTTGCCTTACACAAAACATCAATAACAAAGATCCAGTTGGACACATATAGGATTTTGTGTCCAACTGGATGGGGTTTTACTGCATGAACAGCACAGGCAGACCGTCAAGTGTATGAAAATCAAGTGTATGAAAATCTATTATATTGAACCACATTTTCAGCTGAAGACTCTGTCTCCCAGAGCAGAGGCAATCATTATTTTCTTCTGGAAAACAGCATCAGTTCAAAATCACGTTTTTGAGCATTTCTCATCATACGGACAACACGTTTTGTTGTGCTATTTAAAAAAAGCTCAAGGTCTCCAGGACCCCAGGACCCCAAGCACGGCCTGAGGGTTAAGTATAAATGGTGCTGACGATTCATGTAGTGACAATCATATATTAACCCACTCACCCATACTCGTCTTAAAATCACTGCTGAGGGAATAATATTGAAGGCTTACTTGGGGCTCCAAGAGGCCACAAATCATATATGACTCATTGCTTTAACACTTCAAAGACAGATTCCTCTTCTATAAATAAACCATCATACATTTAATGGCCAGTTACATTTTCCTTTATGCAACTTGGTTTTCGCACTTGTTGAAAAGAGATTGCACTCTCAATGGCAATCAGTCTGTCCTTTCTCTGCGACTACATATCCAACCCATTCTCCAGGTTTCCAAGAAAGAGCTTGTGTGTGGGCTGTCCCTTCTGAGAGTCCTTGGTTTGTGAAAAGGATGCTTCAATGGAGAAAATTGTGTTGAGTATGTTCGAGGTTACTGCAGCGAATTGTTAGTGTGCATCTTACCACTTTTCAGGCGACGTGTTGTGTGTCAGTCATCCTGTGCCCCATGTTTATACACTTCTGAATTTAAGTGTATATCTGTCAATTAAAACGCAACCATTCATGTTCCCCGTCAACAAACAAAAATAAACTCATGACTTCTGCACTGAGGATTAATGCTCATTTTGAATGTCTTCATCCAGTGGGAACATTTGCCGATGGTGCTGCTGAGGACTCATCTCTGTGAATCACAGAGCAGAGAGCGAGAATGGGTCCAATGTGAACAAGTCGTGATCGCTGCAGGAACCTTTAGGGATCGTATTCAAGTATTGCTTATTCCAGTTTCATGAACAACAACAACCCCGAAAGCACAGCTCGTGCGATGTCAATTGCAAGTATGTGTGATCTCTGATTTGAAAACACAGTGTGATTGTTACATGGATGTAGAAAAAAAACTGAAATATAGAAAATACCAAATAACTATTGTCTCCATGACAGTATCCTCAGGGAAGACTATGAATGAAATTAATTTGTGCTTGTATCCATGGCTACAGTGCTTTGGGCTATCATCTGAACACTGTCCACCAGCGCATTCAGCCATTTACCCATGAATGAGACAAGACAACACCTGCACTAGGTGCTAAAAATAAACTTAATTAGGTGTGAAAGGGTTAGTGGCAGAAAATAATACTTTAGCTCAGATTCAGGATCATTGGATCATTTTGTGAGAGCAGCATTATATCAAGTGAAAATGTACACTTATCTGGTTTCTTTAAAGGACACGTACAATAGCTTTAAGTGGAGATGTTCTCTGATTTGTTTTTTAGAGAGCCTCTTTATGCTTCTATAAAAGGAGTGCACTCTGGATGAGGCTCTATGACGCAGGCTCTGGTGCTCGGTGTGGGTGCATAAAAGAGGACACTGCGCTTTGTGTCAGCACACAGATGGAGAAGCAACTGGGTTGGTGAGACTTCGACATCCTCCCGTTGCTTGAACATAAGGAGATGAACACAATTGAGAAGTTTTACCTTCCCATTGATGGCATCCTCGAAATGTTCAGTTCTCTCACCGAGCATCACCGGTCACAGTGCCGCCCTCACTCCAGTGCTCCAGCACCCCAAGGTCTCAAACTTATCCAAGAGAGGCATGCGCATCATCAAGACGATGAAAGGATACTGGAGACAACAGGATAGGAGAGTGGCACTGAGTAGATCCTCAAGCTCTGGCAACCGGCCAGTGTCAGCGGATCGACTCCCCAAAAGGTCCATGGATCTGTTGGAGCTGGGTCTGACCAAGCCCAGGAACTGTCGCAGACTAGTTGTGCTTGGCTCACCCAGAGTGGGTAAAACCAACATCCTCCACCGGTTCCTGGGGAAAGAATTTGAAGAGCAATATGAACCCACGACCGAGGACTTCCACAGGAAGCTGTTCCACATTGGAGGAGAGGCCTACCAGGTTGATCTGCTGGACGCCTCAAGTGAGAGGGACTTTGCTGCGAAACGGAGGCTATCCATACTGACAGGTGAGCTAGTAACAATCATTGCATTTGTATTGCATCGTTTTGAGTAGGTTATCATATATCATGCAGGTGGTGATTATGTAATTAAATAAGTTGTGTGCTCTTCCTCTCCAGGTGACATCTTCCTGGTCGTCTTCAGTTTGGATGACAAAGACTCTTTCGCTGAAGCCTGCGAGCTGCTGAACGAAATCAAAGCTGCCAAGGCAAAATTGCTGAAATTAAAAAATCCCGGGAAGGTGCCGGCAGTTGTGTGCGGGAACAAAGCGGACCTGGAGGCGCAGAGAGCCGTGAGCCGCTCGGAGGTGGCACGAATCCTCGGCGAAGAGGAGGTGCCGCTCTTCGAGACATCGGCCAAAGACGGCTCAGGACTGGAGACCATGTTCAAAGCCATCGCCACCTTGGGGGGGCTCCCCGACGAGATCGGGCCGTCTCGGCATCAGACCGTATCCGTCCTCACCTTCCAGTCGGTGTGCCGCGGCCACCAGCGGGGCCGGAGTGGGATCCGGACGCGGGGAGTGGGTGCGCCCTGCGCCGCCGTGGACCCTCTGGCGCAACGGCCGAGCTTCACCAGCGACCTGAGGCTGGTGCTTGGATCAAGCACCAAACACAACAAACCAGAGAAGTGTCCGATTCAATGAATTGTGAAGCTTCTCGAAACACCAATTGTAGTAGTATGCTGCAATGTCATATCATGTAAGGAGTTATACTCTTATAGCACTTGGCTGGACCGGTGCGTTCATATTTTGTATATGTAACCTGTAGACAAATGACAACTGTATTATTATATCCTTTAATAAAATGTACTTTTTCTAAATGCCATGTGTGTATTGTCGTCCACTATTCAACCAATTTATTTCATTGTGTCCATTCCTGAAACAGCTGAAGGAGGCAGGTATCAGATTATGGTCACGAACGTGCAGGAAATCCATTGTTTTATAAGTGATGACGTAAAACTGCTCAGCTGACCGCTTCCCTACGTGTGTGGGAGAGATATGACTCAAACAAAAAAACTCCTGAAACGTCTCATTAGTTTAGACGCAGGAGAGGGATTGTTCACATTTCTGGGCGCCCACGAGGTTGTTGATGGCATCGAGGACCGAGGTGTGACAATTCCTATTAATTAGTGGCTTCACACACTCATGCCTCACCATGGTATTAGGAGGAAATGAAGAATCAGGTGCAGGGTTGATTATAGAAGGAGGGAGGTGGGCGAGAGGGGAGAGAGACACAAATCAGCACCATGGAGAGAGCCCAGCGGTTATCGAACTCCCCACTGCACTGATCTGCCACTGAGCACAGATCCAACACGTCCTATTAATAACACAGGAAAAGCACCTATGGAGTGAAAGTGGGGGCTTCATTAACCCATCATTAAATGAGTCACTTCAATCAAGGCAGGAAGCACCATTTCCTCTTGTTAGCAGGCGTCATGAATATTAGCATGTCTGTTGATTGCAGACAATATATTTGTGTTGACAGGTAAACGAATGGTTGCATTTGAATAAACAGATATACGCTCAACTTCAGAAGTGTAGGATTATGGGGAACGGGATGAAGGACACACGATACCTAACCGGACTTAAAAGAAATGAGCCGCACACTAACAATTCGTTGCAGTAACCCGAACATACTAAGCACCCTTTTCTCCATTAAAGCATCCTTTTAACAATCCAAGGACACTCTGAAGGGACAGCCCACACACAAGCTTCTCCTTGGAAACCTGAAGGATGGAATGGGTAGTCGCAGACAAAGGACAGGCTGGTTGCCCTGGAGAGGGCAATCTCACTTCAACAAGTGCGAAAAACATACATGCAATATAATGAAAATATATATATATATAGCACAATCTAGACCAATCACAATACCATTATGGTTATTTAAAGGAAGGCTGACACTCATGATCAGATTTAATAAAATGATTACTTTAAAATAGCGCTGACATGCTGATGATCATTTCTGTCTTGGCAACGAAACCCCTGCCACAATTCATTTGTATAGTTACGGAGGTCAAGACATATTGAGTTGCACCTCATTTCCAAAGACTCATTAACTCGTTGCCAAATTCTAAACTGCGGAGATTATTGCACTTTTGTTTATTTGGTTAATAAGCAGCGGTTGATTTCTGGAGAATATTATTACAAAGACCGACTCAAATTAAATCCCCAAAAAATTTTTTACAAATTCCAATTTTTCATAGTGCATTGTCTACAAGCCCGTTTATGGACCAAAAGACTCAACTGAAGTCTGTTTTGTCTTTTACTTTATTTTACAACACACAGATGGAAAATTACAAGTTACAAATCACGCTGCACACCTCCACCAGCGTTTATGAAAACATGCTTTTACGTAATCCTGCTGACAAACAAACGAATAGCAATGATTAACTCCTCGGGGGAGCTAATTATTATGAACCTTTTAAATAAAGCACCGGCATTGTGAACAATGACTGAATATACCGATGTGGAGTCTATTTCCATTTTCTGATAATGTACAGGTGTAAAGAACAGTCAGTCGCTCATCAATAACCGGAGATGTGTGCTGGTTAAAAGTATTATAAGTGAAGATCACATGCAACTATTACATATGTTCATGTTAATCAAGGCTGCGATAATAAATGCTCTATCCACATGAAAATATGGAAATAAATATGGCTGAAATATGCATTGTCAGTTCAGACATACAATGGAGAATGAACAGGCAATCACAACAAGGTCTGATGCAACACATCTTTATTTAATGAGAAACATTTTACAAATCTGAGGTAGATCCAATGTGCAGTATGTAATCCTCCTCACTGACCTTGAACAATTGCATGAGCGTTGTATTGATTTATATGTTCAACCATTGTTATCTATTAATAAAACGTATACTGTAATAATAAGCTCTAACCACGAGAGTTTAGATTACAGGGAAACGATTTAATGAGACAGGTTTCAGTGTCAGTTACACTGGTGAGGTTGTGATGGTCTGAGTTTTCATTACATCAAAATTAACTACTCAAAGAAAACACAGTGTACATGTGGAGCGTTAAATAAGGAATTAAAAATATTCTGGCATTAAACTTAAATTTGACACGTTCCACTGTTTCACTGATCGGCTTAATATAAACCTGTTTGTGCACTTCCTGTCAGTTTGACCCACAAACAAGCTTTCTCCAAAATCATCTGCTCTGTTAACATTACTTTCATTCTGGGTTGGAGGTCTTCAGTGGCTGTGGTCCCTTTGTGGCCCCTGGAGGCTCTGGGTTTGTAGCTCAACCAGTAGAGATGGCAGTATGCTGTCCAGTAAGACCAGTCCGTCCCAGGAGCAGCGCAGGCCTCTGATGAGAAATGGTTAGAAAAGTGTAATCAGCAGCTTTTTTGTTAACTGATTAATCGTTTGTTATTTCTTCAACCAAAAAAATCCTGGTTTCAGCTTTTCAAATGGGATCTAAATACTTCTAAATTAATATTTTAGGGTTTAGAAGAAAAAATAGCTACGTCAATCGTCTTGGGCTGTACAGCTGGAAAGTATAACAGAATTATTGACAACTTTCTTGCATTTTATAAACATAATTATTTTACTAGTGCCATTTGATTCTATTTTATACTTTCATGTGGTCTCCCTGGCATGGGATTAATAAAGTTTATTATAGTCTATAATAGTGAAAATAGGCCTTATTTACAGCCATACACACATGGGGAATCTCTTCTTCACCAGGAACAATGTAAAACTTTGAGTTCAAGTATAATCCAGTTCTAAAGTGACCTTTCATCGAGAATCAGCAGTCCACGCTGTAGCAGCTCTTGGACATCGGTGGATGCGCCAAAGACTTCATGGAGTCCCATCTGAGGGCTGAACACCTCCCAGTGCTGTTAAATACGACAAGTGTATCACAAGCAACATGATGGCATTTCACAAATGTCACATATGACTTAATTATAGAAACTGTGCTGAATAGTTTGTGTCACGAAGCTGAACAAATGGTTTTCACCTTGTGATCGATGCCCTCTGTCATTCTCATCCCCATCACCAGCACCTCCTCCAATCTGCCAATCAGATCAGTTTCAAAAACACCACCTCTCAGTGACGAGAGCCCGACGATAACAGGGACAGAGCCGAGCGAGCAAATGGACTGAATAATGATAATAATGATTCACTGCGACAGAATGTCTGAGAGAACAACTACATTAATACAAACCTCTGACACAATGTTCCACACGTTGTGTTCGTGGATTTGCCGTTACATCATTGTTACATTTCACAGTTTGTACTGGAAAATTGAAGCTGCCCTTTCGAGTTACGCGCTCATTAGCATATACAACACTACCAAGTGTCATAGCTCACAGTTCAAGATGGCCGAGCTGAACCCTCCTACGCGTCCCGTGTCCATTCTGTCGGACTTCACGAATCCAGCCGTCAGGCTCGAGAGTCTGGGTCCGAGCCTCCCGAGACACCCCTCCCTCCCCCAGAGGAACGAAGCGCCCGTGTGCACCTGAAAAAAAAAAAATGTCAATGCCGACTCACGACGATAACATAAAACAATCTGAATCTGGTTAACAAATCAACTGGGCCGATGCCGATGTACTGCCGTCCTTTCCAGTAGCTCTGGTTGTGATGACTCGCCGCATTCTGCATGACACAGATAATAAGTGTGACCGCGTCGTCGTGCTCGCACCTCTCAGACGTGTTAGTGGGTCAGCTTGCTGTGAAGCGGAGCATCTGCCTGCTTTCGCGGAGCGTTGGTTTAGGTTTTCTAAACAAACTCTCTTCAACAGGAACTAATTAGAAACTATGTGTAAAGCCCTGGAGCGAACTATAAACATCACCACGTCATTTATTACCTCCGACAAGAGGGCTATGTTTTCACCTGTTAGTTTGTCTGTAAGCAAGATTACACATAATCTACTGAGTGGGTGTGCGGTTGGGATCAGGGTATGGTTCCAGGCATTATGTTCATATTCTCTGACATTGTGAGATAGAAATTTTCACAGCTCTCACAGGGAATATTACATCGAACTGGATGGAAAAACATTTTTTGGGGGCAGCTTGGTTGAATTCAAAGGGACTATTTGACCTTGGCGGAGGTATACAGCTCAAAAACATAAAAAAGAAGAGAATCAAGGGAGGAGGAAAGCGTTGTTTGGAGTCGATACAGAAATGTGATTCTCCTGAGGACTTACATTTCTTGCAAAGTTCGACACTTCGTACTGCAGAAAGCCCTTCTGGTGGAGAGTCCTCCTGGCGCACTGGTACATCTCCGCCGTCACGTCGTCAGCTGGCACCGTCACTTCCCCTCGTTGCACCATTTTGAACATCTGGGTGCCTCGCTCCAGAGTCAGCTGGTACAGAGACACGTGGTCGTCGCACACCCTCAGCAGCTCGGACAGCTCTTCCTCCCAGGATTCAACGCTCTGTTTGGGCCGTCCGAACATGACGTCCACCGACACCCTCCCCGGGCACAGCCTCCGGGCCTCCTCGATGGTTTGCAAAGCCTGAAGGGAGCTGTGGTCTCTTCCCAGAATTTTCAAATCATCATCCTTCAAAGACTGAAGTCATGGAAACATGATTTAGAAAGTGTAACACAAACAGTAATCTATTCCGATCAGGCGTCTTTTGGTTCCACTCACCTGGACCCCGATGGAGAAGCGGTTCACCCCGGCGCGGCAGTAATCCTTCAACTTTGACCTTGCTGCAGGAGTGGGGTTGACCTCCAGCGTGACCTCGGCCTCGTCCGACAGAGTCGCCTGCCTGGAGACAGTTTCGAGGATGGCGGCGATGGTGGATGGCTGCGCCAGGCTGGGGGTCCCGCCGCCAAAAAACACAGAGGTGATGCTGCAGATCCAAATGGGAGGAGGGTGTGGTTAAGGGCTGTGCGGGATGATGGATCATTTCATTTGGGGCGTCTGGAAAACGTCACCTATACCTGGACGCCTGACTGAGCTGCAGCAGCGTCTCGGCCTCCCGCTGCAGGCACTCAGTCATGATGTGGTGGTTGTCCTCCCTGGGTATGTACTTGTTAAAGTTGCAGTAGGGGCATCTCCTGAGGCAGTAAGGCCACTGCAAAGGACAGAGGAGGCTGTGACATCATCTGGGGCAAAACCTTCTCATGACATGATAAAAGATTTTTGCATTGAAAACAAAACGAGACTTGAGATGTAACAAAATCAATTCATGTGACGTTCGTGCGTGCATGTGTGCATAGAAATATCTCATCGGTTCAAATGACCAGAATGCCAGCTCACGTGCACGTAGAGAGACGCTTGCCCTGTGAGAGGCGGAAGTCCTGGTCCTTCAAACACGTCCTCAGTTACTTGTCCGCCAGACAGGAGGCGCGGAGCGGGGGAGAGGGCGCGTCTGACCGCGGGAAAGGTCAGTCCGATGGTTCTGGTGACAGGATTCATTTCTTTCTTTCTCCAGTCGTCACTTCTCATCCAGTTTGTCCTTCATCGCTCGATCACGTGGCTCCTCACTGCACGTGCCTGACTTCATCACCTCCGATCGTCACACGTTTCATTGACAACCACGTGGCCAAAGTAGCCACACAAGTAGCCGGTTACGTTGTTATAGCCATAGATATCTATGGTTATAGCAGCTGTCAATGTCGCGTGGCTCCAAACTGGACATTGTAAACAGGAAATACGTCAGCGTGGTTTCCGCTTTGTGCGTTGCGGTGTTTGGCCACACAGGGGCGCTGTTTTACCAGTGCATGTCTAGTGCATCACTCTACCCAACAACAAGGACAGGGGGCTGAGGACAGATCACATGTTTGACACTGTGACGTCAGACATAAATTATTTCAAAATCTTCATTAAAATAAAGCACAATGTATACACAAAAAAGAGGAGAAGAGCGCTTATTTTACACTGAACCTACTAAATTATGACTAGATAGCCCAGGATCTGCATTTCTTTTGTTCTGACAGTTTCCATACATGTGTGTTGATTGGTAGTATTTTTGTTTTTCTGTGTCCTTAGACATCTTTCCCTTGTGCCAAATGTACTCAAACCTTTAAAAGTGTTAAAAAGTGTTGTTAGCTTGTTCTGCAAATGAATATGTTATGGCCTCTGCCCAGGTGTTTGAGCATTGACTTGTATTAATACAGTGTGGTTAGTCTGAGAAATACAAGATGGTAAGGGTACAATATTTCTCTAAAGGAAAAATCACTGTTTCCTACAAAGGGCTTCCTGAAATCCTGGAACTTTCTTGTGCTCAGCAACAATAAGCCAAAACATACTATTTTGAAGTCAAGCAAAGCTTCTTTGTCTGATCAGTCGTGAGATCCATTTGCATTCGTTATTGTTTCTGCTTATGTCAAACATTACATTTATGATGATGCATCCTTTATATAAGAGTTCATATTAAATGCAAAATATATTTTTCTTTGTTGTGCTCCCAGTGTTAAACATAGATGTCGGAATAATACATGATTGTCATCATTACAACACATGTCATTTTTTCATCATGCACGCGGTTAAATTAAGAACCAGCAGGTCTCTGTGAACACGCTGGTGTTTGTTGTTGCATTGACAACACATAAAGAGACTAGTCTATATTTGGAATATTATTCGTGCTCCACTCGCACAGGACCAAACTAATCTAATGAGCTATTGATCTCCCTGAACCCAGGAAAAACATTGTCTGGTGGGCTGACAGTGAAATAACCTTGTATCAGATCACCTTTAGTAATTACTGCATCTGATCAACACCGATTCAGTTTGAAGAATTTATTGTGAGAAATCAGTGTGTGGGTGTATGTGTGTGATGAAGAAAAGAAACAGTCAAAATCCACAAGCAGAAAATTGTACAGCTATTCTCATCCTTCGCTCTACATACTATTTTCCAAAATGTGATAATAGACTAAAATTCACTGAGTCATCAATCAATGCGTTTCATTAAAGGTGTCAATAAATGTGAATGCGTTCACTGCCAGCTTCTGACCCTGCGGACAATTTCCACTTAATATTAACTCTGGCGCCCAACTAGCTCATCAACAGAGAGAGGGAGAGGGGGGGCAGGCTGGGGCAGACTGGGAGGAAACATGTTTTCCCTGAACACATGCAGCAGTTATGGTGACGGGATCAGTTCAGTGAGACGCTAGAACACTTTGTGAGGATCAAAAATCAAAAATCTGTGCTGTAAATCTGGCAAATGGACAAAAGGAAGAAAGGTAAGCTCACTAATTTATCATATATACAGAGGGTGAATGGAAATCCTCTACAGCTCTGCTTGCCTTTACCTCGGGTGACATAATAAATAGGTGGTCGTATAACAGGTCAACAGGTTACATGTAATTTATCAGCGTTTATCAGCTGAAGGAGATGAAACAATAATTCTGGATGTTTTACTTGTACAGTTTGAAAAGAAGACAACAGCTCAACAACAGGATGAAGATGTATGAGTTATTTTGTGGAGATGATTGAGAGGGTTCTTCTACATGAGGAAGATTAAATTCAAACTCCAGAGACAATGGTTCTCAATCAAAACACTAATCAATACAGAAATCCATAGAATTTATACACAGATGCTCTCTAGACCAAAAACAACACATAAGCCATAACTCATGAGGCACCATAGCTGGTGTCTTATCTCACATGTAGCCCACACAGAATGCTGGGGAAGACTGAAGTTCTGAATGACGAGGCCTCAATAAGGTATTAATGTCCATCGCCTAACATGACACAGACCGCATTAGTGATGATGTTGAACATAGCGACATGACCAAGGACGTGAAAATAGATTGTCAATGCTAAATCCCAATAACAATCGAGGTATCTACAGATCGTTTAAAAACAGCCATGACATTTGAAACACACATTGATGTTCCCCTTAAGATGAATTTGACTCACCCTGATGATCCTCTGAGTTTTGTACATTGAAAACTCATATTTGTCATATGTGCATAGTAGTAGATTGTTATGTTTACCCTTGCTCAGGCTGTTGTCCTGTTGCATTAATGTCTTGTAAAGTTTCAAAATATTTGCAGATAGTATTTATGTTTAATTTTGCATTTATTTGGCGTAAATTCAACTGGACCTTTCTATTCACAGGATCTCCTACAGAATTGAGGCTGATGGTGGTCGGAAGCAGTGGACACTCTCAGTTCCTACTGACCAACGCCATACTAGGGAGGGAGGTTTTTCCTAAGGACATCACCAGCATTTCTGGCAGCAGGAAAAACACCGGAGAGCTGGCTGGAAGACGAGTGGCTGTGATCAATGGGCCAAACATCTATGAGAAAGGTATGTCTCCGCCCAAGAGGGAGATGGAGCTGAGGAGGTCTAAGTGCTTGTGTGTCCCTGGTCCCCACGCCTTCCTTGTTGCTTTTGACATGGACAAAATCTCCCCGAATGACGAGAAAACCCAGAGAATGATGAAGGAACACTTTGGGAATCACTGTCTGAGGAACTGCATGGTCCTCCTGGCTTCTGAAAGAAACCCAGACGCCCTCTTGGAGGACAAGCTGCAGAAGACCGACTGGCACCTGAGAGAACTCATCGAGAAGTATGGCGGACGCTTTCACGTTTACAGCAAGAACTGGCGAGACCGCAGCCGGGACAGAGAGCTGCTGCAGAAGATAGAGAGGATGGTGGCATCCTTAGGGGGGGGCTACTTCTCCAGCAGAACTTTTCAGAAGGCGGAGGACTGCGTGAAGAAGGAGGAGAGGAAGCTCCGGAAGAAGAGGTCAGCAGAGATAGAGAAGGCGTGGACGGAGATGGAGAAGCGGTACATAGCCGACGAGTTGTATCACCAGAAGGACGCCTACACCGCCAGTGTTGGCGCTGAGATCAGAGCCAAGGCAGAGATGGACAACGGGTGGCTCAGAACGTCCCTGGTCAGAGGGCTGGGGACGGGGTTTTTTGTGGGGGCTGTGATGGGAGCATTGGTCGGGTCTATAGAGGGGCCAGGAGGGATGGTTCTTTATGGGATCATAGGTGGTGCGGTTGGAGGATCAGCAGGAGGAACAGCCCAGGTAGCTATAAAGCATATGGAGGACAGAGTGGCTCCATCTGCCAGACTGAACTTTAACTCAATCTTTATCAATCGCTTTTTCACCGCCGCTCGACCATGACAACATGCCACTGACTTTCTCTTGGCTTTGAACTGTTGGTTATGTAGCTACCGAGTTGACTTAGTAGTAAACAAGAGAAGGAAATGTATGAGTCCCAAACTTTTGTCCCATATTTCTGTCTATTTCATAATTTTTTTTTTTTACATACTGATCTATATTATGCTACTGTTTTATTGCACACTAGCTAGTTTAAGGGGATAACTACGGTGGCCCTGAGGTGCAAAACAGATTGTCCGATGAAAAATGGTAATAATTTATATAAGATCTATGCCTCTGATGGAAAAGTTAGGTTCCCATGATTGACAAAGCTCGTCACTGATTGGACGGATGCAATGTTTTTCTTTTCAACAGGATGGAGATTCTAGCAAAACATTTCACGTGATTGTGTCATTGTGTCTTATTTTCCGCTGTGTTTTGTAATCTGTTGTGGTCTTTTCTGATTTGCACTTCAAGTGTAGATAACTACAGACATAACCACAGATCTCACAGTTATTAGACTGTATATTAGTACATTTGAAATAAATGCAGTTGTGATTACTGACAGCGTGTTTCCTGTATGTTTTTGCTTTCATTATGCAAATACTAACCTTAGCCAACATTTCCTGGAGTCTCTCTCTGTGGGTTAGTTAAAGAGTAGCTCAGATAACACCCAGGGTGGAGTTTTGACTGGGAGTGCCATTGTGTGAAGCTCTTCCCCCTTTCCTACACAACACACACACACACACATACCTTAGTACACCTGTCAACCATTGTAGTCTCTATGTTACCTTGAAACTCAGAACAGAAGCAGAGCAGGTTGTCCGCTGTGATCCACTCGGTGAGGTAAGACCACATTTGTCTCTTTGAGCTTTCCTATGTTGTTTCACTTTCCATGAAACATATTCCTCAGACCTCTGAATCGGTGAAGAACACGTTGCATAAGTGCAGATTGTTTCCTTATTGAACGTCGACACCAGAGCGCAATGGAGTCTAAACTCAGGGATCAATCTTCTCGTGAGAAACAACCTAAAGCATTCAGTTATCACCATGCCGTGTTAAGAGAGGATTTGCCTGCTACCTGTTTGACTACATACTTCCCAACGCATCTTTTACTTTGCTGCTTCCGTTGATTTGGTCTATTATCAAGAAGAAATTCTTTCAAAGGTGTGAGGCATCGTGGTTGAAATGAATCGACATGTAAAACTTCACTGAGGAGTTCTAAAGAATGATTTGAATCACGTGTCCTGTTCTTTGTTTATTATTATATAATATGAGAGGAATGCTGCTTTGTTCAGGAACATGACGTCCCTTCCTCCAAAACGTCTGAGTGCTGAAATATGTATTTTTTGTTTGTCCGTAAACAGCCAATATTTAAAATGACATATTTTCGGCAAATTGTGTACTCATGAGGTGGTGAAAAGTGCATTTACTCAAGCAGTTTACTTTGAGATCATTATTGTTTTACTTGAGTATTTCTGTAACTTTATATCTACTACATTTCAGAGGAACATGTTTAACTTTTTACAGATATTTAGTAATTACTCATTACATTTCAATATAAGATTTTACATTCATAAACACAGAAATACTGCACATAATACTATACATAAAACTATTCTTTATTATTTGTTGGAAAGGTCCAAACTCCTGGAACCACTGGATTAAACAACCTAAAATGAAATGTATATAAAGTACAGATTTTCTTCAAAGACTTGTATTGCATAAAGTACAAAAATACCCTCTTTATCTTAGTTTGACAGTTGATTTCGCAAGAAAACGGAAAAAAAGCTTTTCCTCATACTTGGTTGACATACCACCATGTCATTGTCACTTTCAGAGAATGGCCTCTACCATCGGCCTCCTCTCTGAGAAGCACTTCTTGTGCTCCCTGTGCAGAGACATCTTCACCGGCCCGGTCACCATATCGTGTGGACACAGCTTCTGCTTGTCCTGCCTGAGCCACTATTGGGCCCGACACCAGTCCAAATATTGCCCCCACTGTAAGAGAGTGTTCACTGACAAGCCCGACCTCAGCGTCAACCATATCCTAGCAGACATCTCCGACAACTACAGGAAGACTCGGCCACAGCAACCACCTGATGAGGAAATGGTATTTCTACTTTCGTTTGCTTTGTTGGTCAGATAATCAGAGGGGATAAGATGTAATAATGAATAAATCTGGTAAATTTGTGTCACCGTTGTACACGTGCAGGTTATAGATTTCGAGCAGATGATCCTGGAAAGGCTGCAGAAGATAGAAAGGTTGAAATATTCTCTCGAGGTGCAGAAGGTGCGTTGAAAACCTCCATAGAAACATCCGGGACACTTTGTCTAGTCTTAAAAAATGCCTACAATTGAATCATGATGGTGTCCAATCAGAGCTCTTACCTGAGGGAGGTGCGAGAGAGTCAGAAGGTCTTCTCTGACCTGGTGTACGCCATGGAGAAGAGCCACAAAACAGTTGTTGCAGCAATCGAGGACAGACAGAGAGACGAGGAGAAGCGAGTGGAGACGCTGGTGACGGAGCTGGAGCAGGAGATCCAGGAGCTGAGGAAGGAGACCACCGAATCCGACCACCAGATATCTGTTATCGACGATCAGAGTGACGACACAAAGCAAACTAACTTGGTGAGCATCTTCATCTGTGACGCAGCTACACTCATCCCACCTACTATCAGTGTAATGTTTACGTCTTTTTTTTTTTGTCATGCAGAAAACTATTTCCCTCTTGGACATGAAGGACTGGTCCAAGGTCACTGTGGAGACGGACCCTTGTTTCGGGGTTACCAGACGAGCACTGTCGGACATTGTGGACAAGATGAGAGCAGAAGTCAACAGGCTCTCCAAATCTGGTCAGTCATACACTTCTTAAACATATCAGACAATATGTATTGAATCAACATTAATCAGATCAGTCAAATTTCCATATCAGTGACTTTTCTTCTCCTCTCGCTCTTCCTCTATAGAACTAAAAAGAACCGAGAAATACACAGGTGAGAATTTGTCTTAACTGAATATAAGAGAGAAATCATGAAAAAACAAAATAGAAATCAAATGTGTGCTCGATATGTCTTTAAATATCCTTAGACTTTTTGTTATTCATGGTAGAATGATTGGAGTCAATACTACTATAATGAGCGTCTTGAAAACTTGATTAAAAGACTTAAGGCCCCTCCCTACCCCAGCCATTTTTGTACTGTCTTGTGTTGTTTGACCCATTCAACCTTTTCTCCTCCCTCTTTCCCAGTGGATGTCAATCTGAGCACCAAGACAGCACACCCCTTCCTCTCGGTCTCAGAGGACAGGAAACAGGTGAGGCACACGGACAAGCTCCAGGAGGTGCCAGATAACCCCAAGCGCTTCGACCGTGTGGCAAACGTGCTGGCCAAGGAAAGCTTCGGCAGTGGGAGGTGCTACTGGGAGGTGGAGGTCGGGGAGAAGCTTGAGTGGAGCCTGGGCGTCGTCAAAAAGTCCATAAACAGGAAGGGCAAGTTCACCGTCTGCCCTGCAAACGGTTTCTGGACCTTAAGCCTCAGGGCTGGAGGCCAATTCGTTGCCAACACCTCTCCCATCACCCCATTGGCTCTGGAGCCGAGGCCCAGGAAGGTGGGTGTGTTTGTGGACTACCCAGTGGGCCGTGTGTCTTTCTACTGCGCAGAATCTGGGGTCCACATCCACACCTTCACAGACACCTTCACTGACAGGCTTCATCCCTTCTTCGGCCCTGGTCGCCTGCACGGTGGCAAAAATGCTGCTCCTCTAATCATCGGTTCCAGTTTTTGCAGCATCTGAGGATCAATCTCACATATCTCCACTTCCAGAACAGCTGCTATTCTTGTCATGATCTTTCCTGTGTGATAAATATATTTAATAATTTATATGAACATCTACTGTGAACATCATTTTCCCTGTCAGAACAGTGAACAAGAGGTGGCAAAAGGGCCGACTCCCTACACTTGAAAAACTTCAATGAAACCCATGAACAGATTGAAAAGGACAGAGGGAGGTTGGGAGAAAAGAGAAGGCTCTCATAAACGAACAAGTGTGTCAAAAAAAAGGAGAAAATGGGCTGCTGAGCTGGATGGATGGAAGGGGGTGCAGGGCTGGGACAGAGGTTGACGAGGAGCAGGGGGAGGGAGGGCACGGCAAAACAGCAGGGCATTGTGCTCGTACACCAGGCACTGGGAGACACACTCAAACACGTTCACGCATTCACACAATAACACGGCCGTGCACACAAGCGCATGCTTCTGCCCACTGCCACACAGACTTGCGCTGGCATCTTGGAGGGCAGCCCCATCTCCACTCCTGTCCTGGGTTGTCGGAGCTGTTCGACCCCCCCACTGTCACTGTAATCCAGCTGACCCCTTGGACAAAGCGGTCCCCTGCTCCTCAGCCTTCCTGTGGACTAAAGTGAATTCTCAGGGCCATCATTCACTACTCAGAGCGTCCACAGCTGATCAACACAAGCCCGAGGACCAGCAACACCAGCCTGTGGACCAAGGGGAGCAGAGAAAACACCAAACTTCATCTGAGGTAAATATCCTCTATAAGTGCGTTGGAGACATGTCCAAAGATTTCAAATAATTTGACAGACAAAAATTGACCTTTGTTTGACAAAAACTATACATTTTTGAAAAGAATTTGAGAGAATATCAATGATATTAGCTGTAACTATATCATAAGTTGATATTCCTGTTTAAGTAGTAACAGGGTTGGAAGTGTAAGGGTAGGTTGAAAAGTATTCAACCCCTAAAACGCAAAAACAATTTGTTTTACCAAGAATAAGACACAATAAGGCAAGGTATGAGGCCTTCAGGGGACAACGAGGGACTCTTTTAAATTAATTTATGCACCATGATTTAACTGTTGGAGAAGTCAGTGGTTATTCTGGTTCTCAGATTTATTATCATATTATTTTCATCTCCTATTTCAAAGATACAGACTTTACTTGAAATAATAAAGTAATTATAATATAAGGATTCTCTGGGTTATAGCTTGTCTGTTTTATCTTTATTGATCTATAAGACGCTCTTATGGAGGATTTGATTCATAGAATTGGTGCAATGCGGACACTGAGTGCTGTGATAAATAGATGATACAGGTCTTCCTGGCCCACTCTACGAGCCTTCATGAAAGCTGCTTGTGTTCAGAGTCTCCTCATGTTTTTCTGAGATAATCCACTCACCCAGCAGGCGTAGCTTGACACCCACAGCTATGTCAAAGAAGGCTATTCTCTGGGCTTCTAAATGGAATCCACTAAACATGGGCCTCCCAGCCCAAATATTTATGATAACTACTTTATATGCCCCATTAGTCTTTTCCTGCTTGGCTAATGTAATGTTTTCAAAAGAAGCAAAAAGTTATGAATAACTTTGTATTTTCAACTCCGTTTATGCTGCTGAGTATAACTGTATTTAAATTGATTCTTATTGTTTTTCTGAATTTCAGGATACCCGCCCCAAAGTTTGAGGATCCAGTGTCGGAGCACGACATTTGCAGAACTGTAGACAGTCACATTTCTATTGTGGAACTATAACTGAGGCCTCCGCAACAAACAGAGACTGATCAAAAAACAAAGACCATTCGATTTGATCCAAACAACATCTGTCACCATGGCAACAACAGGCATGCAGTTGCTGGGCCTGATCATGTCCCTTGTGGGCTGGGTGAGTGGGGCGATAGTCTGCTCCCTCCCCCTGTGGAGGGTCACTGCCTTCATCGGTAATAACATAGTGACGGCTCAGATAATTTGGGAGGGTCTCTGGATGACGTGCATTGTGCAGAGCACAGGTCAGATCCAGTGTAAGGTGTACGACAGCTTGCTGGCTCTGCCCAGTGACATGCAGGCGGCCCGGGGTCTCACTGTCTTCTCCGTCCTGCTCTGCGGCCTGGCTCTGTCTCTGGGGGTCCTAGGAGTCAAGTGCACTAAGTGTGTCGGTGTAAACAGCCTCAAAGCCCGCATTGCCCGCATTTCTGGAACCCTCTTTGCCATTGCAGGGTTCCTCTACCTTGTGCCCGTCTGCTGGACTGCTCACTCCATCATCAGGGATTTCTACGACCCACATGTAGCAGCTCCACACAAGCGAGAGCTTGGCCCTGCCCTTTACATTGGCTGGGGGGCCTCAGCCTTGCTCCTCATTGGAGGATCTCTGCTGTATGCTGGGTCAAGTCCCCCTGGTCTCCCAGGCTCTCCCACTTTCAGCAGTGGAGAAAGTAGTCCCCGCAGGGCACCTGCCTCACAAGTTAAAGGTTACGTCTAAGTTCCTCGAATCTGAATACGATCAAGTCTCACAGATCTGCCCAAAAAGATGACAAACCTGTTTTATCTCCTCTTGATTTTGCTCCTTGTAATGATTTTATATTTAATGTTATACCAGTTTGCTTTTTTCTTTGAAAAGCCATAGGAGGCTGTTTATAGAAAAATGAACTCATTCTATGATTTCATACCTGATATCCTCAAATAACCCTTTATTCTCTGTCTGTCGGTGTAAAATACAATAAAGTTTTGGTTGTCCGAATCTCCTCAGAAGAAAATGTGTGTGTGTGTCAAAATCTTCGTTGATTACTGATATAAAATCCTTTAAAAAAAAATCATACAACCATATGGGTTAGAAAGAAGTAGTACTTCTAAAAGGCAAATCTTTGTTAGGCTCATTTATGTAAATGATTATATGCGTTCTGCTGAGTGGAACAATAGAACAATGGGTGTGTGTTAACATTGCTGGTGGTGCCATACTATGTTTGTGTGTGTGTGTGATGCTCCGTCCTCCTCCCTCTCACAGCGACTCTGTCCCAGGGACAATACATATAATTTTTATAGTATTTAATGAAAATCTTGGAAATCCAAATACAGTAACCCTGACTGTCTTAGCTTGATTGATCTCAAAACACATCTAACTCATCAGTCATAATCACAATGGACAAGAACTCAATAATAAGGCTGAAGGCTAAATGATATTAAAATAGATCAATTCTAAGAATGTGAAAGTCACATACTCCCTCTGTGTGTGTGTTTGTGTGTGCGTGTGTGTGTTTGTGTGTGTGTGTGTGTGTGTTTGTATGAGAAGTGTGTGTCTATAAGTCAGTGTCAATGTAATGTGGGATGTCTCAGGCCAAAGTAAAAAAATATATATTCGTGAGACATTCTTCATTCAGATTCAGATTAAATTTGAATTTCCAAAACAATTTCACAAAAATGAAATGATAAAATGTCCTGAAGTTGAATCAGTTTTTGCCTTTACAAGCTAAATAAAAAAACATTACATTATAGATAAGACACACCCTGTATTAACAGTAAATTTTGACACATTTATGAGGGTTTACATTGTACAGATTGTTACATCAGATTTTCTTTCTGTTTGTGACAGCAGAGGACAGAGCACCACAATGCCACATTATAGAGCACTACAACGCAACAATAACAATGGGCATCAGTGTTCCAAGTGCCAGGTAGTGACTCATTCATGACCTAAGCAGGCCTATACCAGGGCTGGTAGAGTAATTCTGTGAATACAGTAAGACAATCTGTGCTATTGGAAAAACAAAGTGAGACAAGTGCACTAGTTACACAGTAAATGATCAGTGCAACAACACAATTATTGTACAATTTCATCCCACTGATTGTTATTGATTGAGGAGCTAAATTCTCCACAGGGCCAACCACAGAACAATGGAGGAGGAGTTTGACATCACCATGTTGCTAGCTCACCAGAGTTACAGTATTTTCTGGGGATATACGTCTGAATTTATACGGTGTATCAATGGGCCTCTTTCAAAATAAAAGAAACAATGTCTAAAGAAATGGCTCTTGAGACTGAATGGCTTTATGATTAGTTGAGAACCACTTAAATTATAACTTGGGGATTTGGAAACTCCATGTCTTCAAACAAACACAGTGTAATAATGAGTGTTGTATCCCCTCTCAAAATGCAGTTGAGTAATCAAATTTCATTCTGAAATTGAAAATAAAAAGTTAATTACTGCCTTTCAAACAGTGTATAAAGGTTCAGCGTGCATGAATTTAGTGACATCTAGTGGTGAAGTTGCGTTTGGAGCTGAATACCCCCCCACCTAGTTTCTCCAGTCTGGGCTACTGTGAAAAACATGGTGGCCTCCGTACAGGACCTGCTCCCGTAGTAAATATGAAGTATTTAAATATAAAGGGCACATTATAGGGAGAAGGAAACGTAAATTCTAACAATTTAGATGAAAAAAAATCGACCTGCTGTTTCATGTTTCAGTCATTAGGGGGAGCAAATCCCTCCACCTCGCTGTTTCTGCGCCGGAAGCAGGAAGTAGGAAGAGCAGTACAGCTGTGCTCCGTGGCTAACAGAGAAGCTAACAGGCTAACCTTAGCGGTGGTAGTACCAGGCTCCGGTGACCAAACAAGAGACTCGACAGCGACTTTGACGCTCCGAATCGAACATGGGGAAAGGCGGAGGCACATTTGAGAGGCTGATCGGTGAGTTATCCGCCCGTTCGTCAAGTTGACGGGTTATCCGCCAAGTGAGAGTCAATGTACGACGTCTCCCAGCGCATTGTTTTGACAGACGTTGGGGCTGTGGCTCTGGCTCTGGCTCTCGGGCCAGCTAATTTTAGCCTGCTAACACATTCGTTGCCATTGTTTGGGATCCCGGTTTAGGCGAACTACCTTTTAGCTATCTGGCCAGTTAGCTGGTAAAATCTCGTTTGTCATCAAGTCTATTCGGATCAGGATCTCATCAAATCCATGTCCTTTGTTTTATCGTTCAGCTATTAGCCAAGAAAAAAACCTGTCGATTCGGTTCTGACAAGACAATACTTGAACGTTAGACGTTGTGTTGTGTTAGTCCCTCTGTGGCAGGCATCTAAGCAAAGTGTCATCATGTCTGACTTGTTGTGTTGTCTTGGTGTTTATGATCCAACAGGTTTATCAGCTAGCTGCAAATCTCTTCCATTTTGAGATCCATGTTTCCCTGGATATTATTAACTCTTTATTTTAGATGGCAGTTGTCAAATTTAAATCTTACACCGCAGGGATTAGCCTACTCCTGCACGATCTAACGATACATGTAATTAAATGTGTCTAACCATGTTGTAGGCGAAGGTGGATTCGTTAATCCAGCTGGAAATAGAGAGATAATCAAAGCAGATAATACCCGAAGTTAAAGTAATAACAAGTGGTAAATAATTTACCAGCATCCTAATTCTAGTTGGCAGATTAATGATAAGCCCCTGGGTTACATATAAGCTGACAGACCATAATATCCCAGTCGATAAACCACTTTCTGTGTAGTGGCATGGTCATTTGAAACACTAAGACATTTAGAAAGACACACGTGTTAAGGTATGACCGTTTTATGTAAGTTAGATATATAGTATTGCCTCAAGTTCAGGCCCGAAGGATAGACCTCATCTAAAGCCCCATGGGAGTATAAAGAGACACTGTGCCATAGGAGGGCATATTTCCATATAACCAAAAATACAGTTAGTCAGATAACCACAGACCACGGATTGAAACCTTTGGGATCGAGGCAGCCAACTACCTTGTGTTCTGAGACTAAACATAAGTCAGGAATAAGTTGACATATAAGGAATGAGTTCAGGCCCCCATTTAGCAATATTTGCAGTTATTAAGACAATAAAAATCCTCAAAATATTATGTTATTTAAATTTAGGCATTTTGTTTTAAACTTTAAGACAACATTTATTTACGATTAGTTAATTTGTATTCAGTTTACTTGTGTTCAGTTTACGCTCTGTCAAAAGACAGAATGCATTATCTGTTCTAATACCACAGTAATTTCTGTGGTGCAATCCTTAAAGGGAAAACATCATGTTGTGGTTGCAGTAAGTCGTTAAAGACAAAGTTATAAGAGAATAAAATACATACACATGATGTTGAGCCAAGCGCTTAGTAACCTCTTTATTATCCCTATATCAATAAGTTCAAATTGTAGATAAGAGACATTCTCTGTATAATGAATTGTAATTTAACTGCACTACAAACTTAAGCCCCCAAAATGACCAAATATTAAAGCTCTCTGATACAACTTCAATAAATCTGAGCATAACCTTCAAGAAGGACGTAGCTAACAGTTTAAGTGTCAGGCGTCCCTAATTAACTGACAACTGAGAACAGATTTGTGT
Source organism: Platichthys flesus (assembly GCF_949316205.1). Lineage (NCBI taxonomy): Eukaryota > Metazoa > Chordata > Actinopteri > Pleuronectiformes > Pleuronectidae > Platichthys > Platichthys flesus. Next base: position 10,157,780 of record NC_084960.1, read on the forward strand.
TTCATCAACATAAAAAGCTCAGATTAACATGGTCTCCATAAAGTCATAGCAAGTCTATAAAGTGTCTGAGTTTTGGAATATAGGAAATCTGCAGATTTTAATGACATGTTGGTTCAGTGTTGCAGAAACTTTGTGGTGGACATTAGGCAGACAGTAATCCCACCTGTACTAATTTCAGATAAAGCCACCAGTCAGCTGCTGCTGGAGACAGACTGGGAATCCATCCTGCAGATCTGTGATCTCATTCGACAAGGAGACACACAGTGAGTAATTGCTAATCTCTGTCAGCTTTAATATTAAAACAGTTCATTTGACGGTTTGTTTTTATATTTTTAGATAAAGAAAACTACTGAGCAATATTTGTTTTTTTGTCCTTACAGGGCTAAATATGCCATCGGAGCCATTAAGAAGAAGCTGAATGACAAAAATCCACACGTTGCCCTGTACGCACTGGAGGTAAAACATTACACTGCTGGTGAAAAAAAAATAAAGAACATGTACAAATTTAAGTAAGTTAACAGGAAAACCTACCGTTCTGCTGTATATTTATTTTTTAATGGTTTGCTTATTTTTGGGAGAGAGCTGCCACACATGAAATACGCACAACATAGTTATGGTAGTGAGTAATGCTATGGTCTCCGTCCCTTAGGTGCTTGAGTCAGTTGTGAAGAACTGTGGCCAAACAGTCCATGATGAGGTGGCAAGTAAACAAACTATGGAGGAACTGAAGGATCTGCTCAAGGTCATTGCATTTATTTATGTCTTGGGCATCATACTGTGCTGTTTTATTATGGATGATTATCATCTAAACCAATTATAATATTTCTCTATGCATTGAATTGAATGTTAAGTGAAAAATGCGTATGACTATTTATTAGAGTGCAGAGTAACAATTTGAAATGATTGACTTACAATGGAGTTAACAGGGGTAAACAGCAAATCTTCTACTAACTAACTTACCTAATAACTAATAGTTTGACCTCTTATTAAGTTAATGTCTGTGCAATTACATATTAGTTCTCTAAAACAAGAAGAGGAATGTTTAGAGACAGTTACTTTAACATCTCAACAGACTTGAGTCAGGTAGAGTTGTCTCACCACCTTCCCTCCAGCTCTCTTGACTGGATAACTGTTCCCTGCTGTGGGGCAGGTGGCTGCAGTGCAGCGTGAGCAGGCAATATTTGATTGGATCCTCGCAGCCAATGTCGGTTCCTCTTCCTGATGATGTCACTGACTTGTGACAGCAGAATTTTTCAGAAAGCAAGGGAGTTCCCCCCCTGACCTCTTGCCATCAGACAAAGTGCTGCTTGACGCAGTTTGCTCACTCATATCAGTGTTATTCAACAACGGAGTGATAGAACATAAAAATAAGAAGGATTTAAAGGTATGTTTTTTAGATATATACATTTCCTTTACTCTGTGGTTCTTCTTCCACCAGGAACAGACTGAAACTAATGTCAGAAACAAGATCCTTTACCTGATCCAGGCCTGGGCTCACGCCTTCCGCAATGAACCCAAATACAAGGTGGTTCAAGACACTTATCAGATCATGAAAGTGGAAGGTAAGTGGCCAAATGCTCATATACTATTTGTATTCATTCAATCTTACCCAATTCCCTACATTAATGTGTTCAGACCCTGTTTTAACCATAGACAAATTCAATGGTACATTTAGTTATTCAGGTAGTCATTTCCAACAATGCTTTGATAAAAAATGTATCCTGTTATTGTCACTTTCAATATATGTTCACTATGGTATCTGCAACTATTTAAAAGCCATTTAATTCAGACAGCCAATAAGGACATAGAAATTATAAAAAAGTCTTTAGTTTTATTTCTGGAATAAATAATACAAATAACCAGGGCTCCCACTGTCTCCTACTGTTCGGTGCTCGGGCCCTAAAAATAAACATACTGGTTTAAAACAGGACTCAGGCTTGAACTTAATTTTGAATTTGGTGTGTTTGTTTAACATTTTTGTTTTTCTTTTCTCAACAGGTCATGTGTTCCCTGAGTTTAAGGAGAGTGACGCAATGTTTGCAGCTGAGAGAGTGAGACATGTAGTTATTGATAATTTACTGTGGTTGATTCAGGTTTATGAAATTGTGTTTTCTGTAGAAGCAGCATTCATTTTGTAGTAAAATAACACTTATGAAGGTGATGCTGGTCAGGAATAGAGGATAACCTCCATGTTAACGTAAACCAGGCTCCAGTTAGTCATCATGTCAGTAGTGTTTGATGTTTGTTTGTTTTTTAGGCCCCAGACTGGGTTGATGCTGAGGAGTGCCATCGGTGCAGAGTCCAGTTTGGAGTCATGACAAGAAAGGTAGGCCAGGCTTTAGTGTAACTAGGTCTCTTGCAGTTTTATGGTTTCCTTCTTTCAGTTACAGATATGTGTGTGTGTGTGTGTGTGTGTGTTGAGTGCTATGTCTGTTGCGCATGTGAGGAAGTTGACCTCTATTTATGTCCCGTGCTTTTCCAGCACCACTGTCGAGCCTGTGGCCAGATTTTCTGTGGCAAGTGTTCGTCTAAGTACTCCACCATTCCGAAGTTCGGCATTGAGAAGGAAGTGCGTGTTTGTGAGCCCTGCTTTGAGCTGCTCAACAAGTGAGTCCTGGGAAAAGTATAAAGTATGGTGATCCTCTCCATGCTAATACTTCATTAGCATTGTTAGCAGCAGCCTGACATTTCTGGTATTGATAATTATTATCCTGCCCATGTTGTGTTATTGTTTTAGTTTAGTTTGAGGTTAGACACACACTAGTAGATTGTCCTCTTTCTGTGCTTGATCACCGAGAGATTTCATAGATTTAATGCACTGCCTTGTGTAGTTTTATGTCACTCAACCTGAAAAGCTTTGCCCATCTATAATCTTATAAACGTTTTTTAGGGATGTAGCTCAAACAGTAGAATAATGTCCTGAACAAGCAGCCATAGCCCAGCGGTAATGAGCCTAACTGACCTGATCTCCAGCACAAATAATCCCACATAGCCATAGAAATTAAGAATAATAACTTAAAAACGCGTTATTGCAATACAAAATTTAGATAATATTTTATTGTTAAAAGTCGTATGCATTCTGCTGTTGCTTGCTTGTATTGTTCTGTTTTTTGGTTTGGTGGAATGCTCTTCTCTGATTTACAAGGTTGTCTGACTTCCCTCATCCCTTTTGCCCCACCAGCCACCCCTCCCTCTCTCCCCCACTTAGGAAAGCTGAAGTCAAAGCCCCGAGTACCACAGGTACTCCTGAACTGCCTCCTGAGTACCTGACCAGCCCACTGTCCCAGCAGTCGCAGGTAACTGTTTAAAAACTATATTTATGGGGAAATAAAATGGTTAACTTTACAGTTCTCACTTTTTTCTCCCTTGGTCTCACCACTTCTCTCTGACCAGATGCCCCCCAAGAGAGATGAGGCCGCCCTGCAGGAGGAGGAAGAACTGCAGCTGGCCATTGCCCTGTCCCAAAGTGAGGCTGAGGAGAAGGAGCGCGCGGTGGGTCACGAACCAAAGTGTTGACTTTGTGTTTTTACAGCCAGTTTACAGAAATAAACTGACCCATAGCTGTGTGTTTTTACAGAGGCATAAGAACTCGTACTCGGTGTATCCCAAAGCTGATCCCACCCCAGTGACCTCCTCAGCACCACCAGTCAGCACCCTCTACACCTCCCCTGTGGTTAGAATTGTCTTCTGGTTAAATTAATTATTGTTGCAGGCGAATATTCTTTATTATTATTTTATAATATTACTAGTATGAAATATATTATCTACTGTACTGTGCTCTCTCTAGAACTCCTCTGCTCCATCAGCTGAAGATGTCGACCCTGAGGTACAAATGTTGTCCTTCTCTTCTTTAAAACCTTTGTTATTATAGATAAATGGAAACGCTACATCTCGACAATACTAATATGTCTGTCACAATGTTCCAGCTGGCCCGCTACCTGAACAGAACATACTGGGAGAAGAAACAGGAAGAGGCTCGCAAAAGTCCCACCCCATCAGCCCCTGCCCCTGTGCCACTGGCTGAGCCTGTGCCAACAATCACTCAGCCTGTAGAAACTCATGTCCCTGTCCAGCCAGTCAGCATAGTGGAGGTATATTGAAATATTATGATGAGGGTGGATGTAAGAAGCAGTATTTTAATGTTTAGCTGAAGGGAAAAAGGCAAACCACGAATGACTCTCTGCTCTTTGCCTCCCTCTTGTCTCTGCCTTAAGCAGCAGTACCAGAACGGGGAGTCGGAGGAGGACCATGATCAGTTTCTGAAGGCTCTGCAGAACGCCGTCTCCACTTTCCTTAACCGGATGAAAAGCAACCACATGCGTGGACGCAGCATCACCAATGACAGTGCTGTGCTCTCCCTCTTCCAGTCCATCAACAACATGCATCCACAGCTCCTGGACATCCTCAACCAGCTGGATGAGAAACGATGTGAGTGTTAGCTTTTCAGGAGTGTGTTTGCACCTATTTCTGTCTCTCTGTGCGTCAAACCCTCTGAACTATGACATTGCAGTGTACTATGAGGGGCTGCAGGACAAGCTGGCTCAGGTGCGTGATGCCCGGGCAGCTCTCAACGCCCTTCGTGACGAACACAGGGAGAAGCTGCGTCGTGCTGCAGAAGAATCAGAGAGGCAGAGACAGATCCAGCTGGCACAAAAACTGGAGATAATGAGGCAGAAAAAACAGGTATACCAAATGATGCTCTGCGATTAGCATGCAGATTGGTACTCTATTCTATTACCGTACTCAGAGGTCTTTGTCACTGAACTGCAGGAGTACCTGGAGATGCAAAGACAGCTGGCCATCCAGCGCCTCCAGGAGCAGGAGAAGGAGAGGCAGATGCGCCTGGAGCAGCAGAAGCACACAATCCAGATGAGAGCACAGATGCCTGCGTTCTCTCTGCCCTACGCCCAGGTACACACTGTGGACTGATGTCTGTAACACTGGTTCTGCTGATCTCACCAGCTCCACATCCACAGAGAACTTCTTCATCATCACCACATTCTACTAGTCCAGACGTTACCCTACCCTCTCTCAGCACAGTGGTCTCTATTTAGGAAAACAACCGCTATTTCATCTCATGTATCATATTAGAGGATTGATTAAAGTGCATTATTTAAGTTGGCCAGTAACAATGTCTGACATCAAAAGCTGTAGACACCTGTGTTATAATTAAAATATAGTAGAAGACATTTACATCACCATAAGTTTCTTCTTTTAGAACAAATGTCAAAAATCTTCTGCATTTGCTGTTACACAGATGCAGTCATTGCCCCAGAACGTGGCAGGAGGGGTGGTGTACCAGCCTGGTGCTCCACCCAGCTACCCAGGCACCTTCAGCCCTGCTGGTTCTGTGGAGGGTTCACCAATGCATAACATCTATATGAACCAGCCTGGGCAGGCTGCACCTCCACAGTATCAGGCCATGCCCGGCCCTCCCACAGGTGAGGAGCTCAACAAGAAGATGGATAAAGATGCTTTGATATATTCTTGATCGCTTCAGAAATAGAAAATGTTCTATGTTTGGTTATTAAGTATTTGATTTAATTCTTAATCGTGTTTGACTAAGTGTTCTCCTGTGTGTGACTGATTGTCTGCTCTTCATCCAGATCCGAATATGGTTAACGCGTACATGTACCAGCCTGCGGGAACAAACGGGCAGCCTGGTCCTCCACCTGGTCAGGCTCCACCCAATACAAGTCCACCCTACTCCAACTATCAACCCACACCCACACAGGGCTACCAGGTCTGATTGTCTCCCAGTTTCTGAACACAAATATTTTGTATTAAGGAACTGTCTTTCTAATCTTGATCCTGGTTCTGTGCAGAATGTGGTCTCTCAGGCCCAGAGTATGCCTCCCATGTCCCAGCCTGCACCCACGAATGGTATGGGTTATATGGGCTACCAGCCATACCCCATGCAGAACATGATTTCAGCATTGCCAGGACAGGACCCCAATATGCCCCCCCAACAGCCATACATGCCAGGCCAGCAGCCCATGTACCAGCAGGTCAGTTGTTAATTATTAGTTGTGCATAAACACTCCAGCACACTAAACTGACATCAAAATATGTGTTTTTACTTTCCAGGTTCTGCCGATTGTCATTAATTTCCCTCTTTTTACTTGTTTGTCCCTTTCTTGTTAGGTGGCTCCCCCCGGTGCCCCTCAGCAGCAACAGCAGCAGGTGGCGCAGCAGCAGACCCCTCAGGCTGTGCCGGGCAGCGCAGAGGCACAGCTCATCTCCTTCGACTGAAAGCCCTGAGGCGCCAGAGTCCCACACACTACGCCCTCTCTCTTCCTTTGGTCTTTCCTCTCTCTCTCTGGACTTTCAGGATGCCCTCTGGAAACACACACACACACCTCCAACCTTCCACCTAGCTATGATGTTGTGGCAAACGTGAAATATTGTGATGATAATGCGCTCCTTGCCTCTCCCCCACTGAATTACGGGAACCTGAGGTGGAAGCTATGAGAGAGGGCACCTTAACCCAGATCCCCTCCACCCTCCTCGTCCCTCTTTCCACCTGACATGTATTTAGTACTTCCTTATTAAATTAATAACTGAAGCTCAGAAATAGTTGTGGTATTAAAGTTAAATATGAATAAGAAAATATAACAAACGAGAAGAAAACAAATATAACCGTCCTTTGTCTCATATTTTTCTAAAGCAAAATTTGCATGTTAAATTTCAATTATTTTCTGGATTGGAAGTTAATTATCTCAGTTTGGGGAGCACCTGAGAGACAGCAGGGTTTGTGCTTTTTTGAAAGGTTATGGCTCTGTGGAAAAATAACTGTCTGGGGATCGCAGTCACAGGCCCTAAAATGAACGGCGCTAACTCTCCACGTCCATCAGGTTCACAGCTTGACATTCCAGTTGTAGTTTTCAGTTCCATCCGTTCCATGCGCACAGATACTCACACACTTGGGTCCTCTTATCTTGCTTTGGCATTTATTTGTTGTGCACTGCTTGGACTTTTAAGTGTTTTAATGTTGTTTCTGAGATGATGAAACAGGGACATGAGAAAAGTAGCTTGATGGTTGTTTTATCCTCAGTAAATCTACATTAATATTGATGTCATTGAAATCAAACAACAAGAAACCATTCAATTGACATACTATAGCAATCCAAAAACTCTAAAAGCATCAGGCCACCCTTTTTATTAAAATAACTAATGGAATATACCATGAGAACATAACAAAGCATGGGATGTTGCATCGTGTTTGCATCTAGTTATAACAGTCACAATTGAGGCTAACAACATAATAACTACAGGTGGGCTTTCTTATTATTTTTTCAAGTGTACTTTGCTCTCCAGATGATTAGAAGTTATTGCAGGGTGACATGATGTGCTGCATGTATGTATGTATCACACCCCCAATCAGTGATTTCTGTTGCCGTTCAGTTGCCATCTGTGAACTTCTTTATTCCATCATACTGATCTGTCTGACTTACAAAGTAATTTTCAAATTATATTTAATAAATATCTGGTTCCTATTGTCCACCTGGCTCATCTTTTTTTCTATTCACTTCTATCGAATTTAAAAAGACACAGACGTGAATGGTTTAACAACCTTTATAAAAGTCAATACAAGCTTTACAGTATACAAATAAGAATATTTTTAAATCTCCTTTGTGCAGTTTGGCTTTTTCTTAAATTTTTCTGAAGATGAGGCATTTGTAGTATTCTTCCATCTCGATCTGGAAAAAAAAGGTTAAAGGTGTAACAGCAACATCATGGTTATTATAAAGTAATACCACCGGCTACAATTAACAACTCACAATCCTCTCCATACGAATCCCGTTCCCATAGGCCAGCTGTCTCAGTACATCCATATCCGGAAGACCCCACTCTGGATTCCTGTTAAACAGAATAAAACACATAACTCTCTCAACATCAGACAAAACAACACATTATTCTAATGTCGTATTGAAACAGATGTCCACTCACATTTTTCGAATCTCCTCATCCAGTTTTTCGTTACAACTTGGTGTGATGGTGCCATTAATAGCATATGCCTGAAACATAACAAAGATTTAGAAATGTTAACAGGCTGTTTTTCATACTTACACGATGCTTCTTTCTTAGGCTTAAGAACTGCTTCCTTCACATACCCCATAAGTTATCAGAAGGCCATTTAGTTTGAGGATCTGACCTGCTCCACTAAAAACACCCTTGGAACAAAACAGACAGAAACAGGTATTGGATACATTTTCACGTTCTATTTCATGAATGAACCACTTGGGCGCAGCGTCATTATTTTTCATCGCCTATTAGCTCAACAGCTTCAGTTGTTGTTTGATAACCAGACTTACCTGTGCTGTTTTGAAGGAGCTGTACTGCAGCAGGTTAATGGCTATAACAACGTCACAGGAGCTGCGGGGAATGCCGGCCCATTTCTCCCACGGTTCGCTGGCGTCTAGGTGGACAGGCTGCAGAATGGTCTTGGCATGGGTCGCAGCAATGTAGGCCTTGATACTGTGATCCAGTAATGCAGAATTAATTTTACATTTAAGGCTCTAAAGTCTTTAGATTCTCATATATCAATCTTACTCTATGAGCTGGAAAGAGCTCAACCTGCCTTCTGAAGCTTATAACACAGTTGATAGTATCACTACTGCAGCCAACTATTTGGATATTTTCAGTGATTTCTTTCTTTTTCTCTACTCGTACACAAACCTGTCTCGAGACTCCTCCTTAATGTCCGATGGCTGCCAGGTGACAAAGGGCATCTTCTGGGCAAAGCGTATCACATGCTGCCCGGTTCCAGAGCCCAGCTCTAAGGCGAACAGCTGCCTGTGGGACTGGTCCTCCAACACTTCTTCAAGCATTGAACACAGGCCCTCCCAGTTCCTCTCTGCCTGAGGAGACAGCAGCATGATCTGAAGGAAAGAGGCAGGAGAATGTCTCACTCACTTTTACTGTACACCAGCAGAAGATGTATTGATTTGCTCTCTCCCTCTTTCCTTCACTGGTGCTGGTTGACAGAAATTAGCTGGGAAGTGGCATAACGGTGGCGAGTGACTGACAGCAGATGGTGGCAGAGATTACCTGGTTAAGAGGATTTGATCTGTGCTCCTCCTCAGAGTCCAGAAAAGAACCGAGCAACACAGATCAGTTCAATTCTCAATACATTTGTGTCTGAATATTGTGTAGTAACTATTGTTTATTATATATTTAAATGATCCATCTCTCTATTTTTGTCTTTATTGTCATCATGAAGACATAACTGACCACTCTTTTTACCAGTACCAGGAAGAGAGACAGCATCTCACCTGGACCTGTTTCTCTGCATTGGCTTCGCAGTATAATATAGAATTCAGGCTAGACTTCAGTGCTTTTATTGATATATTTATATCTTATTTATGTCTGCGTATATATATTTCCATCTTTTAATTTGATTTTAATAATGAACCATAATCGTATTTCTCTTAAACACTATTTAAAGTTTTCTGTTTGAAACTTTGCAAATATTTATTGAAATGAATATAAACAAATGTAACTCTACTTGACTCAACCAGTTTCCAGTGTTTAAAGTTAAAATAATAAACATTAATCTGTTGAGGAAGAATATTTGTCCTCAAATTATAAACTGTTTCATTTGGCTTAATAACTGTAACTACTATATTATTCTTATGCGCGCTCGTATTTATTTAACTATATAGTTATTCGGGTGTCCCTCACGGGCTGCCGTAGTTGCTCGAACAGTTCACGCAGGGCATTCTGGGTAGGTCAGGACGCCATGTGCTTTTGAAGCAGCGGACCCTGAAGGAACATCTGTGGCTTAAGCTCGGCTCGTATCCTCCAGGACACCGGGACGAACGGCTCCAGCTCTCGGCCAGCATGTACTGCTCCACACGCTGCCTCCGGACCGCGCTGCGGGTCGCGGCGAACACCCACCGGTACGTGACGTGCTCCCGGGCGGGCAGCAGCCGGTCACGTAACACCGGTGCTGCAGCAGCGGCGGCGGTAACTGACCGTCTGTGCCCGTCTGTCCCGCCGCTTCAAGGGCAGACAAACACACACAGTTCCGCCGCTGGTTCTGCGTGTTGAACATGTAGCTGGTGGGATTTACTGTGTTGTATCTGCGGTTGTGAAGATGCTAGCTGTTTTTAACCTGGTGTTTGCGTGAAGAAGATTAGCTAACGTTAGCTCGGTGACTTCAACCCCTTCTGACTTTAACACTATGATCATGTAACACCAGCAAATAGACTCGTGAAACATGTCGTCTTGACTATCAGCTGGATTTTTATAATGGAATGAAAGTCAAACATAATGTTGTAGCTGTTAGCTTCCTCTTTGTGGGATGAGGCAGCTCCTGACAGCCAAGGTCACAGTGAGCTGCAAGAAACCAACGTTACTTGTGCTTGAATAACCTCAAGCAGCATCCTCCCTTTTGTCTGTGTGTCACTAAACAATGAGCAAACAATAATGTGACATAAATATGTGGATTACATTTTGTCTGCTTTAGATCAAGATTTGGGTACAACCGTTTGAATTGTCAGTAGTAAATCCTGAATGGAAATGCACCACTTTCTATGTGTTTGGCAGTCAGACATGAGACACACATTTGATTGTCAGATGATCATTGATTGTACCTGTAAGGCTGCGGGCTCCTTGGGTCACTCAGTGGAGAACAGAACTCAACCCAAGACAAAACTATTCTACACGTGATCATTTAGTTTTAATTGTTAAATTAGCCCCCAAATGCCTTATTTCTGTTTTTTTTTTCACTTCTCAAACTTTAAAAGATTTTTCAAATTGTACAAAATCTCTGCTACGCAATAGTGGAAGTTGCATGTTTAATTTTACATGCAGTGACAGGAATTAAGAATCTTTGAAAATGATCAAATCTGACAGATTTATGTCTCACGTACACAAATCTCAGTCCACTAAATATGCTTTTGATTTTATGTATTCAAGATCAACGATTTCAACAAGTAGATTAATATATTTAGATATTACTTGTGCACTGTCCAAACACAGTAAGGAGGTAAAACACATGATTGATCTACCACAGATTTGAGAAAAATGTTTCTCTGCTCTAGAGGAAAGTTTAAGACGTCAACTTCACTCAGGAGCAAAAAACTTGTGCTAAGATCTTAAGGAAACAATAATGTCATATTTATCGAGATAAAAATGATTGATATGAGTATTGATTTATCTTTATCTTGATCTGACAATTCACCTTATTGTCAAAAACTATCTGAGCATTATTCTTTGGATAATAAATGAAAATGTTGAAAAATGCCCTGTTTTGCAATGTTAATTAATGTGAAATGAATCAGTGGATCTGTCCCCTAATATGCACCAGCACCAACATGTAGCGGGTATCTCCCAGTTCGCATTCCTCATACATGGGTAAAAACATTGCTTCCGTAAGGGGACGTATTGTTGTCGAAATCTCTAGATAATCTGATCACAGATTGATCAGTGAGAACAAAGTTTGAATATCCTGATGCCAGATGTTTCTTACAGATGTTCTTAGCTGACTCTACACACTAGTTATGTTTCCTGTGTCTGAGAACATGAGCTAATTTATTTTATTTTCCAGGCAACACCTCCAGCGGCAGACCCCGGCTCTGTGTGCACTCAGACTTCTGCGGACCAGCCCCACCACCCACTCAGACGCCATCCTCGCCCCTCCGTTAGACGGAGCACCCAAACAGTATTCCCCCAAAATCGAGCAGCTCGTCAATGACATAGCCAGCCTCACTTTGTTAGAGGTGTCGGACCTCAACGAGCTCCTCAAGGTTTGTGGGAAAAAGCTTAAACCACAGTTGATCTCTTCGGATAGATGATTTTACGTTTTTTTATGTCTACTAATCCTTAACTCTTTTTGTGATCATAGAAAACTCTGAACATTCAGGATGTTGGAATGATGCCGATGGGTGCAGCAGCTATGCCTTTGGCTCAGGTGAGAATTATCACAACTCTAAATGTATTATTTACAATGTTACGCACCACTACAAAATCCAGATCAAGTCAAATCGATGGTTCCCTAACTCTTTATCATTTTCATGGCAAAGTTTAAAGGCTTATTGAATCAGCATCAGCTAATTGTCATCTTTCCAAATGCAAAAATTAATTTGCACTTCTCTCCCTTGTGTGTAACTAGGCTGCAGACGAGGAGGAAGTACCGGCCAAGAAAGAGAAAACTCACTTCACAGTAAAATTGACGGAATTAAAGGGGGCGGAAAAAGTCAAACTTATAAAGGAAGTGAAGAACTGCATTCAAGGATTGAATCTGGTTCAGGTAAGTCACCATTAGAGATCAGTCCTGATCCGAGTAATTTAAAAGAACAATGTGTACCAGAAAGGTATCGTAATACCCCACAGTTAATGAAACAATACCCCACTTTATAGGGCTTTTAATAATAACAGTGATCTCATAAGAGCAGTATTTGCTATGAGTTGCAAGGGGCCGTTTGTGTGACGGTGCTCTATTAGCTTTCATTGTGACAAAACATATACAAACACAATATGAATTTATTTCGCTTGCATTGCTGACAGTCGGTTCAGCTCGGGAACACCAACACAAACCCAGTGAACCAACATGTCGAACCAGAAAGGCATCTTGCCCATAGACACACCAAACTGTTTATGTAAAGAGTGACAGGTTAGTGACTGTATCAGATTACACCAAGTCTGTCCTCAAACTCAAAGTTAGTCATATTATATAGAAGTAGGATTTATTTTAAGACATCTGAGTTTGACCTACAATAAAGGGCAATGCTAATTTAGATTTGCCTGTGAAGCTAAGATTTGAAATAAATTAGTTTTATTGAGCATGAAAATTATGAACTGACATTTGATTGTGACAAAGATCAAATCCAAGATCATGAGCCTGCACTCTCCAGTAGTGCACCAAAGTAGAGCCAATAAAAATCCCTCTGTACGCCTCCTCTGGCAACTTTCTACTTTTCTATTTGGTCAAACTATAATAAAAAATGTGAACAAGCCATTCACCATTAATATTGAGATATTTAGACACAGTTGTTATAAAAGATTTGATTTTATTGAGGCTGTAAAGACTGTTTCTATGATCTCGGTCCCTCTTTTAACAATTCTATGATTTATTTTGAGTCGTGGTGTTTCAGGAAAGGCCGAGGACATTATACCAGGTCCTGTCATGTAACATGTTTTCTTTTCTCTTTCCTAAACCAGGCTAAGAAACTAGTGGAGGCTCTTCCCCAGGAAATCCGGGCAAACGTATCCAAAGAAGAGGCAGAGAAACTGAAAGCGGCCCTGGAGGCGGCAGGCGGGACTGTGGTTTTAGAGTAGATCTTCGTAGCCACATTTTCATCAGTCTGCTGCTCCAGCACTTCGTCCTTCATTTTATTATTTCTGTTTTTTGTTTTTTTTTTACACGACAAACAAGAGAGAAAACAAAGAAATGCCTTCTGACATGAATCCGGTCTCTCAGCAGCGTCAGGTGGGGCGGTGAGACTCAGACTGAACTTTCCAGGCACACAGCCTGCACATGCGGCCGCCCCGCTGTTTGCTCGTCCACGTGTCCGCTCATGTGTCTGTCTGATACCGGTGTAGCAAACAAGCTACAGACACAGTGGCCTGGGTGCCAAGTAAGTCGGTTGATCATTGTGTGTGTGTGTTTGCGTTTGCGGGTAACTCAAACTCCTAACAGAAGGAAAGATGATGCTGTAGGGACATGGTTACCGTTCCCTATGTTAAAGAACAACAGATACTGTATCTAGCTCAACGGATGCCGGGGCTCAGTCTGTATATTGCTCATAGAATTGTTAATAATGTGATTAAAATTGAAATCTTCATGTTTTCCTTCTCTTATGTTTTCTTCTATTGAACTTGTTGATTTTGTGCTAAATGTTGAATATGACAACTTTACAACTGATAAGAAAGGAATGTGAAGTTAATGTCTGTGTGGTTTCAAATCTGTATTGGGAAGAAGTTAATATTCTTATCTTGAGTCTTACTGCCGCTGTCCACTAGAGGTCATAAGATCTCTTCTTTTCACCTCTCATGGGTTGAGTATGCACAAAGACACACACACAACGTACTTCTATCTTAGTGAGGACAGTCATTGGTATAAAGCCCTCCCTAACAAACTGCCAAACTTATAACCAAGTCCTAAACTTCACATAGCCCATTCAAAGTGGGTCAGAAGGAGAGGAATGACCAAAACGTCCTCGCCTTCAATTGGTGTAATCCCTCCGTAGATATCAAACACACACCTGCTCAGCTTTCATTGATGGGACTTTGCATTGACTTCCATTCATTGTGGACGGTGAAACCCGAATCGTTACCCTCACCAGGACCTCAGAAATTAAGTTTTATCTAATTAAGACCGGGTCTGTGTTACTGCTGGAAAATGTGGGTTATTAGGGTTAATAAAAAACGATCACACAAATAGACGTCGTAGATGTTTAAATTAGTAAAGATACAAGAGTACATGTAATTTGTAATGAGACTAACAGGTGAAATCAACAATAGTGGACCCCTTTAGGTTTTAGTGAGGTCTGCATGAGAAGGGCCAGTCGCTAGATTCATGAACCAATACGTTGCCTCCATGGTGTTTTTCAGTTAACGGATGGAGCCTGAGTTACAAAGAACATGCACCATCTGGTGGAAATGTGACATTGACACAAGCAGATTTGTAAAATGCTGACTTAACATAAAATACATAATAAACAGTGGCTTCTTTTCATTAAACTGTAACCCTCAAGCTGCTGTGTGATGTTGGTTGTGCTGTTTTTGACGCTTGCCATGAAAAGACAGATGTGATCTCACCATCACATCTACGGCCTATTTGTTCAGCATCTGTTGTATACCTCGTCCTGATTCAGCCATTTTAGGCAAAGTTTAATTATATTTTTTCAATGCTTATTAAGTTTTTCCAGCAATCTGTGGCCTTAGGTGTGTGTATTAGGGCAAGAGACATTTTTGATGTCCTTACATGTAAGAGGAGCAAAACCAATTAGGTTTACAACAGGGTACGTGTTATAAACCAAGTTAAATATGACGTCATTTGAAACTACAGGTCTTTTCAAAAGCTGCAGCCCCCCCCCCCCACACACACACACACCCCAAGAAAACTTAAACAGGCAAATACAATTCAGCCAATGTTTTATTATTCACATCTGTGCTTCTCCTACTGTGACGTGTCAAATGCCTTCAGTGAAGAAGTTCCATTGTTACATCTGAGTCCCTTTTGCATTGATGCACAGAGGAAACCCATCACACACCTGAGAGATGAGAACTGGACTGGCAGAGAAACGTCCCAGGGGGCAACTAAACAGTTTACATATTTTGCGTAAATTGAATTAGGCAACTCATGTGTTTTTCAGACTCATTATTTGCAATACCTCCAACCCTAATGTAAAAATCCAGTATGCATGTAAAATAACAGGAAATTAGAATCATCTGCAGAGTAATGTGGTTGATTCTAATCAAGTAGGATGTACATTTAAACATTCTGCTATCAGATGTCAGTTCATTCGGTACAGTGAGCGAAAACTAACAGCAGTCCTGTAAAAACAAATTTGCAATTACGAAGGTTACAAAAATTCTGTTTTTGTTGATTTTTGAGTGTGTGAGTGTTTCTCCTATTTCCTTCATTGATATGCATTAGTGTAGACTAAATAATGGAAACTCCTCTCTGTGTAATGCAATTCAGTTCGACAGCTCCACAAACAGCCACCGCAACAAGGATCATAAAGTTAAATCAACAATTCTCCAAAACAGTTTCAAGACAATGTGAACAGTATAACTTTCTCAAAGGGAGGATTTATTGCAGTTAAGTCTTAGACTGAATTAGTTTCAGCTCGCTCTCTCTGTGTCTCTCTGTGTCTCTCTCTCTCTCTCTCTCTATTTCTGTAAATATATATATCTGTCTTCACACATATCTGCATGTATCACATCATGTAGCAGTTTGCTCATGTTTTGCATTTGCTCTCCCTTTGATCAGGTTACTGCTTCTGTCAACTGTCCTGAGTGGGTCATCTCCCCTCCTGACACAAATACACCAAAACACACACACTCACACAAATATAGACACACAGACACACACACACAGACGCGTTGCAGTGTCAGGCTCCTCGTTTGCACAACTGCTGCAGTACTCTTAAAATCATGTCACAGCAAAGAACCAAAAGATGTGAGCGAGAACATAAGAAATAACTCCTCAACACTTGTTATTTCATGTTCTCAAGTGTTAGGAGTGAAGATATCCAGTCTTGTGACCTTTTGACCTCGACAACATTATAATGAGACCACTGCATCTGTTTGTGACGGATGTTTGTTAGAACCTTCTGACACGCGTGTTAGCTGAATCCTGTGATGCTGGAAAACCATGTTTATGATAGCAGCAGTGCAGCCAGTTCTCAGCCCAGGGACAAGGAGAAAGTACCGTGAGGCCGGACTATTCAGTCATATGGTTTTTCCAAAATGTCATTATGAGAAACTAAAAAGCAGATTTAAATGAAGTTGGCCTGCAGTGAGTTTGACCATCGCAGTAGCCTGTCTATACCCTACGGATTTAATTAAAATATAAGATGAGGCTAATTTATTTTTTGATTCAACTGGCACTGGAACACAATTTTCTTCTGGAAATTGAGAAAATGGTTCACTTGGGTCTCATTGACACAGTCTTGGGTGTTTTTATTTTTACATGCTGCTTGATAAAATTTTACTGTCTCAAATTTTATTAGCGTCTCATTTCCTGATGAAAACGCGTCTCGGGATAGCTTGTTGTTTCACGGGCGATGACTCCTTTTCACCCAATATCCGAAGATTTTCAATAAGTTGAGTTTACAATGGTGTGCCTAGATTACTCCCATTATGAAAATCTATAAACAGTTTTGGACGCTGTAAGAGTTAATGACGGAGGCATTTTTACCTCAGGTCTACAGCTACTGAATGGACCTTCCCTAAATTCACCAGCATGACTGAATGTGATGTTAATGTTAGTTTGCTGATAGTACCATTTTAATAGGGAGCTATTATCAGAGCCTGATGGTGTGAGGACTCTATTGTTGTTGTTATTATTGATGTATTTTAGAGGGACTCAATACGGTCCAAAACGTTTCTGCTCCGGCAAAACATTAGGTATCATATTGATCGTACACATGGGTCTTTAAAAATATATTTTTGTAATTGATTGTTATTATAATTTGACAAATATTGTACACCTCATTGAATCATTTGGTAAATGAATATGCCATAATAATAATATAATAATACAAGTTGAGTTTAACTTTGCAAAGTAAACGTAATCTTAATCTAAAGAATTCAGGACATCTCACATAGGGAACCTTTTTCATCCTTTGACGTGAAGGTGTCAAAGGACATATAAAATATGACAAGAAACTTTAACTTTAATGTGATTGCTATGGTGTCACGTCTGTGTCATGAATCCATGTTGGGGACAGAGATGATAAAAACGAACCTAATCATCAAAACCAATCACAGAATGAGAACCCGGATCAGACAAGATGAGACTAGACGAGACAAGATGAGACAAGATGAGACAAGACAAGACTAGAGGAGACAAGATGAGACAAGACAAGACTAGACGAGACAAGATGAGACAAGACTAGACAGCTGGCCTGTGGCTCGACATATGGCTGCTATTATTGTTACTGTCATAGATGTTATTAAGTTAATAATGACAAGTATCACTTTTATTAATGTTATACAACCCTACATACATTATTATTATTATTATTATTATTCCTCTCCCATTTTTCTCGTCTCACCTCAGCCGGTGGAGGCAGATGACTGCCCACCTTGACTTCTGTTCTACTGGAGGTTTCCTCCTGCAAAAAGAACCCTCCCCTGTTGTCAGGTGCTTGCACATAGTGTTAACTGCTTCTCCACAACATTGTAAGGCTCTGATATTCTTATGTAAAGTGCCATAAGACAAAGTATGTGAACGGTGCCATTAATACAATGAATGGAATAACTAGAGGATACTAGAAGGATTAAATGAGGTGACGATGGCCAGAGTTCAACTTTACTGAGAGATTATAAGGTTCGGCGCTTTTCTGGCCATTCTTCAACCGCAACACAACCCAACACAACAACTGAGGAACAGAAGGGGGCATTGTGTGTTTCACTTGGGAATCCAGCTGACCGGGAGAATGTCCGAGTTTAATGGATATGTTTAGATTTTCAGACAGAGATGAAGGATTAGTTATGTAGAAAAAAATAATTTACAAAAAAAGAAAAAATCCCAACCTGCAGCTTCATGTTTATTGCAGGGATGTACTGTGGCCGGGCTGCATACAGTGGTCTGCCGTGCCTTCAAACATTATGTAAAATCTGTCTCTTCAGCACTGAAATGATAAATCATTCAATAAGAGTCTTTAAACCCACCTGAAAAAGTATTTAAACTTCAATGAAGAGCTTGTTTTTGCTGCCTGGTTTTGCTGCACTGTGAAATTTAGGATCGGCTCAGAGATAGATCAAGATTTGTCGTCACTATCCAAACGCTGACTGTTTTTTTATGCTCGACAATAAAGTTTGAGGGAGCAATTTCCCCTGAAATCAAGATAATCGTTACGAATGTGACGAGTTGAGATGGTTTGCTTTGGATGATGTGGATTTAGCTGGTAGAGCTTAGGACAAAGCAATTAGACAGATTTGTATACACCCCGGCCAAATGTTTTCATTGAGAGATGTCTACATGCAAATTACCAAACTGGCTGCAGTGTAGCTCCTGAGTCCTGCCTCCTCCATGTTAGTGGACAGAACATATACCAAACTAAAACAGTACATGTTGTGGTTTTTATCACACTGATGTATGTCCAGGTGTCCATTATTCTTTCTGTCATTTAATCCTATAAACAAACACAATAAAAGGCGAAAGATCACGACTGACAGCTGAGACTGACTCACGATTGGTCAAGCATGTGTTTACGTGAAATCTCGCTACTGCGGCTCCATCCCCAGATTAGGCTGCACTACTGGGTCGTAGAAGGAAGTGGGGACATCTTTATTTACAGTCTATGGTCACACGTTTGTCATACAACCTACTTCATTTTACTTCACTTACCTCTTCTCCCTTTAGCTGTTTCTTGTCAGTGTTTTGTCGTGTTCTGTGTCTTTCAGCTTGTGTGCATCTTGTCCCTGCAGCTGTCTTGTTATGACCCAGACAGTTGTTTAAGGCCACTGGCCGTAATCAGACTTACATAATTCGATGTGTCTTTTTTGTGTCTGCTTGTTGCGGACTGTGTCACTGTCTAACAGACCCAGCAAAGCTGAGCCTGAAGGCATGTCACGTGAGTGCATGTCACCTTCACTGGTAATGAGCTCCGTCCTGTCAAAAGTTTATGCACATGTTTCTTGTATAAATGTTGCTGTATCCTAAACTTGTCATTGAAATTATGGCGATTGAGCTTTTTATACAGTCTTCATATTCCATGAGGATCATTTTGGTGCTTTGATCGATATCTGAGAGCGTTGTAAGGAAAAGACACTTAGAGGTAGCAGTGGCCTGTGTTAGCCTTTCCAGGTGTCATCGAAGCTGTGCATCTTCGTCATCACTTAAAAAATATACTACTAATATAAAGCACAGACAGGAAGTCACATACCGCTATCTGCCTCAGAAATTTCATTTACATGTTCCGCCCTCTGCAGCCATAACACAAAATGAAAGTGACTCATGCATCCCCATCTCCAGATCAGGCGCTGGGGTGAAAATGCAATGTGATGTATGATGTATTTTTTCTTCTTATCTGTCTCCCACAGCGTTACAAACACAGAGGATTTGAATGATTTATATTCACCGCTGTGGTACAATACCTGCCATGAGCTGTAACTATGGTACGTAGGATCTGAGGGTTGATGGCAAAAAGAAGGTTGATAAACGCAGACCCTGTAAAAATGAAAAGTGTCTTTGAAATTAGTATCAGCTTATAAACTCTCACACTAGGTGATTACACTTCTCAAAACGAGGCGTTCTTCTTTGCCCTCTGGGGGGGGGGGGGGTGTTACACTGAAAAATAGTGTGTCAAAATTAGTAAGAGCTGTTTATTGGTTTGTATTGATCCATAAATTGTTGGTTCAATCCCAGGGTCCTTCAGTCTTTGGGCAAAACCATAGACTGCATATAAAGTTTAACAAACCCTCTCCATCACCTCCCACTAGCCAAAAATAAAGCCAAAATATGATCTATAAAATATAATAATAGCTATTATATAATATATCATATTTTGGATACAAATGCAGCGGTCTTGTGCAGTTGGATAGAAACTACCTTGAAGTTTGGTCCTTCCACTAAGATGGAGGAGCCAGGGTTTGTGACCTACACTGCAGTCAGCCACCAGGGGAAGAACAGAGCGCTTTGGCTTCACTTTCAGGGAGCAGTCATGTCGTCCATCTTTATATACCGACTATGTAGTGAGCTGAAACGCAAAGCACTTTGGATCATTGTCATTGTTCGAACTACAAAAATATATTTGTATATGTTTGTGTTGAGATAACTTTGTGTGTCCATGAGATTCTGTTTTTAATCAATATTTGGAAAGTGCATTACAATGTTATTCAAGACACTGGACATGAGACAGAGTTCATAGATAAAAAAAGAGATACAAAATAAATTGAATAATTGAAGGAATTAATAAACAACATTCCTTTAATTGCTTCTCTGGTCACTAGCCTGTTGATCAATCTGCATGCATGAGTATGATTCTGCTCACATGAGGACGATCAGCAGGTTTTTTGGGTGAAGCAACGTTCACAGGCCGCTGTGAGTATTGGTTCAGCAGCAGCATGGCTTTGTGGTGTCTCATTATATATGAGCCTTTTAAATTACCTTTTGTTGATGCACAGTTCATCATCCTCAGCCCTGAGAGGCACCTGGTACTATTCCATGGGTTACTTACTGCCAACGTCACTGTCAGTATTACAGTGATGGTGGCGGTTTCCAGGGGTTCGGACGCTGTGTCTGTGATGTACAATTAAAGAAAAAAGACAGATTCGCTTTCTAGCTGTAGTCCAACCTGAGAGATTTTATTTGTATGCTAAATAATATGTGAACATCTCTTCTGATAGATCGTAATGGACTCTGAAGTTGCCTTTGCTGTGCTCCACGGCTACGTGTTAAACCTGTGCCTTGGAGAGGCAGATATCATCAGATGTTGTCACAGAGCTCAGCATGAGCGCATACTGTTGGCAGGTAGTGATACATATAAACACACACCATGTAAGATTACATACGTCTGCCTACTCCTTCTTCAGTCCATGCCCCTTTCTTTCATTTTGTAGTGAAACCACAGACGCAGGTTGAGGTTTGTATCCAGCTCTTTATCAGGCACTCTATCACTGAACGATACAGACTGACCATCAAAACATCCACTGGGGAGACGGTTAATGATGTTAATGATGTGTGCGCCCACACAGACAGACACACACACACACACACACACGTATGAATTCAGCTCCTCTTTCCTTCTTTTCTTTCTCTGTCTACGTTTGTTCCTGGAAGAGAGAAAAACAGAGACGGCAAACTGAAGCTGTGAACTGACTGACTGACGATCTTGGAGCGGTCTCTACAACAAAAACAGAATCTGAGAAAAACGGAATGATTCCCAGACCAGATGTTTGGGATAGCACCATATTTGAACATGAGGAAAACCTAATTCATAGCCGCGAATTGGCCTGATTAACATGTTCACTGTGTACATGTTGTGTACGTTCATGCTTTGTATAGACTGGAGAGAGTGTTGACCACTTTTTGATCCAAATCAAAGACCGCCATTTCTATCCCATTACTCTCCGTTGAGACGGAGGCATCAGCACAAGGTTTCTCCTCCAACATACTTGCCTCTTAATGGGGAGACAACACCAAAGTATATTGAAACCTTTATGTATCACAGGATTTATCCGTTACATACGATCTGCTCCATTCCTATCTCAAACATGGCTAAAAAAAGTAATGATTTAAGATCCTAGACTGATCTAAATCTCCAACCAAGAGGACTATATACATAAACTGTCAATAACTTTGGCAATTTCAACTCCTCTGCAGCCTTTAAAGGAAAACATGTGCTGAGAAAACAATGTTTATCTAAACAGTGACCCTAACTTCAGCTGTCCCCATCCGGCTGTAAAGGTTTGTTAGATATTAGCTTTAAATGGCATTTCCATGTTTAAAACTGTCTGGGTAATAAAAAAACATCAGCGGGGAATGGTGTTTCCCACACTAGAGTCTGCATACGGCTGTTAACAATTTAATGCAATAGAGATTAATTCGATTGCATTACGTTACCACAAGAGCCAGTGGGACAACAAACGTCCCAGTAATTCATATGGTGCCGTCATTTAGTTTGCTGTATTGGACATTTGCATTGAGTATCTGTATCCTTTTTTTACAAAAACTGAACACAGAGCAGCCACAAAGCGCATATGTGCAGCTGTTATTTCTCAAGCAGAGCGGCGTAATGAGCACTGCTGTCTGGTGAACTCTCTGCCAGGGTTTGGGGGCCTACACTTCTCACAGCCTCACCTCGGACGCGAGAACATCATTATATTCTTGTGCAGCGGTGAGGTGGCATTTATCTGCAACCTCCTGGAGCCATTGGAGGAAATCCCTTCTCCTGTAATTGGTAGTCCTTGGCCTTCCCTTCAGCCGCTGAGTCCCCCTTCACTAAGCCTTCCTTCTGGGGATTAGTCGCAGCATTGGATTCACAGGATAGATGATAGTGCATCGATCTCCATCTCGGCATTCAGCCACCAGCTACTTCTAAATAAAAAGGGCCCTTTAAGATCCCTCTACAGTATTCACCTTTTAAAACGAGAATTCGACAATCAGCTGGGGACAGCATTTTCAACAAACTCATCAAAGCAAGGTAGTTATCGCAGCTATAGGCCGTTTATAAAGATGGATGAAATGACAGCTCCTCAAAAGAAAAGCCAAACCATTTTGATCTCGATCTGTCTCCAGTGATCGACTGCAAACCTTGATGCCCTCGCAGTGTCTAGTCTGCCCTCAGTCCACTAAAAGTCTAAAGATGGACGACATAACAGCCACCCAAAGGTAAAGCCAAACCATCTACATCGCCCCCTGGTGTCTGGCTACAGTATCAGATATTAAAGACCCATCTCCTCCATGTCAGTGGATGGGACATGTGGCAATGAAAAAAGTCCAAGTAAATGTCAAATAAATTTTTCTCAAAGATGGTTTCTGTCATTTTAGGTATCACACATGTTCAAATGCTAGTTCTTTCCAGTAAGTTTTTTGATAGGGTTAGGGTTAGGGTTAGGGTAAATCTTGATTGACAGCTGAGACTAGCTCGCGATTGGTCAGTTGTGTGTATTGGTGGTACCTCCACAAAACAATCACTACTCAGAGACTCTGTCTCCGAATACAGTTCATTTTTGTGGAGATGCGTCATAAATCTCCATGATTTGGACCAAAGACAAAGTCGAGAAAATGAGCAAATGTTTCACGTTGCAGAAAAGTTTGTGGGATGGACAATGGGAGCCAGGCTTCTCTCTTGAGGTTTGACTGTGGATTTAATCCTTCTTGCCTCTGTGCTCCAGGCTAGGGCATCTTGTGACTGGCTGACCAGAGAATCGTTCAGATTTTGTATACATAGAAAAGCTTCATTTTTTTTACTCCCCTTCTACACATCAGTGGTTTTCTAAATTCTGAGCACAGAATATGTCACATGGCTGCATGTAAACACTATTCTTTTAACCAGGGTTAAGTCCAGATTGCATAGGATTTTGCATTTATCTTCGTGTTTTATAATTGAATTAAAATGTCTCTAATTGAAAAGCAGATGTAATCTTTAGACCATTTTTCACTAGTCAAAAAACTCACTAACATCTGGCCCCTGCCTGCATTAGGAATTGATTCAATCAGCATTTATCCCAGGGTCCACACAGCAGACAATGTTTTTTGTCTGCTCCAGCTCCGATCGGCAGTGATGGAAACATGACGTCCGGCTGAACGAGACAATTTCTTCTTCCTGTTTTGTTTTGGCATCGGGGGGGGCTGATATTTTTTCTTACGACGTGCTTAAAACTGCCAGATGTTTGGCGCATAAATAGAGAGGAACATTTTTTACATCTAAGGAACAACAGTGATTCTTTGGTCTGTATGATGTAAAATGCAATACTATCAAGGCAGCCAGGTGAGAGAGCTTCTCTGTTTCTGGTGCATTTGTGATGTCGAACATGACGCATCTGGGAAAACAAATGGCCAACTCCTCATCTGGCGATGGGAAAAGAGGCAATCGCTCTTTTTTTGCGAGTATACTGGTGTTAAAGACCGCTGTGCATTTGCTAGTCTTTGTGTAAAAGAGGTTCATGGTGCAGTACATGCTGCTGCTCCTACAGATGTTAAGTTTTTTTTAAGAAAAAAAATAAGATATGTTTGTTTATACCAAACACATGCACTACACACTCATGCAATGGTAGGTAAATGTAACCTCTGCATTTAACCCATCTGTGTGCAGGACACACAGAGCAGTGAGCGACCATGTACGGCGCTCGGGGAGCAGATGTTGGGGGAGTAAGGTGCCTTGCTCAGGGGCACTAGACAGGGTAGGGAGACTCTTGGATATTTGGACAGATCAATCCAGGTTCGTGTTTTGTTGTCTCTCCGTGGAGTCGAACCCGAGACGAACCAGCGACCTTCTCTGCCCATAGTCCAAGTTTCTACCACTAGACCACCGCCTCTAGTGATAATGATAAAGCAGGATCTAGGTTTTGTTCTCACTGAAAACCATTAGTCTCTGGCACCAGAGAAGAAGGTAGTTTTGAAAAGTCTTCATTGTTTTCAAATGGCCCATGATAACAAAGGGTATCAGCACTGTGATCCTCCGTCATGCAGACTCCTCAGAAAGGTCAGACTTGACTCCCACATCCATTATAACAACAGCTGCAGAGAGGGAGACATGCATAAATGTAACATTCAAATTTTTGAGGGCCATTTACCCTGTCAGGGAAAGTTAGTGTTTGCTTTTATTTCAGTACATTTCGTTTTCGTTCAGCAGGAGGTTAAGCTACGGAACAAAAATGATGTCTGAGCTGCGGTGGTTTGCATTCATCACCATCCCTAATAACATCAGTGGACATTCAGAAGCTATAAGTGGGCCAAGGTAATCATATTGCTTATCAACCTGATACACCCAGACACTGTGTAAACTCAGTGTTACTGAACCCTGTTACCTTTGGTGTCCCTGTCGCTGAGGCCTGACTGCGACGACAGAGAGTGGTAAAGAGCTCAGTGGGAGAGTTTGAAAACTGAACTGGCCTTAATTCTAATGCTGTAATTAACTTGTGTTGCTCTCAATTTGACTTGACATGAAAAACCGCAAAGTCCATTCATGCAGATCTGTAGCTCGTCTGAAGGAGGTCACCGCTGGAGGTTTATCTTGTACTTTATTTCACCCCTTGTTTTTTCTCAGGGCATGTCATTATATAAAGATTCACATTAAAGCTCCAACAGATCACATACATTAACTAAGCTGTCTGGAAAAGGCAGCATGCATGATAATGAGCTGGAAGTCAGGGTACATTGTGTGCATTTTGTTAAGATTTTACACTTTGGAACAGTGAATTAAAAATAAAACAGCCGCTGCCTCGTTTGCACAATTTAACTGAGGGACATAATTAAAGCGAACTGTTTAATGACCCTGACAAATTCACAGTCTTACACATGTTCTCACACACAGATGACTGGCAGATGTCCGACCCAGGCATGCAGCTGTGTCTGTCATAGTCTGGAGTGGAAATATTGTGTACTTGACTTTGAATCTACTTCATCAGGCCACTTAAAAAGAAAAACAAAAAACAGTTTGCTGTTGAACAGGGAGCTATTTTGATAATTGATGGGGCCTGAGGTCAATGCTCATTAGGCGTTGAGTTTGGAGGCTGTTGAGCTGGTTCCAGTGGCTGGCTACTTTGGAGAGTGCAGAGGCATCAGCTCTGGGTCTGTGTGTGCTCTGGCAGCTCTCTCCTCCTGTGGTGACGATATGGTCGGAGCGGTTTTCTCTTCCAGCAGCAAACGTTGTTTTCATCACCTACACAGGCGTTAGAGTATTTTCCCTCTCAGTATTGAATTAGGCCCACTGAGTGAAACACACTTCAATGCACGGTTTCTTTACGACAATGATGAGTCGACTGGCCATTTGATTGATTGTTTTTGTATTCTACTTCCAGCTTTCTACTGTTGGGAAAATAACTTTAAAATACATTTTCAATGCATGCTGTTGTTGTTTCTGATTAATGCATGTGTTTTACCTCATCTCTGATCGCCTTGAAATTTGAAGGCCACTCCATCAAAGTGAATAGGTGATAATAATACATAATAACCTTTTTGGTACATTATTTATTCATTGAAAAAAGTCTTTCACATCCGAGATTTTCAAGCACATTTGAGTGAGCCTTTGGGGAAACCATGTTGAAATCAGTTTCCCTTCCGTCAGCATTTTAGGCTGCAGCAATAATAGTGACTGGCAAAAGAGGCAAATAAATAAGTGATGGATTATCCATGCAAAGCACTGGCAGTGTGCAGTATTCTTTGGAAAGTATCTGTTAGTAAAGTAAAGTATGGAGAATTTGTACTAAATTGACTATAACATGATTTAATACTTGCATGTGATGGAATGAGAGCAGCTTGTGGAGCTCATCAAATGAGACCGTGCACAGGAGACAGTCTCCATAATAATCAGGTATACTGAGCGTCAAAAAAATATTCAATCCAACATGCATGAGTAATACTTTTTTTTTTTAAAGTGTCAGATCATTATTCTTTATTATTCTATGTAATTATTCAGGTAACCACACACTTCACACTTCTTAAAGAATCAGAGCACAGAAGAACAAATCCAAGAGGTCTGAGAACAGATGGTTCACACATGCACAGAAGCAGTGCGAGCAGGAGAAGAAGAGCTGGAGCGCACAAAATGTATCCAAGCAACAGATATCCGAGTGTAAACACAAACATTGAGGACAAGCAGAGAAAATTAGAGCACAAGCACGGGGTTTACAGTGAAACCATTACAACATCTGAACTAAAAGTGAAAGACTCTGCTCTTGAAGAACGATCAGGAACCCCTCCCATACTTAATGATTTCATATATCTGTGATTTGTTTCTCTTTGTATACATCCTCATAATTCCTCAATATTATCATATAGTCAAAACACATTGGACATTTAAGAAGCCTCAGATAAACAAGATCATTTGTGTTTTCCTCTTTATTAGCAGCTTTTTTGGGTCAAGCATGAAGCCAAATATTCACAAATTAGATTTCTGTGTATTTCAGACAATACAAATTCTATTAAATCTGAACAACTCTGACGTTTATGGTAACATTTGTCGGGTTCTCTGAACGGCCTAATGTGCTTTTATGAGACAGTTTAAATGCAAATAAAACACAGCAGTGTTCCTCTTCACTTAATTCTAATAAGTTTTAAACTGGCCTGACATTTAGTTTGAGTACATCTCTGAAACAAAATCACATTACCTTTCCTCCACCTGCCTCTAACTCAGTTTTATGTTTTGCATGAATGTGCCTGGAGACAGTTCTTTACCCATTAGCACATAAGAACAGTCAAATATTGTTCTGTTGCCACATTATAAAACAATTGCTTTCATTTCCTGTCCTTGTATGTTGTGCCCCAGTGTCAAATTGACTTGATTTAAAATAAACAGTGAATTCACCCATAAATGCATATTTCAAATGACGGAAATAGCACCTGACATTATAGCTGGAACGTTCTTTTGGCACAAGTCGCTGACGTACAAATCTAATGTGCCTCCTGTATTAAACGGCGGAAGAACACGGTTAGTGGGATATTGTTTTGCTCACACCTTGGCCTCTGACAAAGACGTACTCCTGAGGGAGGTGGATGCAAGTCATTAGCAGAGACGTGGGCCTGAGACGGGGGGGCTGAACGTTTCCTGTCAAAGGTGTGAGGGGTCAACAGGTCTCAGAACTCTGTATGCTGAGTGACACACGTGCAGGAGAGGGCTCATCCTTGTGCAGCCTGCATCCATGACAGTTGACCTTGTTTCGATACAGAAGCGAAACACAGTTGTGCTTTGGTGGAATATTTTTGAGCCAATTTACTCAAACTCATATTGTCCAGGAAACACGTGAGGACAGAGACTTTAATGTGACCTGCGGGTTGGAGTACACAGGGAGGGAGTCAGGTAATATCCTAAACAAAGATCATAGGGGAGAAATAAGCTCCCAAAGGTAGATCTGCTGGTACAGAAGGAAACCGACGAACAAACTGGAACGGAATAAAAGGAAACGCAGACTACATATCCAAAGTTAACAAGACACAAGTAAAACTAATTAAGATAAGAGAGGTCATCAACATAGTGAGGGAAACCAAGCTGTGTCCCAGTTCAGGACGAATAACCTTGACGGTCGAACTGGTCTACAGAGGATTTCCTCATTGCTTCAGCAGCTCGACTATTTCTCTTGCTGTTGCCTAGGAACAGAGCTGAAGTTGGACAGGATGAGAAAGTTTTAATGCTTCTTGTTTTTAGTACTGTTGGTTATCTGTTGAGTCATAACTCAAGTGTTGGACGTCTTCTCGCCTACCAGCACCATTATCTATTTGAAAAAGGGTTTGTCACTGAAGCGCAACGAATACTGGGATTGGTTGATCTGGGAAGGATCAGAGGTTGGAGCCTTTGTTTCTCCGGGATGGAAGGATGCATTTAAAGCAACCTTTGAAATGGGACAGTCCAGTTGTGCTGCTGTTAAGTTATCAGTCTTCAAATGCGGCCTCTGGAGGTTGCAGCCCCTAAATCATTCTTATGAAATGTGACAGAATTTGCATATGGATGAAGCTTTTATATATGTATTACCTATATATGTACATTTATAAGAAGCAGTTTAATAATGGAGAAGGTAACAGTGGAGCCATTGTTTAATCTAATCACCACATTTTGTGAGCTCATCATACTTTCTACAGCAAACACGTGCAGTAGAGTAATATATATATATAAGCCTTGGAAGAATAATGAAGCAGATGTATGTTATAACACATAATGATAAAGTATAAATGCCTCAAAAGAGATTTCACCTCGAATCTTCTATTCAGTGTGACAACCATTTTGTAGAACTGACTGACGTGTCTCCATCTCCACCAGATACACCTAAAAATGCTGTTTACACATTGATGGTGGGTTGTGTTTCCTCTGGACAAGTACATTTGTTTGAATTCTCTAAATGCATTGTGCTGATTACATTTCTGTACTTTTATTTTTTTAAAGCGAGACTTTTACCGGAGTATTTGACTTAATCTGAGTATCTGTTCCACCACTGTCAGTTTGATCCACTTTTCCCCCTGTGATGAGTTCCCTCAAGTGCTGTTTGTCTTCTGTAAACCAACGTTAACCACAACCTCTCATGCTGGTATCCTCGAGAAAAATAAACTTGAGATGTGTTTAATGCATTTGAAGGTTGTAACCGGGCTGATTCACCACCGTGTTTGGTTTTTGCAGTTCAGCGCTGGTGCCTCTTGTGGGATTTTAATGGTTTCGGCTAATGAGGTGCACTTTGTGTTGCCGCTGCAGCCAGATGTGGCCAAAAAAGGTGAAGGAATGTGGCGTCCTCCGTGTGAGCGCATGTTCCCCACCGCGGGCTCTCGAGGACAGTCACTCAGGTACGGGAGTGGTTGCAATGGAGGACATGATTGCCTTTCGCCGCCGAACATCAGCCGCTCTCATCGCCGGGGTTATTTGCATTTTGCGTTCCGGTGAAAAAAGTCTCAGGGGAAAGAATGGAACAAGCAAATGATCCGGTGGAAATGACACTTGAGAGATACGACGGGGACTGAATGGGAACACTGCCGGTGCTTATCGGGTACAGCCAGAAGAACATGATTGGGGAGCGCCTCGCAGGCTAACAAGGCGGAGGGACACATGCTGCAGAGCCTTGGTTCCTGTGGCTCGTCACAACAGAGCTGGGTCCATTAATCCCTCTCAGGCGAGAACGTGATCCCTCTTAAATCTGTAATTGATTAATTATCCCTGCTTACATTCACTTTCACAAAAGACACTCACACTGCGAGGAGGGAAAATATCAAAAAACACGAGCAAGGGCCTGTTTGTGTGTGTGTGTGTGAACAGTAAGTGTGTGTTAAAGGCTTTTTATGACCGCCTCAGGTAGCGAATGTGACACCCCTGATATCCTGCAACAACAAATCAGTCGACAGAGAGTATATGAGAAGGGATTACAGGATGTTAACTTTTGCCATCTTTTCACTAGCTTCCAGCGCTGGCTGATATTCCCAGCAGGCACCACAGCTCTCCTGCAGCTTGTGTGTTTACAGAGGGCAGCAGCTCTCACCCTGCACTGCGTACATGATGCATGCGTGTGTGGGCAGGAATCATGTTTCCTCCCTCGGCCGCTCACTTTGCCTGACGGATCATACGAATGCACAGTAACCGGTACGCTGTGCATTCTGAGTGACCTTCTCGGGGTAATGTTTCCTTCACATCCTTTCTATAATCACATTAATTTCCTTCCAATCACATATCTGAATGAATATGAATAACCCTGCCTAAAGGAATAGTTGGACGTTTGGGGAAACGTGATTATTAACAGTTTAATCTATGCACTAAGGGAAATGTAACCATTTTGTGGAGGGATGTGGGCTTTATATAGTTTTTAGTACAAGTTACATTTTTACTTTAGAGTTGATCTCAATCTCATTTTACCCTGAGACTAATAAGCTGTCTCCCCTGATTTCATTATCTATGTGTTCTTCAGTATTTGTTAGTTAGCAGCATTATACAAAAACTACCAAATAGGTTACCATGAAATTTAGAAGGCTATGGAATAGGTCAGGGAGAACCTGACATGTGGTGCAGATTAAGATCAGGGGGCTTATCCAGTACCTTTTTTTTTACTTAAAAATTGAGCGATGGGGGTGTTTCACTGATTTCCTAGGGAATGATTCATGGATCTCGATAAAATCTGGGACTGTTGAGCCTGGGTGGAGGTATGCGCTCTCGGTGCTATAACTCTCTATGCTAAGCTAAGTTAAGCTAACCAAGCTCCTTCAGATTCACATCAGAGATTTGAGTTGTGTTGATTTTCTCATCAATCTCTCTGTAAGAAGATTAATAAATAAATTAACAAGTCATTTAAACTGCAAATACTCTAAGCATACAGATATTTAATTCACATAAGGTTGATATATTTCACCTCCACATCTTTCTGTGCTCCAACTTATCCAGGGCTGATGTGAATTTTAAAAGAAAGCAATTACAAAGTCTGAACAACAATGTTTGTTTTTTCATTAAATGCTGTTTCATCCCTTTAAAAGAGCACTTCCATACGAGCATCCTTATGCAAATAATACATATTCATGAAACACTTTGGGCAAAGCTACTTTTCAGTGGCCCTGCTTGCGTCTGGATGAAAAGGAAAAGGGTATCATCTCACTGCTAATTATTCTGCCGCCCTCGCTGCCCGACCGCTGTTTTCATCAGTGTCTCTTTTGTGCCAGCGTTGGTATGAGCTCTTGGCAGAGTCACCTCGCAATGTCTACCACGGCGGGGGCAAAAAGATTAATTACATCTTAGCAACAACTTTCCCTCGCCACTGTTGCCCCCAGATCCAGATGACAACAAAATGAAAATATGCGTACGCAAACAGAGGCCTTTGCTGACAGGGCAATCATCTCGTCAGGGCTAACGCCGGTGCCACGGCACGATCGACACTGTTGACACTGGAGCACCGAGGGGAAAGTAGAGCCGAGGCATTCTTTAAACTCATATAAGGAAGAAGGCTGTGAGCGTCTGAAGTGGAGGTTTAGGGTGAGGATTGCAGAATGTACGCTGGTTGACCTTTATCTAATGAAATGCAGATGAGGAAGCCTGAGCTACACATTCGTGGAAAAACTAAAAGGTCACCGGAGCTGGCCCATTTCAGAAGCACTTTAGATGATAATTCAAAGTGTAAGCCTTTGTCTAATTATGTCCTTTGTACGTTGTGTATAATTGTTTTGCAAATAGTGCACTTAACCCCTCAAATACTTAGAGTTTAGTGTGACATAAAATAAAAAAATAGAACGCATAGTACCAGTTACTGTCAGGATAGAAAACAGTTCATTTCCAGTGCTGGTATTCATGCATTACAGCCTAATAATAATAATAATCATGATAAGCACTATATTCTCTTTGTCTCTCCAATTTAATACCAGGTGGATTTTTCTCTTTTAAACTAAAACCACACTTTATGGTCTAAGAATGAAAGTGCACTTTGAAGCGCTTTTCCTTTTTATTCTTAGAGGGGAATAAAATGTAAATAATTAATTTCTCCCTTCATCTATTAATGAAACACTTCAAATGTATACTTAATATCAAAGGTTACTTGCAATTCGGCAACTGCATTTGTTGGAAAACAGACGTCTGAACAACTCAAAATGTTAAAGAATGGGAAAAAAATAAATATCCTGAATCCGCCCTTTGACCCATTTCCTGTAATCTGTTCAATTGTTTTTGTGTAATCTTGCTTAAAAATAAACCAACAAATACAACATCCACTAACATTCTCTCCTCCTTTGGCGATGGGCAACTACAGGCCACAGCTAGAGCGATATTGAAGTTTGCACACTTCTGAAATAATGGCTCTTTTATAATTGTTGAGTAATCGTTTATTTAACCTGGCAGTGTTGTCACGCTGCTCATCAGGGGCGGTTGCGTGGCTCTGTGGAGAAGGGCGGCCCCGTGGCTGTGGACGTCTCTGTTCCCTCTGATGATGTAACATGGCTCTAAATTAGGAGGAGCTCTTTGTGTTTCTAATTCAAAGCGACTCAGAGCTGACCATGCGGCATCATGCCTTTAAGGTTAACTGGTTCGACCTGATTATTAGAAGCGGCAGCTCTGTGGCGTTCACGGCGTGGCTCTGCATGATAGATCTGTGTTACTATCATGTGCCGGTCTGATGTGTTTGGCTGCTGATATCATGTAACTCTGTCTCCGGGAAACTGCATGTACATATAATTTGTAGCAGCAAACAAGTTTTGGAGGAAACAGAATGCCAGATGATGTTATTCATCAAGATAATGAGAAAATGTTGTTAATTACTAGAGCAAATATGGTCAATTGCAAGATTTTTTTTCCTGCACATCATAAAATGGTTTACTGATATATCATTTCAATTATAGCCTGATTAAACTTATTTATGCTCCATTATAGGTGCTTACGTTCAGGGAAATTAAGGGGAGGATCTGGGTTTAGTACAATAAAGCAGCTTCAGCCACTGAATGTAAAATACAGCTCAAATGAAAGTCCTCAAAAGTGAGGTTTATAACAGATGTGTTGAAGCAGATGTGAGGGGAGTTGGATGAACGTGCTGAAACTGCAAGAGAATCAGACCAGCCAGAAATCCGACTGATGATACGACCTCAGCTGCTGTGATTCTCCTCAAACTGCACTTTAAACAATGACTGATTTGAAAGAAATGTAGCACCTTTGGGGTTTAAATTCAGAGGTTACAGTGTCGGCCACGATTGGGCTCACGCTTGCAAACCGGCTCAGGCAACTGCCCTGGTGTAATCAGGTGGAAAATCAAGGTTATCAAAACTGTACATAGTGGTTTTCATCAATTCAATACGTTTGATGATCCTTGTGTGTCAATCTGAAGTGTAGCCAATAAAAAGAAGAAGTGAACAGAAGCTTGATCGCCCTGGTAAAGATGCCCCCTGCAGGTCTCAGCTCCATAGTACAGAAATAGTAAGGTAGCTAAGGCAACATAAAACCCGCAGATTAACCATTTGCAAGGACTTTCCCAGGTGATTTGGTCGCAATGCACCACCAAACATGATGGTTAACACCTTCAACCCGGTGCCAACTCGTTAAAAACCCCAGGAATCACCGACTTCCACATACACTTCCGCACATGAACGCACAAGAACACACATGTTATTTGTGCTCTGCCTGTTTGTGGTCAGCAAGGCTCCGCATGGCCAGCAGATGTTCAAGCAATGGATTGGCAGCGACAGTCATCGCCGCCGACGTGAGCTGCTCGCACTCCATCCTCCTCTCCTCTCAGTCGACATGGTTAATCAGCTTCTGGCCGTTATCCTCCTCCTCTTCTTTTTTCCACCGTTCACTTCTTGGACCGCTCATCTAATTCCGGTCAATCTGCAGCGAGGTGCGCATCACGGCGTTTCCTGCCCCGGCGCAGATTTATTACAACCTGCCTTCCCAAGATAACTCCCTGCCTCTTCCTCTCCCCTCCTCCCGTTCCCACCACCACAACACTCCCATGTGCCTCGCTAACTCGATGTTGGGGAGGCGAGCTGTTACAGCTGTGAAAGATTTTGACGTCAGGTTACGTGTTCAGTCAGCTGTATGTGGAGTATGGAAACCACAGGGTCTGAGGAAATGGCTGTTTTGTCAGGATGAGGGTTCTTGGGAACTGACACACTGTCGAGCAGATGGAAACCCGCAGTGACAGTGAGAAAAGATGCAGAGAGCCGGACAGAAATAAACACTTGGACCATTTATGTAATCAGCGACAATGAGATATTCTCTCTTTACCACTTTGATTTGGTTTAATTTGAACTTTGTATAGTTTTATCTCATAAAAGACCAAATAAAAACAACAATAAAAGTCAGATTCCGTGATCCATTTTTCCATTATCTAGACTGCTTATACTTTGGGGGTCGCAGAGCTGGAGACAATCCAGGGCTGAACACCCTGTACAGGTCATCAGTGTATCGCAGCATCGACATACAAGGACAAACAACCATTCACATCCACACCTACAGTCTCGAATCGACCTAAACTCGGTCTGCATGTCTTTGGACCGTGGGAGGAAGCCAGAGTACCTGGAGACAAGAACCCACGCAGAGAGGAGGAGAACATTCTAACTCCAAACAGAAATATCCAATTTGAACCAGGGCAACCTTCCTGTTAGAGGCAAAGGCAGCAATGCACTTATTCCCTGATATTTTTTTAACCTGGAAAAGTCGTATTCCATTACGCAATAAGATACAAAATTCAGCAATATAAGTTTAAGGAGTCATCAATACTTAATAATACC
Source organism: Platichthys flesus (assembly GCF_949316205.1). NCBI lineage: Eukaryota > Metazoa > Chordata > Actinopteri > Pleuronectiformes > Pleuronectidae > Platichthys > Platichthys flesus. Next base: position 10,192,791 of record NC_084960.1, read on the forward strand.
ACTTATTCCACCAAACTTATTCAATATGTCTTTCCTTTTGTCAGACAAGTTACAGTTACAATTAAGTCTCCCATTGTCATCCATTTCTTTTGCTTCTTCACTCCACATCACTTTGCATTAAAGTTTTCTTGTTTGTGTCGTTGTTTCCTCTGCAAAGACATAAAATTCAACCAAACTTTAGAACCTTTTTCTCTTCGTTAAATCTCCTGTCTCCTTGATGAATGAGTCTCCATAGACAATATACACCGTCTTTACAATCTGTGTCTCTGGTCCAGTTATTTTGCTGATCGGGGCCGACAGTGGGAAAAAGAACAGGAGTCAGTGAGAGCAGTAAGCCCGCACTCAATGAGCCCTGATGTGAATGAAACTCTAGATTCACGTGGAGCACAGCAGGGCAGGCTGATGTTGCAAAGCTCAGGATTTATCTCGGAACGGCACAAATGGGAGTGAAAAACAGTGTTTGAGGAGACACTTTGAATCTCTCCTATCTGTCCTTTGCAGAAAATGTTCCGCTTGCCACACACGGCGAGGTTCCTCCGATATTTCAACATCACGAAGCGCGATTTAAGGACAGAGTCTATTTAAAACACATTTGTCTGTACCGCTTTTAATGGAGATTAGAATCATTCCATACCATCTGTTTGCTGCGCTTGATAGATATTTGGGGTAATTTTTAATCACCCTGTAAAGCAGTCCCAATGAGAGATGCAAGCAGGCGTAGAGGGCAATTTCTAACCGGGACTGATTTCACACACACGGCATTAACCCTCTATATAGTGTAATTTGACGTTATCATGCAGATTCCACCCTTGAGGGGAAAAAAGTGTTTATGATTATATAGGGAATATATGCAAATTAAGAATCTCACCAATTACCTTCTATAGATTTCTCCTATATGAGCACATTATGGTGATATTAAAGAAATTGGGTCCCCTGGCAACCCACTCAGACACAACAAACAAACACACAAACACAAACACAGACATCAACCCCCTGAGTGTTTCTAATCACTCAATCACTTATGATGTATGTTCCCATTCTTTCCAGCTATGCTTTTTGAGAAAATGAGAATCGACACTGGTTTATCGTTAATATCAGTGAACACTGATGATCTTGTCTCCCCGACTGAGAAGCTGCAACTCTAATTGCACAACATTGTGTTAATGGGGCATTTGGGATCATTGAGCATATTCAACAGTGAGATTCCCTGAAGCCATTTTGAGGAGTAATTAGCGAAATTCTGTCAATCTTAACAAAGTTGAACCCAGACTCACAACCAAAATATCAGATTTTCGAGTATTTGCTTGTAGAGAGTGAGGAATTAAAAATGTTATGGTCATATTTTGGTTTATGATTAAGGTTTGGGAAAGATTGAGTCTGTTGTCAACCACAGACAGGACTCAGTCTGAAAACATCCCTGATCCCTCAAGTCAATGTCCATGCACTTAAGTCCACAATCCAGCCAAAGCACATTTGACTGATGTGGGGCATGCATGTCGTGTTTTGTGCACTCAAAAAATTAAGTTGCCGAACATAATCCAGGCTTTGATTCAATCAGACAACAGAGACATTGGGAAAACTATTGAATAATCTATGAATATACTTCAACTTCCCTGAAGGAGAAAAAGGGTCTTAAAAATACACTTGACTCAAAGACTGACAGAAGATCCATGTCAGACACGGCTGCGTGAAGTGTTATGACTGAGCGGTCACTGTTCACTGGAGGATTTGGTGAAAGGTCCATCTTTATGAAGCTTTGTCTTAAAGGACTGTGGAGGGCGAGCAGGAATCAGACAGATGCAGACATTATTTAGAAAGGCGCCCCAGGCATTTTAGTTTTTGTCTTCCTAAGAGGTTTATGTAATTTCCATTTCACACTACTCTTTGTGTTCACTTACGATTTCATGTTGGATAATCAAGTTCACGTCGTGCGCAGAGCAAATGGCTGTTGGCTGTTTTCTTTTTCTTTTTTAGTTATAAGAAGCTGGAGTTGTTTTTTAAATCACGCGGCCCAGGAGCATGGGCAACTGGGACGTGAAGCTGCTTCTATTATGTTTAAATTGAATCTGTAAGGCAAACAGCCTTCAGTCTCCTGAGGCAAACTAGCTGATACACAAAACGATGGTGAGAGAGAGAGAGAGAGAGAGATAGAGAGAGAGAGAGAGAGAGAGAGAGAGAGAGAGAGAGAGAGGGTCCAAGTCTGTGAATGTCTCGGGATGCTCCGTCACCCCTGAACACTGCAGATTGGAAACACTTAAGCCCGGGGCAGGACATCAATGCCATGCATCCATACAGGGCTGGAGGTGCCCAAAGATAACTGAGTGATGGAAGGCAAAAGTAGTGGCCTGATTCTGTCCACCATCAAGTGGCCTGACCGCATCATATCTGAGCGTTTCCATTACGGAGCTCCTGGTTCCCATGGCCCCTTAGACCGCCGGGTGATGAAAGCCTCAGTCACAGCATGGACCTCTTCAGAGCCGACACTAACTCTAGTGGGTGATCAGTCAATCAAACTCCACATGAAGCAATTAACCGGCCAAGCTTACTTTCTAATATTTAATTTGGTTCAACCTGCACATCCTTTATTCATTTGATTGGTGGCGGCGTCTTGATAAAATGGAAATCAGCACATGAATTTTAAAGAGGGAAATCCTGCTTGTCCTGTTCTGCCGGAGCGACCGCTTTATTTTTAGTCTCGTAGCAGAACTCGCTCTGATTAAATGCGACAATCACTGCGATAATAAATGCAATCTAGTTTGAGGTGTTCACACCTGTTTAATGGGGATTGTGTGTGTGAAGACGTTTGTAGGGAATGAAGGTAACGCTGCATCTGAAGATTGAGTGAATTGGGAAATGTGAAGAGAATGTGAGAGTTTTTATCTCTTTTTTTCAGTACTTGTAGTTTTGCTTTTATGGCCTTTACCTTGACAAAGACATGCAGCAAATACTATTTAGTACTATATAGGGATGGATCACACGTATCCACTTCAGGGGAGTGATCAGGGGATGGAGCTGCGGTATCGAGGAAGACATGCTCGACCAATCGTCGGCCAATCTCAACGATCAATCATGACTTTTTATCCCGTTTCTATAACATCAAATTACGCATTAACTTATCAAAAATAAACGATTGATCATACGTCATTGTCTAAAATGACAGCAGGCATCTTTGAGAAAAATGTGATCTTCAATTTAACGTTTTAGTTTGATACGATGTTCCAAATATGGAGGAGGCAGGGTTTATTACATCGACTCCATCCAGCCACTAGGGGGCGACCGAGCTGTCACGTCGTTAATCTTTGTATACAGTTTCAAGCATCATGGATTTCAAAGAACAAACGTTGATTAAAGAAAAAGTCTGAGAACTGGAACCGTGAGAGTAAGACACACTCTCCAGGTGGCGGTTATAGTTCACCTTAGCATCACGCAGGTGTTCGCCAGCAAAAATAATCAAGTTGGAATATCCTCATATTAGGTTCATTAGTGAGTCCAGCAAGAAAAAAAACTGGGGTTCGCCACTGCACCGCACGTCTCTGTGAAAAGTATGATGGCCGTCCGGTGTGGAGTAACAAACGAGAAGCTGTCAGAGAAGATATAGTGCAGCTTGCTCGTTCCTTGCCAAGGCGCCCAAGTGCTGGCTGTTGACGATTGATGAACTCCTAAAAGCCATCACAACAATCCACTGGCACTGCCAGGGCTCCAACAAGGAAATAAATGGACGTGCGGTTTGAATGAATGCTGTAATCATCAAGGGGGTTACATAAGAGGAAACTTGATGTCCATTTTACTCTTGGAGCTCAAACCACTACATCCCTTCAACAGATGTTCAGTCTTTTCCCCATCTCATCAGAGATATTTGCTGTCTGGCTGCAGGCGAGTCGGTTTTCACTTTGCTCCGGGATCCTGCTCGTTGTGCACGTCTCCCTGCAGAGACGACAATGAGCGACGAGGCAGACCGCTCAATGAGAAGAGATGTGGTGCTCGGGACGTGCTGGGTGATAGCTGTGAACTGCCAGCAACACATCGTTTACCGCGCACCCCGAGAACCACGTCTCTTTTTATCGAGCGGTAACGTTGGCCTTATCACTGATCATCATCTCTGTAAATCCACAGCTCCTTAAGCTTCACCCATATGCTGACTTCTTCACTTAAAATGTGGTCACATCTCCTAGCATTAAAGACTCCCTGGCACTACAGGGCAATTTGTATCTTCCAGTAAGTACCCTTAACACATTATGTGAACGCTGGGATTTATGGCTCCACTTACCAAGATATGAGAACGGCAGCAGCGGGTTCATTAACTGTAGTTTCCTCCAAGTATTACTGCAGTTTAACCACCAGGCGTCAAGGCTCTATCGGCAGCCATGTTGATCCATCATTGGTCTGTGATTTGTACCAGATCTCTTGATTCCTAGAGGATAAACCCAAATGACAAAGTTCATTCCCAGTTTTTTCTCGCAGCGCCACAAAGTCGCCATTTGTGGTTCTAAGGGAAATGACACAACGTTTCATTATGCCCCAGGGCTGGCCTTGAAATTTAAATATGTGCCATTGTTACATAAGCAAAACAAAGCAGTTGTAAGATGCAAAGAAAGATACAAGAGAAAACTGTTGATGAGATAGAACCAACAGCAAATAAAACATGCAACCACTTCCTGTTTCTTTCTCTGATTTGACCACATCAGTAAAATATGGAGGCAGGACATATAAAATCCACAGTGTTTTTTGTTTACAGCGAATCAACACAGTCGTCTTTCCAAGTTGACATCTTCATAGGGGTCAGTTTGGCTCCTCTTCGTCCTCCTGAGATATTTGTATTCTTCCAATTTTGCATCCGTCATGTGTCGTCAACACACCCACTCACTCACTGTGAAACTTACAGGTATATTCTCTTATATTCTCAACTTTCATAAAATGTCCGGCCCAACAGACAAATAGACTAGCGTGACTGCAAAAACAAAAAAAGCAGAACATTGACTCATGTCTGGCAATGCTCTAGTCCATCCATCACTCTCAGGTTTGTGTGGTTTGAGAAAGTAATAATCTCTATAGATGCACATGCACATGTTTATTTTCCTATGGGAAAGTGTAATCTGATGCCTGTTCGTCACCTTTGAGGAGCAGATGCTGATTCTGTGAAGTAGTAACAGAGTGACCAGGTAGTGTTGACAGAGAGTGAAAGTGCTGCTTTATGCCACTGCAGGTGGGACCTGGGATAAAAGAGTGGATCCCTCGGATGAGCAGACTAATATTTATTACTCCTCAGGTTACAGAGGCTTACAGAAGGGCTGCAGATGCCAGCCACAGAGAGGCTGTGAACTGACAGACGAGTCTGTGGTCAGAGGATGTGGCTTTGTGGTACAGGGCAATGTCCTGTTTCGAAACCAGTGGTCTTATAGATGGATTACAAAGAGAATGCAATGGAAATTTTGCTTTTTTCAATGTCACGATGCACAATTTTCTCTGTTTAATGAATAAAGAGAGGGTAGCAAGGGAAAGGACAGAAATAAAACTTGTGAAGCTAAAACAAAATGATTTATAGCAGCAGTGGGACGCCGAAGGTGTTTCAATTCTGAGTCAAGACAGGTTTGACCTTTGAGGTTTGACTTTTGAGTCTTACATTCAAAGGATTTAAACTTTTTCATCTGTGAAAGCCACTCAGGCGGTCAGAGGTTAAATCCTGTACGACCAGATGCAAGTGAAGCATCTTACGGATATAAGACATACACGGATAACCACTCTGCAGAGCCTCTCAGTCAGGCTGTCACTGACTGCAACACTCCTCTGCCCCGGGTGGAACCGCCGGCTCCGCGGATTTAGCACACTCGTGGGCCCGGGTGCATGTTGAGGATTAATGAGCAGACACAAATTCAACTCAGGCAGGAAACCACCTGTTTTGTAAATGAGCCCACGGAATCCATCAGGTAATCATAAACTCGCTAGATTGTTTGTTTACATCGGGTGTTCAGGGTTACATTATGCATCGGTCGTCACCGCGGAGCAAATGAATGTGCAGGAAACCTGGGGGAAGAAGCTATTAATCTCCCGCCAGCCTCTCTTCACTGGAGCTGTTTCTTCACCGTGAAACTGCAGCAGGTAGCACAACAGCGTGACGCTAATGGAGCCTCCCGCTATTCGCTCACCACTCTCTACTAATGGTCAGACACGAGCGGCATATCGAGTACTCTTGCGAAGTCTCCACCAAGGTCATTGAGGTGGTCATGAAACCTTAAACAGGAAGTTACATTTGGTCCTCCAGGCAAGGGGTGGACCCAGGGAGGTGACACTGTAATAAAAAGGTCATGGACTGGTCAGCGAGTCCCATTAGGGAGGTCGCCCAGCAGTCAAGACGTCCTCCTCTGCTCACCAGGCTGATTTTATTGATCTATGTCGGCATGAAAATCCATTTCCAGGGCATTGTTCTTCAATTGCGGTGGTTTATCTTAACGCTTTTACGTCCGGCACAGAGCTTTTAATGATGTAATCTGGCTAATAGAAAGACAAGCTGTTCAACGGGGATGAATTATGATGTTGGTGAAGTTTAACACCCAACAAGGATGACATCACTTCCTTTCAGTTTTTAAAGTAGAAGTGCTTCGTCCACTTCACAGGCTGAATATACAGAGATCAGTGCTATAATGATTTATTGAGATAACACTAGGTGGGGGGGGGGGGGGGGGGGTCGGGTTTTTCACAAATCAACATGTTAGCAAACACATCGTAAACAATTTGTTTGTATATGCATATAAAATCATCCAGTTAGGGCAAAGAGACACAACACTTGGTTAACTTGAACCAGTGCCCATGGGTTGTAACCACTGAGAAACCAATCAAAGCAAAGTAAATGTGAATATTTTGACCCAGTAAAAGGCTCTTGACAACACTACTGACGATGTTTTGTGGACGCATATTACAATAACTCAAAAACAACTTAGAATTGTCAAACAAGCATGTTGGGTTTTTCAGCTTTGAACTTTCAGCTTTGAACATATGCTGAGTATTTCATGCAGATAGGTTATTACAGGTCCAAATTGTAGTGTCGCATAAACAAATTTTGAATGTGCACATGTGTAGACCAATGTCACAAAGCAGGAGTGACAGGATGTTTATATTCTGCCATCATTGGTCCTATATAATGTGATTTTTTTCCCCCTCTCAGTCCCCCTGACAGTAAAGCATGAAATAAAACATGTCGCCTTTGGGAGAGAAGAGGACAATTTGTCCTCCTGTAGGCTGCCATAAACATTTTCTCCCCGACACCTCACTCTGTCTGCACTCGATCATCTGACTTCATCATCCTCGAGGAAATGATTCAGGCCCAAAGGATGCAACCAGTATCTGTCTAACTGTGAATAGACAAACATCATATTGTGGAAAGGCGTTTAGCTTTGCAAAGTGATACTAAGGTAAAATAATATACAATACACGTTTTGAGTTATATAGCACAGCTTTTTTCTCCATGTGATGGTTTTGAAAGCTGCTATAAGAAAAGGTCAAGTCCGCTGTATTAAGCGTTTCTGTATCTGACAGGCTGCTGTGAGCTGGAAGGGAGGTAAACTAAATCTCCAAATTGAAAAAGGCTGAACAGTCTTTGAGTTATAGTCCTTTAATTGGTGCAGCCTGAGTTGAGGTGGTACGAGTCCTTCTAGGGAACTGTCCAGTTGCCAAGTCGATTACAGCTACTGTCATTTTCCCGAGAGAAACCATAAAGCACAGCAACAACAACACGACTTTGGCTTCTTTGGGACGTTTGCCATAAACCATAATTGCCGAGTTCCTCACAGTACACTTATGTAATTCATACTAAAGCACGTAATAGTAACTGCTGTCTTATAGAAATGTGATGAAAACCAGTGAAAAGCCACATGCACTCAATTGAATAAAACAGAGGATGAATTTGAATTTAAAAATGCATCAGGCTTGTGGCTTGTTCCAAATTGTCTAACCAGATTGGAATCTGGATTTTGGATCTTGGATCTGGTTGTGAAAAGCCTATGAGCTGAGTCCGTGTTTATTTATAATTATAATAATACAATTATAAATGAACTGCTGAATATCATTTTAAATGTGGATATAAATGTACATTGTATATATTATTTTTATTTTTAATTTCCCTATGATTATATTGAACACTCATTTGTGTATTACTTTTATTAATGTTTCTGAACTATCCCTTTTGCTGCTGTAACATTGCAACCTTCCCCATAATGGGAGGCCTATTGTATTGTTTGGTGTCCCGTATCATAGAATTTCATCTCATACCGTATTGTATCATTTGGCATTGTGTTCTATGTTATTGTGTGTGTATGTCTTACAGTTGGATTTGAGTAAAGGATTCGTTTAAAGGACTTTAAAGAGTAAATCAGGAAGTTAGCTAAAATTCGGAAGCATTCCTCTTTTCTGATCCTGATGTATTTCTTCGTGACCTCACCTCACAGCCGTCCCCGAGACAAATCTGTGTCAGCTTGTTGCTGCTTGATTGCTGATTCGACTCAGATGAGAGGCAGCAGATGTGAAGCGTTTCGCTGGCAAATATGCAAAGATGAAGGTCATTTGAGGCAAAGTTTTGTAGAGTTAGGCCTCAGGAAGCTGCCAGTATTGTCTCTTTGAATTGTGGACACACTTTTCAGCAGCCAGTTAAAACCCCAAGCTCTGGCCTTGTGCAGGTAAGGATTTCCCTACCTGCCTGCAGTGATCGTCCACGCTGTTCTTTTTGCGTTGACAGCTACAGTGGTCCGGGTGTTTGCTGAATATCAGTGGTTTCACTCTGGACTGAACGTTCCTCTTTGTGAAGGCAGAGTTCTACCTGAAACTCCTCAGACAGACTAAATCGGATGTTAATGTGACGCAAATCAACAATTGCAGATTCCCATTCACCAAACGCCACTTCTGCTTGATGATGAAAGAGCAAAGAAATTTATGACGACTGTTATCAATTAATTTTTTCCATCAGTGTGAATGAATCACCAAATGCCTAAAAAAACCCACCAATTACTCTGTCTGCTGCTGTCAAAGGCAATTCAGTCAAGCAGCGTTATCAAGTAATTTCTTTGCGAATAGAAATTGACTCAAATAGTACCTTGTCTTGAAACATAATGGAAGTGAATTAGTGTCCTTTAAGTAATAGCAAGGTGAGAGCAGTTAAATGAACCGTCACACTCATGTACAGCTTGTAGAAAATTGCCTTTCTATCATTGTCATATTTGAGGGTAATTATTACGTCAGAACCACAATTTGAGTAAATTAGGGTGAGTACAGCTGTTGCTTTTTTATTCCAATTTCCCCTGGAAATTATCAGCAAACAGAGAACTAGAAGCTGTGAAATGACCATGACAGTTTCAAATAAGAATTAAAGTTTGAGATCAGGCCTCGTCCTACAACTTTAAAAACCAATTCCCAACTCAATGATTTGATTCAGGGAAGCGTCTCCTGAAACACTGCATTATTCTAAAAATGGTACAATTACATTCAGAAATTGTTGTTAAGGTTGTGTAATGGTCATGAATAAAAGAAATATGGACTATTGATCTCACACGGGAAAAGAAAGAGCAGCCTCCTACGTGAAGTTGTCTACCTCAACCCTACACCTAACTCGGCCTTTGCCGCTCGACTCCCAGAGTTCATAACACGTAACTATGCAAGGTGGGGGGAGGGGGATCCTTAGTTTTTGGACATTTGCCTTGTTTTCCTTGTATTTACATTTGTGTTCTGTTTGGTTGCCGTCCCACTGTGCGGTTTGGTTAATCTCCATTTCCTGTTTTATTTTGAAATGATGCTCCTTGTGTGTCTCCAGCTTGATTTCCTGGCCTTGTGACCGTCTGCACCTGCTCCTCATGTGTTTCACCTGAGCTCCATCATCCCTGCCTCCCTTGTGTGTATATAAGTCTCGGTGCTTTGTCTTCGTCAGTTGGTCTTGTTGTTACATGTCGGTTGTGTTTGCAGATGCCTGTGTTTGCCTGTATGTTGATTATTTGGACAATGCTTATTTTTTCCTTCTCCTTGAACCTTTGCTTGATTTAAAGACGTTTTGGTTTTTGCACCTAAATTATTTTTCCGGCATTTGGCTCCACCTGCTCACCACAACATAATCCAATTTCTATGAACATTTTGGGAAGTGGTGGAGCAGAACCCAAACCCACTGATCAAGATAAACGGGTAGATTGCAAGCTGAAGCAGACTTCAAGGAATAGTTTTCAGAAATGTCTAAATTGTTGTTTTTGAGGATATCAGCAATAGGATTTCACTTGGAGCCACATTTCTGACCACAGAAAGCCATTCTTTTAATCTCCCTCAGGCCAGGGAATTTACCTACAACCTGTCAGTCACAGCCTCTGTGCTTCCGCTGCAACCCCCCCCCCCCCCCCCCCCACTGCCTGAGTTATTGGATTTATTCAGCTGACTCTGTTTGATGGCCATAATCTCATTGCACATTTAGCTGATTTAATTTGGCATGCTAGTGACCAGGCCGTGCAGGGGTGTTGACAGACTATAAGGCTGTGGTGACGGGGATCTCTCAGATCAGGCTGTGTGTCAGCGTGTGTGTGTGTGTGACTGAGAGCATCTAAGTATTACACGGGGATGTAGTAGTTCTGGAGGATTGGGTTTCAGTGTGCACTCGGGGGACTCTGCTCAGCGTGAGAGTGAGACGATAGCGCGACTTCTCAAAAGCAGCTAATAAGCTCTAACGACCTGACTGATGGCGCTCATGCATTAACCAAACCAATGAATCCAGCCTCTCTCTGCACCCCTGTCCTCCAGCCTCTGTGAAAGTGAGTGAGCGATGTTAATTTAGCCGGGCAGCATGCCACACTTGAAACATGAGGAAAAGGGTTTCTGTGTGGACCAGCTCCACTTAGGCTTTGACCATTTGTTACTTTCACAGGTCGAGACAAAAAGGACGTGACACGCATTTATAATTCGGAGTTTGTTTGAAAGTAGACCCTTCTACCCCAGTTGCGTGATTAATGACTTTAAGTTTTTGAAATGGACATTGTCAGTGTTACGTCCAACTCAAAGGAGACAATTTATTTTAGAACAAATAACCCAAAGCATGTTCACTAGATTAGCATGTACTTTTCTTTCGTTGATATGTAACATTAAAAACCAGATGAACAAATCAGTGTGATGGATGGAATTACCTTAAATGACAAAACGTACAGTATGTAAGAATATTTTGACGTTAATTTGTTCCATGTCCCATCAGGTAACATGGAGAAGGCAGGGTTTATATACTGTGCTGCACCGAGCTGCGATCAAGACTCTTCGGCTTGACTTTCAGGGAGTTGTAATGTCGCCAAACTTTCCGTATAGTCTGTGATCTCAACCCTGAAAAGAAAACAATGTGTGATAAGTAGAAGATTTGCACGACAATAAAACAGGGTCATTGATGATGTTGAGTTATTCATAGTGAAATCCAGTAATGTGAAGAGCAGCTATAATCATTTTCACTGAGTAAAGAATCGTTCTTTTACTTTCAGACAAACTGAGACAGAGGATGAGAGAGGGGGGGAAATAATCACAGGCCAGAAGAGAAAAACAGGACAAGAGAGTGCCACAAGATTAAGAAACACACTTGGTGAGAACAGTCCTGATTTACATTTGTGCCCTTGGCAGAACCACAGACCACTGAGGCTGCAGCTTTTCAAAATTCAACATGTTCAGTGACTTTGCTGCTACGGACCGACACACCCTCCTCAATAACAGCTGCAAGAGAGAATTACCTTCTACGGACCATTTATACATTCAAAACTGAAGGGCAGCACTGATATTAAAGACACGAATGTAGCTGTATGTAATATTGATACATTATATGTAACTTGTGTCTGATCACATGATTAAAAGCCGATGTTATGTCATGTGATACATTCATTCATATGGGCCAAAGCACACTGTTATTCAGTGTTGAATAAATTAATAATATTGCACATTCAGACGTATGGAATTGAAGGAGCTTGGGGAAATATGTGCACGTTAAATATTCATTCACAAATATGGCTCTCCAGCTGTGCACTGCCGAGGAGCCTGGGAAGCCACGATAGCGCGAGAGCCAAGAAGAGGCCCTGAAAGCCTGTCAGAGCGCCGAGGGAGGAGGGTTACTCATGTAACTTCATGATCACACACCACGTCTCCGTTCACATCAGGACACAAACCCAGTTCACAGGACCGAAGGAACAACTTAAACATCCCATCAATTGCCCCCCCCCCCCCCCCCCACACACACACACACACTTTCTATCTTCTTATACCCAGAGGACATGTAATGGTTTCATGATCAAATATAAAACACTTGCTTTATATATAAACCACCGTGTGATTAACATCACGTACATGTGCACGTTGTGAGAGATTGTCAAGATCCAATTTTACTTCACACTGAAATGTTGGAAACTTTTACTCGCATAGGAAATTTCCTCTTTGCGACAGCGCTCTGACTTTGAAGGGCACGATAAATTAAATAAATAATAAATAAATTCAACAATGCTGATCCAACTTAAGAAAGTCAATTCTCTTGCAGCTAATGACTCAAAATATGCTAAAACAACTGTGTGTGGGTAGACACTGCTTTACCCACTGTGCATGCGCTCCATGAATTCCATGCATCAGCTGAAAAACAAAATTGGACACTGCTTTAATCCTTTTTTACTTTATAGAATAACAAGGCAAAAACAGACAAAGCGGCGATTTAAAAATAATATTTGGGTTCAGGTTTGGCCAAGTTGGCTGAGCAGCTTGATATTTCTTGTGTGGCTTGACTAAATTCCATCCTGAGCCACACTATATATTATATATAGATGCCAGTGCTCCAGGTGTCCATGATGTCCACGGCCATCTGTGTCTGCCAGTTGTGAGCTGTGTTCCGCCCAGACAGATGGATTATGTATGACATGTTGTTGAAGGTCAGGTGAAAACTACACTCTCTCAGAGATCTGGGGGGGACGTGCGATTGGTCACATTTTCAACACTTCTGGAAAGTGTCCGTAGTTTCACTTCAGCTGTGTAAAGAACGAAAAGAGAGAGAGAGAAATTCAACCGCTGGCTCCTTTCTCACCTCTGCACAGTTGGGCAATCACGAGATGAGGTACGTCAGGTCAACGGTTTCATAAAGTACAGAAACCAGAAATCGGTTTGACACAGGCGCACAATGTGAGTACACACAGTTCCAGTGGGTCTGAATCAAATGTCACCTCTTGTACAAACCAGCAACCGCAGCCAACATCATAAGAACGCCAAGAACGACTGGTTTGCACATGCGTTTTACTTTTTTATTTTAACATAGTGATTGTTCACCAATACAAAAAAAACAGTTAAAATCCTCTTTCACGTACATTGTCATTTCTTCTTTCACTAGTTGGACAGAGTTTGATAAGCGGACACAATATAAGATGAACTGTATACACCTGGACACAGTCTGCTTGTACTGACAGGTTCCTCATAACCACATTCACTGTACATAACCACCTTCATGAGAACATACAGAGGAACCTTCCTGTTTGGGCCTTTTTAGAGAATACATTCAGACAGAACCACTTTGGTCCAGAGAGGGGAGTGACCCAAGCTGCTGGTTTCAAGAAAACAAACATGATCACGGTTTCAAATACATGTTTTGGTTTGAAATAAAATCTGCAATATACCTATATACACCACGGAACCCTATTTTACTAAAAGTGCACAACATTCCTTTGTTGACGTATCAATATCCAAACGTGTCTCGTGCTCCGTGGAACATGAAAGACACAACTCATTACCTCTGAGGCGAGAGCACTGCCACAGTGTGCATCACACTCCCGGCTCAACTCAACAACACTGTTGACTGTCTGCCTGCTCCATTACAGTCCTCCGCAGCAATTTCAGTTATCTAACCCAATTCCCGCCAGCACGTGGCTGCAGTGTAGAATGCACAGAGCTGTTATCTGAAAGAAAAACATGTTGCTGCTGCGCTTCAATTTAACTCTGAACTGCAAAAATAACTGGGAGGAATCACGCTGAGAGCAGCTTCCATTACAAAACGAAGAGCTGCGTCTTACCATAGGCGTGACTTCTGGGAATGTCCTGCGGTTTGGGGCTGTATGTGTTCGAGCGGGACCGACTCATATCGACCCCTGATCTCTGCGCTCGCTGTGAAGCCTGTTGCACTGTTTCACATCAACCCGCTGCACCTCTGGCTGCCACCGGCTGATTCGACCGACTGTAACACATGCACACATCTGGAATACTGAAACGACACACATTCATACCCAACGGAAAATATACTCTTATATACACACACACACACACACGCACATTACACATATGGACAGTAATCAGGTAAATCACATATACACTGTATACACACAGTATTTAGCAATTATAAATTAACATTGTGCAAATAGTCATACATACCAAGTTGAGTTAGTTCTGGCAAAGATATTCAGCAACTTAAACGTTAACTGATGTTTTTGAAGAATATTCCCTTTTTCAAAAAAACAACAACAACTAAAAAGCAATATATTCAGAAGCAACTGTACCACCGCTAATTTAGCTGTCACTAGCATGCTTACCAGAGGGGATTTGATGTTCTTACGGGCGTGGAGCTTTGCACAGACTCCACAGGCCCCGCGGACACAGAATGAGGCTGTATACTGACCTGTCTGTAGAGGAACTGACCGCATGCAGTCTTTATCACAGACTCTTTGACTTTTTGGCCTTTGCACAGCGGAGACACTGGTGCGATGGCATGGCGCACGCGGCTGCATGCACGACAGCTTCTATTTAGCATCGCGCAAACACACACCCTTCCGCCAGAGGTGACATGTTACTTTGAGCCACTGCGTTGAATTCATACATTATGCATGTGTGCCTTAACAGGTCACGTCTATGTGCCGTGTTATTTTAACTCCGTGATTTGAGTGCACTCTTCCCCCGATCTGCTTTCATCTCAAGAGTGATTGTGAGCAAGTTCACATCGGCCGTGTGAGTCAGATAACATCTTGATGGTGAGGAGGGAGAGAACTCCCGTAAGATTTTTTTATTGTAAAAACTGCTAAGCAAGTCAAGCGCTCATCACTTTAGCTTATTTATAATGCATCCCATACCATCACTTGACCTCTTTGAAGATATATACGTAAGCCAAGAATGAGAGCAGCTGCCAATTTCCCCTTGGGCCCTGGAGGGGGGGGGGGGGGGGGGGGGGGCGACACACACTCAAACAACACTGTGGTCACCGTCCTGTGTGAGGTGCAGTGGACAGAAACTGCCTCTTCCTTTTTCTGTACATGTTCACCAGAGTCAGTTCGGACATAAACACTAACAGACACCAGAGCGAAAAAGCAGTGTCCTTCTTCTGGGTCACTTGTTTGGTATTTTTTTTTTTTGTGTATACAGTTCAACGTCCACTTTGTCTTTAACCTCCAGTACCACAAAAACACACATTTACAAATTCACAGCACAAATGAAAAACAGAGGCTTGTGTAAAAAGACCCCTGCGTCCTTTTTTTCCCCCTTTGTTGCCGTTGCTATTTGAGGTTTTGGGCTTTTTTTGTATTATTTTACAGGGCTTATATCTGCCTTTGAGATTCTGTTGTTGCATTGTTCAACATGCAGCAGTTTGTTACACCGTCCGACAAACATCTACAGAAATGCATTCACAAAGCTCACAGCACATTCGGACCCTCGGCGTAGGACGTCTGCCGTGTTTTTTTGTCCTCCGTACTCAGGCCGTGGAGAGGGCTGAGTGCTGTTCAGTCTCCCGGTGTCACTGATCTCTGTGCGGAAGGCCGCTCTGACAGATGACTCCATCAGCCCAGCTCTTCACAGCCACCCAGCGCAGTGTGTCGGAGCCAGCGCTCTCAATGCCCTCCAAGTTTCCTCACAGAGTTCCCGGAGCCTTTCACAGGCGGCTCTCTGCGTTCTCCCGCTTTGCCTTGTAACACTGCGCCTTGTCCGTGAGGCTGAGGTCCTCCACCAGGGTGCAGTTGCTGACGGTGCCCCGGTGCAGCGGAGAGGTGCACTGCCCTTCCCCCGTATTGTGCGCCGCGCCGTTGTGGCAGCGGGCCACCAGCATGTGCCTCTCCTCGGGGCTGCAGAGTGGAGCGGAGGCTTTGGCGATGTCCGGGAGGTGAGGCAACCGGGAGACGTGGTTCAGCAGGCTGCCGGTCTTGGTGTTGGGGGTATTGCTGTAAGTGTGGCGGTACTCCTCCTCGATGTTCCTCCCGAGCTTCCAGCGTTTCCACTTCTTCAGGATCTCAGACTGCACCTGAGGAGAGGACGGAGACGAGGAGATGTTAACAGCTGTGAACCAGGAGAACAGTCGGGGGGGGGCGACGAGATGTTTTTGTTTTAATTTGGTGCAAATGAAGAGACTCACTTCTTTGTTCACGAAGCAATACAAGATGGCGACCAATAGACCCTGTGGACAGAGCGAATACGGAGTCAGTCTTCATAATAGCTACTCACGCAAATTCAAAATGTACAAAGCCCATTGGCCATTTGCTGATGATAAAAAGATTCTGGGCAGCAACGGCCAGTGGATATCGAGGCCATGAGTTTGTCTTTGGTTTCTCATCACGATAGCGTTGGAGCTGAGAGACGACATCTACGACATGAATTTTTCACCAATCGCAGCATTTCGGCTAATCTCTCTGAGCAGCCATCTGCATGTGAATACAGTTAGCATTGTGTTCTGCCTCCTTGCTCTCTGCACTGCCTGTTTACCTGGCAACCAAAGCCAGCTCGAAAAGTGATCGGCCCCCTTGTCTACAGATTGCGCAAATTCACGTACACGCTCATTATCTCCTGTCTGAAAGTCCCACTACAACTGCACTCGTCTCTCTATGACTTTGAGATTCTCGTAGCGGCCTCCTCTCCCACGCTCTCCTCCTCGAGGCTGTTCCCCTGCTGGTTGGCTGTAATCCTGACACATGTCATCTGTGTCCCCGTAGCGAAAAGGTCACTGTCATCACGTCCGTTAACAGCCTCGACAGCACATTATGTTAATGTGATCCCTCCTGACACAGGAGTAAATACAGCACTCCTCAGTTTTCTGAGAGGCTCAAGATAAGCGGACAGATGCTTAGACTTGGGAACAGATCACTGAACACGCCCGTCAGTTAGAGAAGCTGGTAATTTAGTGAAGCACTGACATTTGGGTTTGATCAAGAGATTTGAATAAGTCTGAGCTGTAATTGTGCGTCAAGCTCCATTGTTTAAGAAACTCAAATTTGAGGTATTTAGGTTTTACCACTTTCTTTGGCGTTACTCAGTATAACATTCTTTCTTTTAATATTTGTTCTCATTACAGCGACAATGTGGGGATTTATGGAATCACAAAATACCACATGGCTGTCTCAACTCTGAGCCTTCCTGATTCCACTGAAACCACTGAACGTCTGATTCACCGTCTGTTTTAATGTTCCGTGACACTTTCCCCGTGGGGACTGATGAGTCAGTCTCTTTTCAGAAAATGACATGTGGCATTCTTTCGGTAAGTGAAAGTAATAACTGAGGCTTTTAGTTGGAGTTCTTCTCCGAGTCCGACCTGGAAGGACGAGAGGAAGAGGTCGATGAAGAGCTTGGTGAGACGCAAACTGATGGTGGTCTTGGTAGATTCGTCCGTCACAAAGATGAAGACCACCTGATGGATACCCAGCAGGGGGATCAGGGTGAGAGTCGACTTAGCCAACCTGAGAGAAAGAAAATGGACAGGACAGATTAAGAGAATAAGAAACAACAACAGTGTACAGTTCACGGCAAAGCGCTTCAATGTTGGAACTCACCTGATCTTGTAGTCGGTGTATCTCATCTGGTGCGCTCGAAGCTTTGACACAAGAATTTTAATGATATGGATGAAGATGAGGAAGTTGATCTGTGAGGGACAGAGACACCAGCGTTGATAAACACAGTTTCAATTGCATGTTTAACAGATTTAGAAATAGTATAATATTTGAGCAGCAGAGGTGTAGGAAATGTTGTCTGTGCTGCTCAAAGCACTGAGAATTTACGGGGGGGGGGGGGTTATATTCCCAGATGTACAGTATTTGAACAAGGAAAAACTCTGTGATGAATAACACAATACCTCAGATGAAATAAAAAAGTGCTAAATAAAACAAATGAATGTCTTTGTGATCTATAATATTTGTGAACGCAGCAAATGCTTCCTGTTTTCAGGAAACCTTTTCACAGCAGTTGGCATTTCAAGAGGTAGTGGTGGTCTCCTGATGAGTATTACTGGTGATGTGACCTTTTTATTAACAACCAAGGTATGGATAATTTACAGGTGGATGAGAGGAGGAAGTGAAGCTGTGCCTAGGTTGTACATATAATTATAGTCTTGGATTATTATGAATGAAACAGCTGCCTGCTCTTTGAATTGTATTGCGTTAGATTGTGTTTCGATCATGTTTTGTTCTGTAAAACTGCCCAAACAAGGAACGTGTGCATGTTATTCAACATTAGCCCACTTTGTAACATTTCGAAAAATGAAAACACAACAAACGTGTTTTTGGACCACAAGCTATAAAAAGCCACATCCCCTGCCTGCAAAATTACCATCACACTTCTACATAATCTATACACACAATACGTACACGTAAATGTCTACATCTCCTACATTATATCATATTTTATATATTTGTATAAACGATTATTGTTGAATTTGTGGAAGTTGCAGAAATTACTTGAATGGGGAAAGTCAGATAGACACACACACACACACACACACACACACACACACACACACACACACACACTCACACATACAGAAGGAAACAGTGAAACGGGAACCAGCCCCCCCATCCCTGCGACAACTCAAACACAGGAATTCCTGTGAGATACAAGCCACTTAGCAGGATGATTAATGTATGGAAAAACGTGGCATGCCTGTGTAATTGACCCGGCACTAGAGCCATGACCCATCTGACTTATATGTAGGATCAGGACCGACCTGTGCAGGGCTCACCTACAATAAAAGGTCTGGACACAGAATGCGTAGAGAGCAGCTACATTGTGCAGTTACAAAAAGATATATCGTGTTTCACTGATCCAGGAACCTTTGACTCTGAACATGTTTCCCAGATGTTGGGCCCAAAGCACAGACAGTCTTTTATACTTCATGAATAAATGAGGTGTGTTTAATATTACATAGCAGTGTAAGAATGGAAAAGGAAATGCTGGTTTATATATATATATGGTTCTTGTGTTAAGACTAATCATTGCACACCCCACATGTACATTGAAATATGTTTTGAGGAATTCATTGCAATGGTATCCTTGATTTGGAATAAATGTAAGAAAGCATAAAACAGTTATATAACTTTATAACATTTAACTTTATGGTTTTGCAGTTTTTATAACGTTAAACCCACTTATTTTTGAATTTTAAAGAATAAACCAAAGTGAAAGCAACTGTATGGATGTAAAATATGAAATCATTTATGCAAAATGTCTTTCTTTCTTCAGCCATATTGTTATATTCTTGAAATAAATAATTCTAAAATATTATCAATTTTAAATTTACTTTTAACAGTATTTGTATCCAATGTATTATAAACTGATAGGTTGCTTAACAAAGGTATTTTTTGGTAAAATTACAGAAAATTATGCAAGATTTGTCAAAAGGAAAATCCCAATTTAAAAAAAGTTTAAAATAGATATTCAATGTATTCCATTCAAACTGAATGTTTTTCTTAGGTCACATGACAAACTTCAGTAAAAAGTTTATTCTTGTAATGTTAGATTTACGATTTTCCCATCATTTTAAAATACAGGGAGAGCCTAAAATGTTTTCCAGTGTATGTTCAGAAAGTGCAGGAGACAGAGAAATGGAATGAGAAGAAGGAAGAGGAAATTTACCACAACTGCCAGCAGAATCGGGGAACGTATGATCCACCAGTAATTCATGTCTATGTTTTGCCCCCAGCACCTGAAAGAGAAAAAGCAGAGATTGAAAAATGCATCAAAGGTCCCATGCTTTTAGACGTGGCTCATCCTTTAACACATTTTGATCAGCTCTTTCTAAAACAGAATCTGGCTGATGACAGGGAGCACTACACTGCTGTGGGGTTTTTTAAAGCATGTGTTTATGGTTTGGAGAGTGTGGCCTTAAAATCTCCTTCACCTCATTTACAGCTGAAGTGTGTATGCCAGACCCTGCGAGACGGCATGAGACATTTCAGGCGCTAGACATTATCATGAACGATCACAGCTGCCCGAACACAACTTCCCTTCTGCACAGTTTCCAGATTTGACATCCTGCACAAAATTAAACATGTCTGTGCGAAATCTTCAATTGCAGCCAACTCCTCACATCGAAATTATGTGTTAAATTGACCATGAGCTGTATCAACACTCATACATTTAGGATGAGGAGCGTCTGCCATGTGGTGCAGTCCAGTTGAGAAGTCAACAAGGATGAGCTCAAACGTAGAATGTTTGGCAGACTCTCGTTTGGACTACAGGAAGAGAAGTGACGGAAAGAATGAGGGAGAGGGAGAGAGAGGCGGAGAGCACTGTGGAAACTTACTCTTGATTTTCATACAGATATTTAGCTATCACCCAGGGCACAAGGAATATCAACGGAGTACCTGTGAAGAAAAGAGAATGGTCGTTTTACACTTTATCTGCTCTTTCTTTGTGGTGCAGATATTCGATCCTCACAGAAAACGAGCCTGCGTCCACGGACTTATTACTCCCGCTCACCCCAGCCGATGCACAGGTAGATTTTGAAGTAGTTCCTCTCGGTGAACACGGTGATCACCAGCAGGTTGTGGAGGTAGATGCCCTCCACCAGCAGCCAGTAGGTGTTGGCCATGATGCTGTATTGCATCATCACCACGGCGATGCGACAGCTCACTGTTATCTGTAAGACAAGCGGCGAGGTTTCTTTGACCAGTGAGATGTTCAGCCTTATTTAGTTTGGGGATGATGGGAGTGGTGAGATGCAGCAGATGGGAGCAGCTCCTTCCGCCGCCGGGACTTTGTGCCCACGGTGTGCAGATTGTGCAACAGCAGCGTCTTTAACCCCAACCTCATCCAGCTGTCACCGCCCCCCCCCCCCCCCCACACACACACACACACACACACACACACAACACAAACACTCCACACATCAACCTACACAGTAGACCCTCCCTGCTCTGGTTCTGTACCACTGCATTTCCACAAAATTACCTTAATTGTTTCCAAAAGGCCCAACACGATCTTTACCTCTGAGTACTTAGTGCTTTTCTCTGTTTGTTAGATTGTGAACAGGATAACGCAAAAAGTACAAAACCGATTTCCATGAAATTGTGTGGGTAAGTGGAACATGACCGACGGAAGAACCCATTGATTTTCGGTGTAGATCCAGAACAGGAGGTGGATTCAGGATTTTATTTTATTATGTGTGCTGTAGTGAATTTAAAGGTTGTTTCATAAGGTGACAGCTGGGCCTTGGCAGATATGCTCTTTACTAACTGTCCAATGATTTGGTTTTATTGTTAAATATACATCATCATTATGCCCATTCAATTTTGCAGGATTGTGCAGCCTTGAGTGCCTTTTTAGTTTTGTTCTGTTTTGCAGTTTTGCTAAATCCAGAGGAACTGCCAACGAGGCAAATAACAGAGGAATCATCTTATATGAAATAAAAACAGGACTTAAAAGGGCAACACTAAACCCCTGAAACATTTAAATAAGAAACACCACTTAATTCCTTATTGTTAATTAACCCCTAAAGTGAAGACTGAGATATAAATGCCCAGACACAAAGAAAATAAATCACAATTTGTATCCAGTCTCCTAATGGTCACTGTAAAACACTGTCCTTTACAGCTTGTCGTTTATCTGCGGATCACTCGCACTGACCTCGTTGTTGACCAGCAGCTCCACTGGAGGCATGGACGCCCGGGGGAATTCCTGCTCCTGGTCCCTGTTGAGGTCCTGCGATGTGATGTTGGCCACCAGCAGAGCGTCCTTGATGAGGATAGACAGCGCTCGCAGGATGAAGGAGGCAAACAGGTTCATGTGGATGTTGTTCCTCATGCAGTGCAGCTTCCTAATGAGAGGATAGAAAGAGCGACAACACTGGTACAAACCACCACAACCATTATTTCCACTTTGGGCTTTGTTTGATGTAGAATCAACTGGAATTCATATGAAAAACCTCTGTACCTGAAGAATATGAGGATACCGAGCGCCAGCACCAAAGCCACCAGAGATAAGGAATATCCCACTGTGTACATGATCCGGATGTGGCCATAGTACTGCTGCAATTTAATACACATACAAACATGGACTTAGGCTTTCCTGTCTTTCATTTGAGGGGTAATATCTGTCAGAGGTTTAGTTCTTCTAACAGTGACTCCATGATGTGAAGTTTGACCAGGAGATCATTCTCTTACCTTCCTTGGATTATTGGAGTCACACTCGCTGGTATTCTTCGTAGCCACCCACTGGCCGTTTGCGTCACACTCCTGATACACCATACCGTGCAGAACTACACACACCCACCCACACACACACACACAACAGAGTGAACGGCTATGCTTGTTAGGACATTGCAATGACTTCCATTCATTTTTACAGCCTTACTTCAAATGTAACCTTAACAATAGTACAGTCCGTGCCAACCTCTAACCTGACATTCATTAACAATCTATTGGTGTCACCGAGGCTACATCCATACTACAACATTTTCAATTTAAAACAAAATAATCTCAGTCCATTTAAGAGTTTGAGCTCAACATCATTAACAACCTCTGTCCATGCTAACACACCAGTTACAATTGTACACTGGGTGTGTGCCACTTTGAACAGGAAGCACATACAATGAACAAGAAACAATAATAAGGACGGGTGAATTACTTTTGTTGGACTGACGACGAGATGGAGCAGTCAATGTTTACGACTGTGTGAGAGTCATGACGGATGGGAACCGGTCAGCAAAGGAATGTGTGTGACTTGGTCCTTGTCTCCTAATGTCTCTGTTTTTGTCTGTCACTACTTCAACGCATACTAAGTTTGAAAACTAAGACGGGACCTGCGTTTCCAACTATTTCTGTTTTTGGGCCCAGAGCAGTAGAAGGCGCAAACGTAGAAACAGTGATGCATCTTAAAACTAAAGGGAGAATCGGCCAGAATATCCTCACTTAATTTGTACATAAGTACAAGTAAACACACACGCACACACACGTAAACACACACACCGGACAGATTGACCAGACAGCCATCTTTCTCTGCAGGATATTTAAAGTTACTCTGGATCAACTCCCATTCAGCGTCTGTCCACTAACCCACATGTCTCTCACCTTCATGGTACCATGGCAGATACCACGGACATGGCACGCTCACAGTGGTGTTGGGGACTCCGTCAGGCCAACAGGCGTAATTGTCAAACGTCCTGTTGCACAAGAGGCCTGGGGGTAGAAAAAGAAAAAGTATAAAAATACAGGAGGGATTATCTTGTACAGTCGGAGCCCTTGCACCTTTCTTTGCTGTGTACGACCTGGAGTGGTCTCAAGGTTGTGGTTGACAGTAACATGTCTTTGAAGGGATGGATACTGGTAGTCATTACAGTGTCTTTCATCAGAGACCCCCATTGCTGACCGTCCTCTTATAGCACACCTTTCATCTTCATAACAGAGGAAGTAAAGATTGCTGGCTGTTGGGTGTATGGGCAGGTGGATGTTCAGATGTATGATGTGTTCGGTCTCATCTCCTGCTAATTTGCCATAATACTCATGTGGTGACAGGAAGGGTACGTGATTACTGCAGAGTGGGGGAGGGGAGTTTCTGTTGAACAGGGAGGGAAGCTAGCTTTTTCAATGGTGGGGCAAACAATGTCTGTCGCACAAGCATAAAACATGGGAACGCCTGATGGGCAGCGTTTGCTATAAAGTCCTAACTAACTATTGAATATAATCCTGTATTAAAAAGCACCCAGGGTAAATACACCTCCACCAACCAGTGCACTTTCAGTCTCCAGATCATGATTTGTTGTGATCTTGACCTTTGACCCACTCATAATTTGAAAGGATCCTCTCAAGCCGTTTAGTGACATGACCTCCAGGTAAAATCTGGATAATTGTCTATGGAGTTTACCCAGAGTTTGCCTTTCGCAAATGCACAACCCAGCTGGAGTTTACTTTACTTTGCACAGACTCGTCACAACACAAACCCATCCTCAGACAGAGACAGGAAGTATTAACTCTGCTGCGTAGATGTGGTGATCAGGTCAACAGCAACCCAGACACCGTCATCAGCTCTGATCACCACAATGGGCGCAGAGGCATACAAGTTATAACTTTCAATACTCTAGGAAACTGGTTATGGTGAAACGTCTGTTTTGAGAACTGTTTGGCTCACCGGTGCTCGGCGGGTCTCGGCTGTTGTTGCGATCACACTCGTCCATGTACAACTTCAAACTCTCCTTCAGCTTATCCAGGGTGGCAGCGGGAGACACCTGAGGAAACATACGTACGATATTGGTTTTGGCGGAAGGGCCCATTATTCATGCACTTGATGTAGTGCAAGACAATTTTTGGGACTATGAGCCCCACTCAAGAGAACACAGGTGTATAAACTGCATTGGCATTCATCTGTTTTAACTCACGTCTTGTACTCAGCAGCTGTATCAGCCCATCCTCAAACTAGCGCTGCAATTCATCATAATGACACTGCTCTACTCCAATGTGTTGTCACAAAGGATGGGGCGTGTCCTTTTGTATGGAAAGACTGATATATTGTGCACCATAACACTCATGTCATTAACAGAAAGTTTGTTTCGGCTTCGACAGGACGTCTCTCTGGTTTGTTTCAGAACCCGGCACTGTGTTTGTTTGTGTGTGTCTGTGTGTGTGTGTGTGTGTGTTTGTGTTTGCTTCTGGGACCCACCTGGACGCTGCAGGAGACGACGAGCGTTGCCAAAAGGAGGAACAGCCGTGACATCCCTTTTTCCTGCTGTTGGTGCTGGGAGGGGAAATTGCAGGATGGGGAAGAGTTTTCACCTCATAAGGGGGCTTATCTACGCACACCACACTGCCTGCATGACACAGAGACACACAATCCATCAAAGCTCATAACAAACACACAAGTTATTACCTCAGCTGGGCCCGGCGGAACCAGAGGACCAAACCAGGTAAAAAGGCTGGGTCATATATCTATCGCACTTCAGTTACACCAAGAGCTGAGGGCATGCAGAGGTAACACAAAGAGAAAATGTTAGTGTGACTTTGAATGTAGAAATTCTTCCTTATTAGAAAGATTAAAAAAATTATCTTGATCAGGTCAATACGCATCAAGGCCATGGCAACAGGCACAGAGGTATATAGGTGAACGGTGCATAAGATGAACGACCCAGAAGCACGTTGTCTAGAGCTTCAAGAGAAGAGCCCAAAACCTCCAGGAAACACTGTTTGTGCCTTCGGTCAGACCGCGGTGGCTTCGGCAGGACTGCACTCACTCAGTGAATCACAGTTGGCTGCTGTCCACCCTCATCTTAAATCCTGTGGGTGTTTTGGTTGAGCGTATGTCAGTGTGTGCCAGAGGTCACTCACCTGCGCATCGATCGGTGCCGCAAAGCTCCCCGCGGGAGATTCGCTCGAAGCGGGAGAACGGAACGAAATCTGAAACGTTTCTGCAAAAAACACCTTGACCGTGGAAACATTTTTGGCTAAAACGTTTCAAATTCCATTCCGTTCCAGTCTCATGGCGGGGGGGAGGAGGGACTCGAGCTGGTCCGTTTTTGGGGGTTTTCTTTTGGTTTACCGGGGACGTGGTGTTTGCCCAGGAGATAAGAGCGCAGTGTGTGTCAGGAGGACAGATGTCTGTGATGTCGAAATCAAAGACCTCTCTCAGTCTGGGTTTTTACTGATCATGTCAACAAGCTCATGAAGTCTCGGCTGCGAACGACGCCCAGTAGCTTTCGGTCCCAGTCTAAACGTCTGCTCTATAGATTACAAAACTCTATGGGGCTGACTTCAGATCATATCGCAAACAAACAGCCTTACTGTCTAAATGGCCTGTTCAGCGTAATGACCAGGATGCAGTAACCATTAGCTATAGTACATAGTGACTGATTGCCCCCGCCGGCGCCCCAGGGATCGGAGATACTCCTGTCAAGTCTGACATCAGATCAGTGTTGGTCCAGCTGAGATCACAGAAATGACTTTCCTGCCCTAGACACCGTCAGACGCACAGAAGCCCCAGCTCTTCCTGGCAAAATAAGAGGCTTGCAACAAACAAACATGTGAAACACCCCCACTGTTACGGCTCATTATTATTATTTAACTTATGCCAACCACATCTTCATGTGAAACTGACGCACGCTTCACGCAAAGTGGCAAGAAAACAGGTCGGATGTTAATTTCCTCCATTTCAAAGAAGACACACAGATCAGCTCTTACCAAGGAAAGTGATCGGGCATCGTTCTGAGAGTGAATCATGTTCAAGCATGAGTCCGAGCTGAGAACCGAGGCTGACACACGTGTGGCCGAGCACATGGTCCTGCTGACGGCACAAGTGTTTTCCAAGGGTTGCCCTCCTCTCTCTTTCCCTCTCTCTCTCTCTCACACACACACACACACACACACCAGCCGGTCCGCCTGCGACAATTTCTGCAACTTAGCACCAAGTAGAAGCAATGATTAACCCGATTCAGAGTGGAGGGAGAGAGAAACGGGGAGAGAGGGGGAATGCCAAAGTGAGAGAGAGAAATATGGAGAAGAAAAAGAACAACAGTTTCTCAGCTCTGTCCTGGCCCCTGACCCCAGTTGTATGTCCCAACAATAGGAACCCCGGCCAGTACATATTTGTAGTAGTTCACACGTAGGTTTGAGGACAGCAGACCTTGCAGTATGTTTCTAGGAGCACAACGGGAAACAGATAAAAATGATGGAAGAGATTCAACATTCAGCATAAAATGTTGAATTGTTTAATCCTTTACTCCAAACTGTTCCTTCCTCTTCACCTCCGTCAAATCTACAAAATCTTCACATCCCAGTTGTGCCAGTGCTCTGCACTGATGCATCTGCATCATTTCAGCTGAGACATCACTGCATGCCCGGCAGCTGAGCACAAAATCAGGCTTTCCCTAGAATGAACACGCGTTCCTCAAAAACAGCACAAAGTTGCCACAACGGGGGATTATTAAAAAGACGCACCCCGGAGCCATGCGCTCGTTCAGCTCTCACGCTTTATCTGCACGGATTTGTCACTAACAATATGTGTGCTCACACGTTAGACACAGGGCGATGGGAATCACATCGGCCTTTAGGTGGAAGCAGCGGGAGTAGAAGTAATGTGATTGTAGGTGCGAGGTTTGGCTTGTGTATTCTGCCATTATGGTATCCGGGCGGACTCGCTCCCCCTGTGGATCCAGACCGAGGGAGGTGCTCTGGAACACGCGTCGCATTCCGGGAAATAACCCGGAGCTTTTCTCACTGTTGCGGCACATCTGATTTAGGAGGTGTCACACCGGCAGAACCAGAGGGACCTCTTCGTTTGTTTGAGCTTGTTTCCTAACAAGCTACAGAGAAATGCTTCTCTTCCTATGGATGTGTCCAATGTTACAACGATGATCTACCGTTGTTGCTTTGCCTTGGATCTTTTTATTGATACTTGTGAAATAATAAAAATGTTAAACAACAGTTCCATGGTCATCGCTGCTTCAGATTGAAAGGACAGACATTTTTGTTTGAATAATACATTTTATTTTATTTTTGCTTGTGTAAAAAATAGAATAAAAAAGAACACAATGACAATCGCAAATGAATGACGGCAATTCCCTGTGCTCTGTGTTCAAGTGCATGTCGGACCGTTCGCTACAATGGACACTAACAAATACTGTTGTTTGCTGGAGAGTACTAACCTTTCATTTGATTACACTGTCTCACAAATAAAATTACAAAAGGGTGAGCGTGCGTGCATGAATGCGGGGGCGGGGGGGGGGGGGGGGGGGGGGGGGGGGAGAGAGGGAGCGACCGGGCTTCAAAAACAATCCTCTTGGAAAACACAATAACTGTCCGGCTCAGAGAAAAAGGCCCCTGAGCAGCGATCTATCACGCTGCAACTTTTCCAGATGCAGAGGTTCTGGCGATTGTTAAGACAAAGTCCTGCTGCCATCTTCTTTGAGGCCAAAGTGCATCTATAAAAGCAACGTCCACTAATCCGGCTTTGTTTCAGAACAGAGACCTCAATCGAGTAGATTATCATTAATGTGAATATGCAGCCCAGCTTCGACTGAAGCCAAAGCATGTGTGCCCCTGGGCTGTCGATGTTTCTCTGAGCATGACACTGCTGTACGACAGCATCACTGTCTGCGTACTGGGGGTGAGGCAGAGTTCAGAGGAGACGCCCTGTGACCCTGCAGCTGCAGAGATTATAGGACATCGCTTAAACGTGGGCGATGCATGCCTCATGAGTAACCTGATCTTCATTCAGACAGAACCCTAATCTGTAAGTGTGTAAATGCTTCATCAATATATCATCTCCTCTGTGGGACTCTCCAGCAAATGTCCAACTCAGCAAACATGGATAATTTTTTTTCTTCAGTACGTGATATCTCAAGCTATATGGGTTTTTCTTCAAAAAAAAAAGTAGAACAACATAGCACAAAGAGATTTCCATTACATGGGAGAATATGATTGAGGTCATGGCAACGCAGCAGTTTAATATCTACATGACTAAACAGGAAATCAACCAAAAGCTTCCTGCTGATGTCCTACTTCACCAAAAGTCATCGTCAGCGTATCACGAAGAGAAGCAGATCTGTTTGATTTGAGGTTGCTGCACAAAAATGTGAACAGAAGCACCTGGGTTCTGTCTGTGATGGAAAGTCCGTCCGCTGTAAAGATTAAAAATACTCGAATCAAAGAGGAAGCTTTTCCTCAACTGACTTCTTTCTGGAAAGTGTCCTAAACGTACATTGACTCATTGAGCATCATAGTGCATAATTATAACAGGATGTGTCTGTAGAATGATAAATAATCTGGATCTTTGTTTTTGTCTTCTTCTGAAAAATTTAGATCTGGGGCCTTTATCCTTCATTATACTGTGGATCAGTGTGATTTAATGGAAATGGCTTTTCTCTCACCCATCTCCTGATACTGTTTCCTTTCTTTCTGCGGGATTCTTCAAGTGAGACGGAAGGATTTCTGTGATTCTACGTGAATCTAGAAGAAAAGCTTCCTATTCTGAGAGTCTATGGTCACGATCTGAAGAATACTACTGATGTTGTTGATGGCTGGAAAGCATTTTTACTTCCCAAATGTATTCTAGCCACTCTGTAGTAATAAGAAATGCATTGTCACACGGAAAACACAGCTTAACACTCCCCTAAAATTCCTTCAGGCCGCACCACACTTCACACACTCATAGATACCAGTAACCTGAATGTGCCTGTTCTTTTCATCAAGATCCATGAACTATTTCCTGGGGAAAATGGGGAAAATGTTCCCACACACCACATCCTTCCACCAAATTTCAGGGGAAGTAGGTTTTTTTATTATTTTGCTAACAAACGATCATAACCTCTATCCTGGGGTACTGAACATAAATGCACATGGAGAGCTGAGCAAGCTACATTTTTCCCCCCGTCAAAACATGGCGTTCACTCCTCACTCGCTCACAACCAATTACCCATCCTCAGTGGGGTTGTAGCCTAAATTGGTCAGTGTCTGTCAGTGGGATTTAGTTGTCGGGTCTGCTGCATGTGTTAGGGGACACGACACGCACAAACAGCTCGGCTAATTGTTTGCTGCCTGCTGGCGTTTCACTGCGGTTTGGATAAAAAAGGGTGAAGTCTGAGGTGGTGCTCTGTCGCTCCCACACACGTCCACATTTTTACACTTCTCCATGGTGCAGTGAATATGGTAATTTTGATTCAATCAAGGAAGTGCCCCTCTTTCCGCAACGGAAAAATATTCCACATTATGCACACATTACGAAGATGTGCTCCAACAAATTCTTGGGACATTGGACTAAATATGCAAGTCAAATATGTCAGCCGGAACACTGCATAATATTTTCTCAATGCTTCCCACTTGATTATATGTTCCAAAAAATCTGCTTTTTTACAGGGAAATTCACGGCCGCTGGAAAATAATGAAGTATTTCAAGTATTTCTCTGCCCACAATTTCTAACTTCTCCAACTTCTGTAAAAATACAGGGAATCAGTAAAGTGTTTGATTATTCATCACCCAGAGTTATTTTCTCTGCAGGGAGGAAAAACAGTGTTTACAGCCTCCACTCAGAATGGAAAGGTTCTTTTGCTCTGGCCGACATCCTTGTCACACTCTTTATATTGTTTGACATGGACTTGAAAGGGACATGGTTGTGTATTTGTAAACATGAAAGTGGCGCTGCCAACATTGCATGGAGCACCACTTAAGCATTTATTTTACCAAACGAGAAAATTGAATATTCTATAGCCATTTGAAATTCATGAGCAATTTTTCTATTTTCCGATCATCGTGCAAGAGAAACAATAAAAACCAATGGCGTGGTCAAAGTTTTCATATCGACGTTTAAGGTGGATTGATCGAAAAAGATACGGGAAAAGATTCCACCTTAAATGTTGCCTGCTGCTTTTGAGTAACGCAGTGAATTAGATGTTTTCCAGTGATCTTTGGTAAATAATTGAAGATGAATCGACCGAAAAACATAATTTAATTAATTTACTCATGACTGTTTCTTTCTTTCTTTCCTGCAATACGAGCCAAACCTAAAGAGTCTGCATTGGTGCGTTCGAGTACTCAATTAAATTACGCGTCATCTCGGTTTCGACACAAAAACCCATAACACGGATGATCGAACGCGTGTGATATGGAAAGATATAAGGAAAAGCCTCAGAAGGAGTGATTCAGATTTCAGCAGCTGGGGGATGCGTCTGACCTGAGAGCTGCTCAAAGTGTTTGTCAGCGGAGCGGTTCAGAGGGCTTCGCCGACCCAGCTGCTGGAGGCTGTGATCCTCTCCTCGCTGTCCATCGTCCATGTGTGTTTTTGGCAAACATTCACATTTCCCATTCAGAGGGCACATGTGATGAACGTGGGAGGAAAACTATGACAAACAGCGGAGATGCACCTGTAGTGTGTGAGAGCGAGTGTATTGGCTTTACTGTGGTTTACGTGAGCATGTGTGTGGGAAGTGTTTAGAAGTTCCATGCACTCTTTCATGAGTTGAGTTGGACGTTTGCACTGTACCTGCTCCCCACAGGGAGTTACCATGTTCACCATCCCACACTTTCTGCTGCATTCATGACTCTTTTCGTTGTTTTCAGATATTTTTCCCTGAAATTATCCAGAGGGGCTGTATGTGAGAACGCAAATGTCCGAGAGATAGTTTCTGTGGACTCTCTCCTCCTGGACCACATATCGAACACACAACGGATGCAAAAACGAAAAATAGGAAAAAGAAAACAAATATCCCCGGATAAAAAAGTGGAGCTATACACGAAGATGACACCAGGGAAGATGTGAGGAGAACTTTTGGTGAAGAGGACAGACGCCAGTGTTGATAATTCTCCAGACATCCTCCGGACGTCATGTCTGAAGACGATGTCAACTTGGAGACACATCTCAATTATTCACCTATTTCATCAATAAACTGTCTTCTGCAAGTCCGAGGTTTAGAGATGGAATGTGTTCCTCCCTCCAAATCCTACATCATCCGGCCTCATGTGTTTATTCCAGTTGATACACACTCTCAAGAGTTGGCTCCTGCGTCACTTTCCTCGCAAGATCATTTATTTAATGGTGCAGCCGAGATCGTGCACTTTATCACACAATCGTCCAAATGTCCATTACACAGAGCACACTGCTCTTCAAGAGAGGATGTGTTAATCATGAGCCGAGGCGGTCCGATCACACCTCCCGAAAAACAGGAGGTTTCCAACTGGGCCACAGCCTCTGACCATGAAAGAATGAGGCTGAGATTTCAAACCTCATTTTGAGACAATAGTATGATTAGAGCCCAGCAGGCGCAGCAAAGAGCGGGGACCCCCGTCGTTCTGCAGTTAGCGTCTGTGGTCTCCGCTTGGCGGTAGCTAAAAGCTTATTTGACTGTCGTGCTTTGCTGAAATTCACTGACCCAGCTGGCTCAGAGATGAAGGGGAAAGAACTTGAGAAAATATCACTTCATCGCTCTGTGCAGCTCTCTCTGTCTCTCTGCTAATCCACCTGCTCCGAGTGCAGAGCTTGTGTTTGGTTTAGATCTCCGTAGCCATGGAGTTGGCCTGTGCAGCGTCCCACACTGCTGGAAACAGGGGTCACGCATGTGGTAAAACACATGTGAAGTCTTTACAGCACAGGTCTGGAATCTCACACCAAGAAACGTCTGAATCGCAACAGATAGCATCGATAAGTCAGTTGTCTCATAAGCAAAACCCACTTCAACATCAATATGAAGATTATATATAACCCTGAACCAATTGAGCTCCAACTTCTTTCAAGTAAAGCTTTACAAATTCAACCGGGCAAAAAATCTAAACCAGTAAAATGTGACTGTATATTTCCACAAAAAAAACACAACAGCATCATGAGACCCTAAAGAAGAAAGGAGAGGCGGTGGACTAGTGGCAGAAACTTGGACTATGGGCAGAGAAGGTCTCTGGTTCGACTCCACGGAGAGACAACAAAAGACGAACCTGGATTGATCTGTCCAAAGATCCAAGAGGATTCTCCCTGCCCTATCTAGTGCCCCTGAGCAAGGCACCTTACTCCCCCAACATCTGCTCCCTGGGTGCCGTACATGGTCGCTCACTGCTCTGTGTGTCCTCCACCAGATGGGTTAAAAGCAGAGGTTAAATTTCCCTACAATTGTGTGCCTGTGCATGTCTGTGCATGTGTTTGGGACAAATAAATGTATCTTAATCTTAATCTTAAGAACTGCTCCACGGTTTCAGCCGTCTGTGCATTAACATTAACACGCTCTGAGCTGTGCCGAATCAGAATGGGACGGCTGCGCAGTTTGTGAGGCGTCAACAGCCTTTTCACCAAAGAATGTGATTTGATCAAATGGCTAAACATGTAAACTGTGCTCCACCAAGGGATTGACGGAGCGACGCTGCTCTCCTTTCATTAAAAAATTAGGATCAAGACAAGAAGAAGAACGTCTCTGTCAAAGTCCACGCCTCCTCTCTCTCTTTGGATTCGAGATCAGCGGCTTTTTCTTAAGATGCTCTGACAGAGAACAACTTCACTTGGTCCGGATAAGAGCTGGAGTTCAGGGACGGGAGCTGCTGTCTGACAAACAAACACTGTTATCAGAGACATGAGCCCACGATAAAGACGCCTAATTAAATCACATGGGAACAGAAAACTTTTACACACACACACACAAAGCGTGGAATAACAAAACATACCAGAAGTCTCAAATCTGCCAACTTCAAACATCCACTATCAACACTTTGAAGGGGAAGTTGACAACAGGATTCTTGCGCTAATGCGATCGCCCATGATTAATGTGTGCGTGTCTGTGTGTGTGTGTGTGCAGACCGTGATGGGCCTGTGAGAAATACCATAAATAGAAATGAGGAAATGAGAACTGAGGCTCATGAACAAAACAAACGGTAGAGGAAGAGACGGATAGAGAGCGACAGAAGGAGAGGAGATCGACTGATTACCCAAGTGATATTCCCAATACGCTTCGATTCACACACAGGAAACACACCTGTGGGAGCCGTGTGCAGCCTCCTCACATGGTGTTTAATACGTGTTTATATATCTGTCTGTGTGCGGCAGGGGAGCTGACACAGGCCGCTCCTGCACTGCACTCAGCGATGTTTAATGTTTATGAGGTAACTCCAAATAGAGCGGCTGAATTATTAAGGCACTGGGTTATCCCTATACCATGTTTCAACTATCTTGTATCCGCACCGCGCTATTGTGCAGTGGATCGTGGCAGGCAGTGTTTATGGGTAGTAATCCCCCCCGAGCTCATCTACGCTTCTCTCCACCGTCGGCCTGGCATTCACCAAACACTTTGAGGTTTGTCACACGGCGTGGCACCGCTCTCTGGATCCCATACATAGATATGCAGGGTCTCTTAAACCTTATTTAGGCAGGCGGTTTAGCTCGGCATGGGGGGGTGGGGGGGGTGTGGGGGGACCCAAACATTTACATCTGGGAGAGGACGTGTTGGACTGTGTGTGTGCTCAGCAGGAGAAACGCAGACTTGCAACATGTGAAAAATGCAGTTAACCCTGAAAAGCTGTTCAGCAGTCACGGTGCGGTGAGTCATGGGAGTTTATACGTCCTCTGCATTCTTTAGCTTCTTCAAACACTCCACACATCTCCTCCTGGGCCTCAGATAGAAGAGAAGCACAATACTTCAGGGACATCTTATATATAGATGATAAATGAAAGGCAATATACCGTAGAGAAAACATGCTTATAACAATGTTATAATATATTCATTACATAAATACATATAATAAATTTACAATGTTGTTGTCTCTGCTTAGATAGATAGATAGATTATTTTATTCATCCCCGAAGGGAAATTAACAGCTTTGTTAATAAGTGTTCATGAAACGATTAAACATCTGATACAGAGAGTGACTCACATGTGTTGTGAGAACTAAACTATGTTCATTACAATGACAACAAGTGTTCAGTCAGAGTCAGATGCATCTTTATGGCACCTTAACGTGACATTTTATGTGTTTTTGTGTGTTTGTTATAATCTAGAGTATCAGGTTTTGGTTAAACACCATTTACGGGCTGAGTGCATCGCTGGTTCTGATCTTTTTCTGTGTGATTTGTTGATAAGAACAATGAGCTGAAGTAAAAGCAGCCTTATCTGTTAATTTCAGAGACGGGGATATGATTTAGGACTTTGCTCAGCCAGATTCTATCGACCTCCTACTTTATGACCTTCAGGCTGCAACGGTGATTCAGGAAGAGATATTACTGTAATGAGTGTGTGTGTGAGTGTGTGTGTGTTTGTGCAGCAGTTACCTAAACAAATTGTGAGGTTGAAGTTCCTCAAAGCTCAAATTACTGTATCGAAAAACATGAATCATTATGAGAGCTTTAAAACCTCTTTATGCTTATGTTGTACAAAATAATGAGTAGATGCTGATGATGGATATCTCAGTAATCAGGCGTCCACAAGGTCTAAGGTTGTAAGTCGTCACGTCTTGATCTCTCTCGGCTCCTGCTGGTCGGGCCCCTGCTTTTCTTTAATCGCTCATATTCCTCATCTGCGTTATCTCACTTCATTACCTCCTCTTAGCGTCTGTCTCATCCTTCATCTAAATGAGCTTGATTCCCTGGTTGCTATACTACTTGGCAGAGGAAGGCGTAACGGCCTGCTCCATCATGTCAGCTTTGTGCGATTTACGCTCTGCCTCTCTCAGACACATGGATACACACACAAACATACACCCGCTGCAGGATGATTACAGACGCTCCAAGCCTTCATCATGTAAACTGGGCCTCAAGTGCGCTGTGATGCTCCCAAATTGATTTTACTTCCGACTTCGCTGCCATTTGTGTTTTTTCATGTGGGTTCCGAACCGACCTGACAAAGACTCCTTCTTGCGACATGAAAGCAAAAGTGTGTTTAAGCTCAACACCAGTTGTGAGGCGCTGGAAGAACTTGTTAATCCGCTACGAGCTGCACAGAAAAAAGGCACAGTCGGCCTCAAGTGTCATTTATTCTCCCGTGACGAGCTGTAGGGGTTCACTAACTGCCACTGACCCCACTTATGAACGAATCCACCATCCAAACAGTCCGGGTCCCTAAAGCAGATGTTATCTCCAGGCATAAATCAGTGTGCTGCAGCCTGAGGCACAGTCAACAGCCAAAACACAGAGCTGCTCCATGAACGTGAACCGTATCTCTGTCGAATGCTTTCTGGCCGGGCAGTTTTAATTTCAATCATTCCATCAAGCAGGGCGAGACTGATGCAGTGAGGAGAAGTTTACAGACTGTAGAATCACATGTCGCGTGTAACTTGGCCGAGGAGAGCTGACGTGCACTGTGCAGCATCATCATCTCTTCAGCTTTCACGAGCAAAGTGTTGGTGCAAGGTAAACGCGAGAATAACGAGTCACGCAACGGCGAGCGGCAGAAAGGGCGAGGTAAGCACAGCGCCGCGCTGGATGTCGGGGTAATACAGGGTCAAGGAAGTGAAGAAGAATAAATGTGGAGCCCGCAGAATGTTCTCGTCATAACGCTGCTGGAGTAAAACACACTCCATCGAATATCTGTACATAGAACTGGAACTAATAATTAATGATTTTCTTCGATAATCACAGACTTTAAAATGTCAGCAAACGAAAGGTCATCATAGAATTCGGGTTTTCAATTGTCTTTTAAAAGACACACACACACAGCCGAGAATATTCAGATTCATGAGGCAAACATCTTTTTATTTGAAGCAAAGAACTGAAAATGCATGTTTTTCAGTTTGACTTTTACTTTCATTAAACAACATCCTGACATTTACCGGTACTTCTTTGTGAATTTCAAAGAAACAAATGAAAAATCCATCAAGCAAAAAAGGCAAAAGTTTCTATGCATCAAATGATCTATTTCAAACAGTTTTACAGCAGTCCAACCCAGTCAGTGTTTACTGTGCAGTGTACAGTGAGCACTGTACAGCTGCAGTTATGTCAGCCTGCAGTAACACGCCTGTCGGAAACCTTCAGTTGGCCGTGTAATGCAGGTAATGTAATCAGCAAACAGAGACTAATTAGGCAGTAAAACAGGAGAGCACACAAGTATCTGAATGCACAGAGACAAGCACACATGCTCTTTCATCTCTATCCTTGTGAGGACCAGCTACCGACTCCGTTCACTCCCAAACAAACACGAACCAAAGCATCCAAACCAGCTCATCCCTGCAGGCTGTAAAAAAACGAAAATTATCCAAAACCTTTTAGCTCATGATGTCAGAGGGTCTCAAACTGGCTCGGACAGAGACAGAAGGATCCATTCACAGAAACGCCGTGCGCAGAGACAACACACTACAGCTGACGTTGATCATTCTCCGAGTTCTTCAACCTCGTAGCCGGGAAGAGTTTCTTGTTCCGATTAGAATTCTTGCATCGTCTACAACATTCAGCGTACTCACACTTCAGCCAGGAAGCCGGATAGTGTTGTCTTTACACATCAGCCCGCTCCGTTACTGACCTGATGATCTGATCACACTCAGTCCTGTACTCGCTACATGTCGCGTGGTTAAAAAAACGATTGTCGTACCCAAACCTTCTCAGCTCGATCTAAGCACCAAAACTGCTTTATGACCAATCGCCTGTCGTAAAAACGCAAAGAGGCAGCGGAGCCCGAGTGCTTTAAAGCAGAAAAAACAAACCTTTCACTCTGGGACAGGTAAACTGATGAGTGTGTGGACTTAAAATTTGGAATACACATAACGTGACCTACAATTTTCAGGTAAAAAGCGAATTTAACCCCTTAAAGGCTCTTACACACTCACCCCACAATCACTTATGAATATATCTACTTGACAGCTTCTGTAATGAAATGGAAAACCTGATTTCACTTAGAGAGATTGAAAAGGGGAACACAAAGATAAGAGGGATTTTAAAGATTGGTGGATTCATTTGAATGTTTGTCCTCCACTTGTTCCGTTCGCAGGTGACTTCTGTTGAGCCGCAGAAAGAGCCGCTGGATGGATATATGAGGCCGTCCTGAGCTTCTGAAAGAAAGGACCCTCAGCAGAGGCCCGTGGAGCATGAATAATACTCCATAGCAGCAGTGTGTTAGTGTGGGATGAATATTTGATGTGTTTAGTGTATGACAACGTGGCTCGGCGTAGGGAGAGGAGCCTGGTTAATGGCAGGGGAGGAGGAGATGAGGTCTGACAGGAGAGAGCTGCGCAGCCGAGGTGACGGCATGAATCACCGCGCTCAGACACGAAGTGGACCACAGGCAGGTGAGGAGGGGTCGTGGAAGCAAACATGAAATCCCTGACATTACTCAGTTGTGCGAGCTCTCACACGGCATACGATGAAATGCCAGCAGATGATTCAACGTATAGAGAAAATCATCTGTCGGTTGTGTGAATCCTCACCTCGAGGGTTCGGTAACCTGTGACCGCCAAGAACAATATGTTTTCATCCGTGTTTGTTTGTAGATAAATTGGCAGTTCCAGAATGTTCTTCTTTCCAATTTGATTTACACTGTATCCCACAGACTATATTCACTCTATGTGGGAATGGCCGTGACGAATACACAGAGTGAAATAAAAGCCATTTGTGTCTGTGAACAACTGCAGCTGAAACTATGAGGTCTGACTTTCTCTGTGGATGGTAACAACTTTATGGACGAAAGCGCACGTGGCAGGTAGAGCTGCACACAGCTGTACGATGCAGCACCGGAGCAAAGCTACAGGATAGAGATCTCCAGATAATGAGTGTCAGGGTGACATAAGCTAGTTGAGTAAGTATAAATTATCTTGACCTGTGTAAATTATTCCATGCTAGCATTTTATCATGACATGCCTAGAAAGCTCCAGTGTTTGTAGGGATTGTTGCTTTATTACTAAAA
The DNA here is from genome assembly GCF_949316205.1 of Platichthys flesus. Classification (NCBI taxonomy): domain Eukaryota; kingdom Metazoa; phylum Chordata; class Actinopteri; order Pleuronectiformes; family Pleuronectidae; genus Platichthys; species Platichthys flesus. The sequence goes on from NC_084960.1 coordinate 10,231,256, forward strand.
CTGAACTTTGTTGGTCTGTTGTTGTGACGGCCCAAAGCGTGAGTGAGTTTGTGTTCCACGGAGATGGAGGTCAATGTCTCCTGCTGTGTACACAGGACCTCCAGCCGGTCAAAAACACGCTGACATCAGCCGTCTCTTCGGTGACGCAAGAGGGCATGTTGTTTTTCAACTCCCACTGACAATCGGCACCACTGAAGAGTCAAGAGAAAGGCGCCATTCATCGAAAAAGGTGACACAGGCCCAAAAACGCTCCTCTGGAAGATATTACTCTCACAGTGTCTGGAATTCAACAAGTGAAGAAAGGTTTACCTGTCACAGCGCCAACAGCAGGCAGCTCTGCAGACGTCTCGAGATAAATGTTACTCTCCTAATTGTCCACCCGTGTTTTCTGCAGCTCAGGAAACTTGCAGTGATCAGCAAGTTCTAACCACAAGGAACTTGGAGATTGTCTTTCGTGCTTTTACTTTGTCTCAGCTGGATTCAACTCTCTCTTCACCTTCCGGAGCCAAGAACGTTTGCATAAATTACAGCGTGTCCAAACAGCAGCAGCCGGACTCACAGAGAGCGTAGAACTCCAACTGTAGCTCCTCTGCATAGTTAATGATTTTTAAGGCCTATTAGAGATCTTTTGACACCAACTGTGCCAGAGACAAGACCCTACCCACTATATCACAGTCCCAACTGATAACCAGAGGTGACTGGGACTTTTCTGTGAGGGCTCCTGTCAGTTAGACAGTCCCTGAGGAGATCCGTCTGTCTGTTCTTAACCTCTTTTAAACCCTTGAAGACACGTTTTTATACGTGTGTTTTCTCCTAGTTCTGATCTTACTGACTATTTTAAAATTTTATAGTGATTTAAACTCTTTTCTCATCTGTATCAGATCTTTTCTTGTTAGTGCTCTAAGGCTTTGTGATGCTCAAATAGCTTTTAAATGTTTTCTATTGTTCTCCTATAATTTTTCTTTTTCAAATGTACTATATGAATAAATAACCATTATTTGTGTTTGTCCTCCTAAACACATCCAGCTCTATTGCCCGAGATTAAGAAGTTGAGGTAGAAGCATTACGGAAATTCACTTACACAGAAGAAGTTTCATTAACAGTATCATATGAGATCAATTTTAGAGACCGTTTCTTCTCCACATCTGTAAAACAGAGTATTTTCATTATTATTCAGTATTTCTATGTTCCTATGAATTATTTCTATGAATAATACAGTAATTACACATTATTGTGAATGTGAGTCTCGGAAAAAGGCAGGTGTGTCCCCGTGGTGGGAATACACTCCACTCGGCTGGATACTGTACACGCTGCAGCAGCTCATCACGGCTGAACGGCACTCACTCTACAGAGAGGGGAAATGGATGTGTATCAAAATTCACGTAGAGCACTCCCTCTGTGGTTTCATCTTTTCTTCTTTTTTTTCAGGAGACATTTTGGCACGTTTTCTGGTGGAGGTCTACTGGCCAAGCCTAAAGCTCCATGATAACAAGTACTCACGTTCAATTTCGTGAGCAACGTTTCAGAGGGACGCGATGTTTGGGGAGTTGAGTATGTGAGAATTTTATTTTTATACTCAATTTTTTCTCAATTTTTTCTCCCCACTTGTCTTATCACGTTCTACCACCAGAGCCTTTCTCTGAGCTCCTAACACAAAGACCTTGTTTGCAGCACAACACACAACACTGATTACATTTTTTCCACATTCTTTCATTTGGAAACACAATAACATATAGTCGCCTGGGGACAACAAATCTGAATGAAGATGTGGTTAAATGAATCAGCGGCTAGAGGCTATTTTTCGGTGGAAATTACAATATTGTGAAAACAACACGCTTCACTTCGCACTCTAGATGCATGTTCAGCAAGTTGTATTGTACACGTCATTATCAAATCTGTTGTTGTTTTTTTGTGTTTTTTATCCCTGTGTGTCATTTATAGCTTTATATATTTTTTATTTTATATACTTGATGGACGATTACAGATATAAAGGTGCAGGACACAACTTTCTGTCCTCAAAACTTAATCTTTGCAAAAAATTCACATTTCCAGTTGCAAACGTAGGACAAACCTTTTCCCTCTGAAGTGAGCGACTGGGCCAGAATTCACAGATCATTTATTTTGCGGCCGGGGAAGAGGTTTCGAATGGACAGCGTGCGACCCAAAGGCCACGGAAAAAAAAGACATGGCTGAGAGAGTTTCCAGTCGAGCGGTCGCCGAGATAAACCAACTGTTGTTTGTGCTCTGTACTGTGATAATAGGCTGTGTTGGGGAGCAAAAGAAGCAACACTTGACCCTCGACCCACGCACATTACGGGGGAGGAGGGGGAGTATTTATAGTGCCGCGCCGATGTGGCTCTGAGCAAACACAGAATGGCTCGATACTGTTACCTCCTCCAGGGTTTACATCGCAGTTCAGAGAAAAGCAAAACCTTGTTGTGTTCTTTTATCCTTCCAAACGCTTTGAAGCGCCTCTGCTGGTATCGATTCTCCCGCGATACATCTCCGTTGCACCGGTCTGCACCTTTCCGTGGAAATTGACTTCCCCCCCGTCACACACTGACCGAGTTGTGAGCCGTGCACGAGCAGCCGTCGCCACCCTTCACAACTTTGATCCGCAACTTGACCCGTGGAGACCCCCCGATCAGGGCACGTGCCGCGGCCCCCTGTCCGGCCCCGGTAGGCTGGTCATTAGAGAGTAATCATATAAGCCACACTGAGCCTGATCGTGTGATTCATCTTTTCAGCACAAGACAGCGCAAGTGATGTGTTCCCATTACCACAACCCACTGACTTCTCTCCGGCCAGCGTGAGTTATCGGAGACTTCACATTTTATTCCAGTCACGACCTCCTGAGTAAAGCTGCGTATCTCAGTCGATCTACACGCAAACTCTGATTGGGTTTAATGGGCAGGTTGGATGTTTCAGTGCAGCTATTTAAGAGATACCCCGAGAAGGGAGGTTGAGTATGAACATATGGGAGCGAGTCCTAAGTCATTATTCCACCACATCTGTTGAGCTGAATATCAAAAGGACTCCTTGGATCTCGCTCTCATAACCTGCTCATTTCATACAATCAAGAGTGTAGACAGATCAATATCGATTTCAATTTATTCATTTAAAACAAAAACTCTCACATCAGAAAAATCTGCATGAAAGAAACAGTTGGAGATAATTTCTTTTTTTTAAAGAAGTTTAAGAATTTTATTTTTAATCAAACAGTGATATACATCTTTTATAGCAAAATGTATTTGATTAAATCCTGGTAAACCTGCTAAAATAAGGCGATTAACTCCTTTCCCGTTGCCTGTAGAGAAGTTTTTCCTCTATAATTCTTTTCTGTGGTGCGTCATGTCCGACGTCACCACCGCACCAACAACTGAGGCGCTCTCCCTCAGCGTGTTCACCCTGGTGTCACTTTTCCATCACTGTCGATTGGAGCTGATAAAAAAACGGTGTCTAGTGCAGAGTCATTTGACCCGGGAGTGAAAACTGATTGTATCCATTCCCTCTGCAGACAAAAGCCAGATGTCAGTGGATGTCAGTGGGTTTTTTTGGACTGGAGGAAATGGACATATGGTGAAGACAGACAGGAAACAGGGAGAGATGATCAGACTGACATGCGGCACATAGTCCGGCTGGTCAGGAGTCAAACGTGCGGACAGGACACGTCGGTCCAGTGTATGTGATATGTAACTGAAACATTCTGCTATCAGGTGGCTCCTACTGTGGCTGTTTTGATATGAAATCGCAGCTGACATGGTTTGAGGTCATCCAGGAAGACGGCCCTCGCTCCTTTGATCCTGATGGACATTTCACGGCAAATTCAGCCACATTTTTACGACAATCAAATTTCCAATTTCTTTGTCCTTCAGTCAGCAGATTAACTCCAAAAACTACAGAACCGATGTCAATGAAACCTTCCAGGGTTAGTGTTAGGGTGAGCATGACCCAAGATGGAGCCCATTTTTGTTTTGGAGCTGATCCAGATTAAAGGGCGGATCCAACAATGGCTTTTCACTTTCTTTAAAATGGCGAGATAGGGCGTTGGCTTAGAGGCATGCACTCTCCAAAACGCCCCTCCCAATGTGGAGGGGAGCTTATTCCATTTTGTTAAAGTTAAAAATAACCTTCTAAGGATTCGAATTCCCCGTAACAGCTCTCTTGTAACTTGTACTCAGGATGTTCCATTATCAATGACTCCGGCATGACCAGCGAGCAGGTGTCCATTTGAAATAATGGTTCAAACTCATCTCTCTGCTTCCCTCAGACATTCTCCTCTGAACCTCATTCACACACTGGGGCGCTCTTATCCTCAAATTATTACTCGCAGCACTTTGTTGAAATGACTGAGTGAAGACAGGAAGGATGTAATTGAAGCGTTTCTGTGTGTGGCTGATAACCAAAGGGAATGTGGTGGGGCGGCGTGTTGTGAGGGTGAAATAGCAAAGCTCTTAGCCGGCGAAGAATGAAATGATGTGCTGGTTTTCTCCAGAGAAATGCATCTCTGGTTTTGCTTTATTAACTACATTGTAATTGGTTTTGTAAAATAGATTCCTTGTGTGTGTGTGTGTGAAAGTGTGAAAGTGGAAAAAGGGAATGACGCAATGTTTTCCGTCTGTGGCAAGACACACAATTACGAGAATACAAACATACATAAATTGAATTCGCGAAAAACATGTTTCAGCTCCTTTTGTTGACAACAGCTAAAAGGCCTGATCCCCTTTGACCCTCGCTGCAGGAACAATTCAGCTTGTCCACATCGAGCAAACTTCTCCGGCATGTCACATTGATTAATCGGACCGCTTTCCCCGCTGCAGCGAAGGCAACATCAAAACATTGTCTGGATTTGTTCGCATGGGGCAGGAAGGTAAGATGTTGGCAGCCGCCCAGACCTCAGTAAGTGATGGAATGTGCTGCACTTCATATCTGATTCTGGTTCTGGTATGGAGGGGCGAGCGCAGCGGAAAAAGGCACCAAACGCTTCCCCGAGACCCCGAGAGCCTCATCAGGACGCCGCTCAGAGGAGCAGAGGAGGAATTGTTTTCGGTAAACACGTTAAGCGTGGACAAGAAACACGAGCAGCGCCATCTGCTCTGCGCCGCGGCCCGTGTGAGGAGCACCAGCCACCTAACAAAAACTCAGACCCGAGAAAGAAACTAAGTGAAGAAACGACGATGTGTTCTTCACAATCGACCCTCAAAAACTCAACCGCTTGAAAGTGTTGCCGCTTACTCACCGGCCGTTTTCTGTTGCCATAGCAAGTGTGTCTATTTATTGCCCTAAAGAAAAAAAACGAAAAAAAACAAAATGAGTAATTCAATTTTCCCTCCCGAGGTAAAGAGCTTGCTCTGAGGAGGTTAAAGAGGTCATTAAAGGAAGTGACAGTTGCTCTGCTACTGGCACACTGTTGGCTGCACTTGAGAAGATTTAATAAACTCTCAACTTATCCGTTTAAGTCGGAGAACAAAATCACCCATCACACCGTGGCTCGAAGCAACATGGGAGTCGATGTCTATTCAATAAGCCGTAGACGTTTCCTGCCGCCAACAGGAAGGGATTGGTTCTGATCCTTCCCATTCAATGGTGTGTATAAACACAGTGTATCTGTATATACAGTGTGTTCGTGCGTATAAGGACGGAAAGAAAGAGTGATGTGCACATGGCAGCAAGAGCAAGATGAAATGAAATTCTTCTCCTTTGCGTGAAACAAGGGTAAAGATCAGAGAAGCTCTAATTTATTTCTCATTGGAGCAGATTCCGTCACCAATGCTGATTGGCCACTTTATCTCCATATTGCATATACAGTACATGTGATGAGACACATCTGGATCATTAGCCAGAGCCACACTATTTACACATATCTGTAGAAATTTGCACTTTACGAACGCCTGATCATATCCATCAAGATATCAGTGTTATTTCTCATGGAATCTACGAATTGGAAAAATGCCTTTTTGATGTAATGTTGAAAAAAGTGAAAAAATTGTTTTATTTGAAGCACATTGTTGACACCAGGGGATCTGTATGCATGAAACAGATCGGAAATGATGTGTGTCGTTGCTCCGATTTTAGATTTTTTGTTCTTTAACCATGACTCTGACCGCCCTGGGAGGAAAATCACATCCGTTCAATTGCTCGTGTGACGAGCACAGATCCTTGCTGCTGCCGATCTGATTTCCTTCAGGGAGTGATGCCTCTTACTGCTCCTGGTCATACACACTGACCTGAGATAGGACACTCTGTGATATGCGTTAGTGGATACCTGCATCGTTTCTGAGGGGATTACTTTTTTGTGTTTGTCTTATAAAATGATTTAACATCTTTGAGAATGTGTTTCTGGAGTGTGTACGTGTGTGTGTGTGTGTGTTTGGACCCGGGGTTGTGAGTTGGATGGCAAACACGTCTAAGTGGAGCCCCTGCGGCAGTTTCCAGACACACTCTTATCGCCGCTCTGTTACAATCTAGAGTGACAGCCCTTTGTAGTTGAAGCTATTCTTAGCCTCCCTGGATCCATTGTGGGGGTTCACTTAAACCGGAGCCTGCAGAGCTGCACAGGACATCCGTGGTCACCTGATGGCTGCTGACACCCATACACTCCTTCTCACACCTGTCTTCTGCACAGCCACGGGCCATCACCCAGCTGAGGACCTCCTTATCATCCCTCTCTCTTTAGCTCTCTTGATTTTGCTTGCCTGCAGTCTCCCTGCACTTTAGGTAGTTTCTGTCTATGTCTTTTTTCTCAATTCTCGATTCCCGGCACTGAAGCCACAGAAAAGATAAAGGGGGCACAGCGAAGCATATGCAAGACTTCTGTTTCTCTCTTCTCGCTCTCGTCTCTTCAGATGCCTCACAGTCGGGGAAACCACAAGAGACAGAGATATGTGAGGATGTCCTCCTTCCTTCTTTCTATATGTGTCAAGCGTTTCTCTTGTTCACCTCTCTTTAAACTCTGTCCTGCAGCATATCGGTTATGTTTTGCACGACGGCATCCTCCAAACGACCCGGCAACGACTAACACCCAGCTGTGACATGCATGCAGACACGTTGCATTCTGCAGAAGATTCACATGGTTGACATAAAGTCTTATTCTATTGTGATGGGTTTGTGTTTTTGCAAATGTTCAATCAGAGCAAGTTTCTCCCCGACGCTATGACCCCCTTCAGATCTGGACCCTCATATGAGCCGATTACATGTGGACCACTCTGGCTACGAATGCATCTTCATGCAGGTCACACTTGGCGTTGCTGAATGCAAATAAACACATGCATCATTTCTGTTTTGCAAGATCTAATTATGTTGTTTTAGCGAATCTGGCTGTACAGATGGGTCTTGTGTGTGTGTGTGTGTGTTTGTTTGAATATGTGTATATGTGTGTGTTTGTGTGTGTGTGTGTGAGAGAGCGAGAGAGAGAAAGAGAGGGACCACCTTTGAATGTGAGCTGAGTGATCGGATCACAAATGCGTCTTCGATGCATCTTGGGCGTGTTCACACCTGCGCTCAGAGCTGACCACTTGTGATGAGATCACTCAGCATGATGGTCTGGTTTTGCAGAGGGACCATCGCTGTCTACTGGGCTTGAGCCGCACAAGACGACTGTGACTGGTTAAAAGGAAAGTGAGTATTTTCTTTCCCTTATTGGTGCTGCCAGATCGTTCTCCAGCGCTGACACACTGAGACTACGTACCAAACAAATGCATTTTCAAGTACTAAACACTTGACAGTCTGTGGTGAAGCACTTTGGTGTCAGATACGTCATATTACATCACACAGCGCCCACCAACTGTGACACTGTACAGTAAACTTGAGTCGAGAGGGTTCTCTGTCACGTTTCCTCCCCACAGTGACCACAGGCACAGAATGTTCACAGGCAGACGTACCTCTTCCCTCTGCAAGAGCTACTGCAAGAGTCTCCAAGCGCTCAGCCACAAGTCAAGGTCAACACAAGCAAACAAAATGCTTGTGAATCTGGAGAGCAGCAAAAGGGTGTCGCAGACAAAACAAGTAACTTTAACAGCACAAAGTAAGAGGAGGTCAGAAAAAGAGGATGGTTTTTTTTTTAAGCTCAAGGTAGTCTGACTTTTTTCAGGAGAGCAGGGGAGGGTCTTAACTTCTCTTCGCCCCCTAATACTGATTATTTTCCAGTAGCTACATAATGAGACAATGTTCACTCGCACTCTGGTTAATGAATGAGCTGTTGTATAAGGTAAATAGTCAAGCAAAAATAAAGCTGAGGAGGTTTAGGAAGTTCTGACCGTCAACTGCTAAAATGTTCATACTTATTGAGTTGTAAAACGTTCTTTTCTTAAAATGTTTACAAATAAAGTTGATGGGTAATGCAATTTTACTAAACTCTAATAATGGCATCTGCCGTTCTTCTTCTTCTTTAAGTCATCAACATTAGTTTCAAGTGCGTATATGTTTTCTCGTGTCTTAATAAAAAGACCAACACAGACAGATGCTCAGGTAGGATGAGCATATCCTGTACGTCGGCTGTAGCCAACTCTGTGCCTTACAGCTGACACCCTGACGAAGCAAGACTCCACAACACAGCAATACCTCATGGTGTACAGCGCTAAAATATTAAAGGTGAACATCTTTTAAAAAAAGGGAATAAGCTGTTGGTTTGTTTTTGTTGAGCAACAAGAACAGCAAAGCCCCGGCTTCCTACCACATAAGGACGCCGCCGCCTCAGAGGCAAACAGCAGACCACGCTGCGTGATGCTGATGCTGTTTGGCTTAAGCCACACAATTATACCGAGGGAGATGAAGGATATGAGAGTAACGCGAAGATGAGGCCATCCTCGGTCACATGAGGTCTTAGGATGTATCCCCTTATCCAACGCTGATAAAGCCATGAGAGAGCGGAGTAACCGTTCTTTGACCGACCTCAGGACGCTGGAGCTGAACACTCCCGTGTACAGTTCTGACACACTGTGCTCATGGGAGATCGGAAAGCACTCACTGCTTCCAGTCTCAGCCCCTCGAGGCCGATCACAGTCCGAGTCCTGCAGCTGCCGAGCATCTTCGGACCGCCCAGCGTGCAGCATGCATGCAAACACGGGTCAAACATATATAAGCCGCCCGTTAGCAAATGCAATTCCCCCCTTTAACCCTGTGTTCATCCTTCAGAATTTTCAGCCACATACATAACAGACATCGCAAGTTCACGTTGCTGAGTGTGGCAGCACTCAGAGAGCTGAATATTAAGACTTAATGCATCTCAGAACTGCACTAATGTGTGTTCGGTATGCATTAGAGCACCTTCCACCTGCTAATGTTTTCAAATTACCACTTACGACAACATACAGCGAGACATCACTAAACCATGAAGTGCGCAGCTCCTGTAGCATCGCAGCAGTGTGTGGACACAATAATGAATATGTTTGTTCAGTCGTGTGTGAGGAGTGTTTACATGAATCCAGGCCCACTTATTAGACACAATACAAGATGCACAAGGGACCGGGGGCCCACATGTTGTTCTCTCACTCGCGTGACGCTGCCCAAGTGGCTCTAATTAGGATCAAAATCACTCCTGCACATTGAACTCCCCCAACAATTAAATTCGTATGATTTCTGAGCTAAAGTATAAACAGAGACGCGCTAATGGGTTTATTCGGCCCAGTACATGATTAGACACATTCTTCTAATAAGTAAATAAGCACAGGTTCATTTGCGGCGGCTTTAAAAGGTTTTCCACAGCTTGAATATGTTTTTCCTTTTTAAGCAAAGTGCAGCTGAAACACAATGAGATCAACATCACAAAATCTGCAAAAACTAAATGACTTTCAGGTCAAATGTCACCTCACTGACACAAAAATATCCAGGTTATTTTTCACACGTGTGGTATTTGTTGCATTATATCATATAACAACGCTCATGTATCTTTCTTGCCCCTCATGAAGCAACGGCATTACCGTGTTACTGTAAGAACCGTGGCTTATGCAGAGATTGAAGAAGGCACGTGTCTATTTGGTGCAATAAGCAGAATATCTTTTTTATTTGTTTGCTTCAGAAACTAAATTTAGCAAATGGTAGGAATTTAAGAATGTGTGCAGTTGGATTTCACCACACATTCACAGTCATGCTGAGCCAGACGAACAGTGAAAAGTCTGCAGGGCTGAGCAGACACTAGTGGTGTATGTGAAGATTATCAGTGATCCGAGAGGAGTTGGGTCGAGGGCAGATGCGGTTTGGAGACGTCCCTCATCCGAGAGGCGTCTTCAGTTAACTTCAGCACAGTGAATTCAGTTATGGGGGGGGGGGGGGGGGGGGGGGGGATTTAAATCACTGCGTAACATTGTTATTACGCACGACACATCTTCACATCCACTGAGACGCGCACGGTCAGCGTGTGTGTGTGTGTGTGCCAGTGCAGACCGGGCAGCAGACCAAGTGCAGATTCCAGATACAGTCTGGTCTGGATAACACGAGCGATAAGTCCGACTAACTGCAGTTGCTGGCAATTTGGAGAAAAGTGTTTCCAGAAATTGAACCACGTTTCTTACATGCGAATAAAACCCCAAACCAATAGTGATCGGTGCGTCTGTGACTCTCAGCAAAGACTTTAAGTAGAAGTAAAAGTCAAATTATTGTTTAAATTCATGCAAAGACCAACGAACGTTTTGTTTTTCCATGCGAGTGCTGACATTCGGCACATTTTACGCACGCGTGGAAAACAGCAATTAAACTAGATATAGAAACAGATGAACTAAATCAAGTGAGTTACCGTGGACAGCTCTGGATTCCGTTGATCTGCCCCGGTCCGCTCTTCACCGCTGCTCATCTTCTGAGCCGCATCTGTCGGGCGATATCTCCTCCTCCGACGTAAAATCCAACTTTCACAATGTGACGAGCGCGTGCCTGCACCTTCGGCTCCTGGGAGACCGGGTTCTCTCTCTCTCTCTGACTCCTCTGTCCTGTCCACGAACAACTTCCCTGTGTCGGCCTCTAAAATTACAGAGGTAGAGGAATAATAATAATAATAATAATAATGTAGAGAGAAGTCGATTATAAAGGTAAATTGCAGGGGGCTTCAGTTGTGTGACAGTGGATGGCACCAGCGGCTGAGCGAGCCGCACTGCTGCTTGACTCGCGCTCCTTGTACCCGTGTGACGTAAGAGGGGGGGGGGATCTAACACTGGAACCAGGTCGTGTGTGTGTGTGTGTGTGTGTGTGTGTGTGCGTGTGTGTGTGTGCATCACATGTTTCACCAACTACTTCTCACCATCCTGGTTTGTTGAAATTCTGACTTGACTCCTGCTGCAGCTTATTATTAATAAGAGATACAATATACAAGATACATTTATTGACCATCTTCCAAGTGTTAATGTTCCTTTAATTGTTCATTTATCTCATGTTATAGGTCAAATATGTCAAAAACCAATATATATATAACTCTAAAATAGGATTTGGGCATAGTCTCGTCGATTGAGTTAATCTCCTCTCTGTGGTGTAAAAATGCTTTCACCAGCAGCTGGTTAAAGCAAAGAGAGAGAGAGAGAGAGAGAGAGAGAGAGAGAGAGCGAGAGAGAGAGAGAGAGAGAGAGAGAGAGAGGGATCACCGGAGGTCTCCACACTTCACCCAATTTCCTAAATAATGTATTGGCTCCATGAACCTTGTCCCACTCCTGCTGTCGTTTCGTCAAACTCTTGTGTGTCTTTATCCTTGGTGAGGCCAGGGGTAGAGTGGATACTTTTATTAAACCGGACCACAGTTTCCTTACCGAGGGGTTGAATTTTGTGAGACCACCACTCAAATGTCAAGCTGAGATCACAAAGGAGTGGAACGAGCTAGCGCCTGAAAACTCATCGGACACTCTCAGTGTTTTCAGGATTATCTACACGTTCCAGCTGTTTTGTTAACACTCAGTCTGGGCAATCTCTGGGACACTCGATCGACTAATCAATCAAATCGCCTTGTAGTGAAATTGACCACTTGTGAATGAAACCCCTCCTGTTGAGACTCGAATGAGAAGGAGATGTGGACCGCTGGAAGCTGCTGTGCTGATCAAAAACACTGTTTCTCCCTGCAAAACAAACACATACTTTTTTGCACATGAACTTTGCCCATAAACAGGGTTCACAGACCTTGAGCATGTGTCAGTAAGGACTGCAGGCCTGAGGCTAATGCAACAGATAGGATTCTGCCATGAATATAATTTTGTAAAACATTATTCTTACAATTGTTATGCATGAGCATATCAGTCAAACTTTATCTCCAACTTGATTATCCTGCCATTTTATTCTTATGTTTTCACACCTGTCTTTTTGTTGGTGTAATTGTTTTTAAGCAACATTGCACAAAACTACTGGACAGGTTACCATGACATTTGGTGAAAGGGATGATTATGGATCCAGGAATTTTTGATCACTTGCCTTAACATTGAGTGATAGGGCGTTTTTGACATTTAGAGATTTAGGGAACTAAATGGGTCCAGACTTCTGGGCAATGTCAGCCCAATCCCAGCTGACATTGGGCAAGGGGCGGGTTACACCCTGGACATGTCGCCAGCGTAGCATGGGGCCAACATACAGAGATAAACAACCATTCACCATCTCATTCTCCGATAACCTGACCTGAATCTGCATGTGTGGGAGAAAACCTGTACCTGGAAACTTGAAGATTGTGCCGACTTGAGTCAGAACCAAACCGGAATTTGAACCAAGAACCTTCTAGCTGTGAGGGGAGCGTGCTCACCACTGGACCACCATTCCACCCCAACTTTGCATGAAATGTAATCATTATTAAAGTGTTCCTTTGACCAGTTTTTCTGTTTTATCTTCCACATTCTGTTAAACATCCTCTCTTACCTACTGTACTGATAAGAATAGCCATACATTTACAGCTGCAATGGACAGTGTCAGAATACATTTCTCCAGCTGTCATGTGCTTGAACAGCTGCTGTTGAAGGTATCCGGCTTTGAATGTGGGAGGAAACAGCGATCAGCAGCTACCCTGATTTGTTTTTCCTCTGGATGCAAAACATGAGATGTGCAAGAATAAGACGGTGGTGCTGAAGGTGCCTCAAGCTCTCTTGGAGGAGAAATTGCTACACAATGGCATCCATCAGGCAGAAATCACTGCCTCTATGTTGAAATGTTTTGTTTTGAAGTTCCCCCTCAAACTCCCCGTCCTCAGAGATATTATATATAATAGCATTTGAATTACAGGCCCATTTATAGTCTCTATCCACACTCTGAATTACAACAGCCTCTTGCTTAACCATCGTTTGACCATACAAACATATGTACCTTTTCGTTCTAGAAGCTCCAAATAAGCTATAAAAAGAAACGTGTCTTATAATTTAACATCATGCAATAAGACATGTCTTCCATATAGGCCTTCAGGGCACAAAATGGAAAATGCATCACATCTGTTTATATGAGAGAGCGCAGTAGCCAGACCATCCAACAGAGGGAGACAGGGATAACACAGTAGAATAGTTAAATAACAACACATACATAACATTTCAGTATTCATTCATGGCTTTTGAAGAATTAAAAGATACACACCAAAAAACTATTTTTCGCCGCAGGCTGCTATCCCTTCATTTTCTATGTCCAATGTCTCGTCTCATTATAGCACACAAATCTGCCCCAGGCTTCAAAGTCAGTGCATATTAGTTTTAATACAAAATGTAATCTCAATAATATATGTACAATTTCAGGTAATGGACCAAGCAGCTCTATGGTCTAATGTAACAACTGTTTGTCTAGCACAGTCTTGACACTCCTAACCAGACCATATATAAAGATGGACGACATGATTGCTCCCTAAAAGTGTTCTCCATGTTAGTAAATACTATAAGACCAAACAAAAAAGTCAAGAATATACATGACATAAAATTATCACAAACATGTTTTTTGTGTATCAAGGGAGTTCTTAATTCACTAATGTAACTCAGGTTTTCATTTTTCCGCTTAGCAGTTATTTGATGCTACAGCACACTATATTGACAGCTGAGACTGACTTTCTATTGGTTGAGCACGTGTATCAGTACCTCGGTAGAGCGGCTCAATCCCCTGATCCCTATCTGCAGATTTTTGGCTCCAAATGCGCAAGATAGCAGCATTCTGGGTATTTTGGCTTCATTTCTGGACACGTCGTCCATCTTTTTATAGAGTCTGTGCTATAAATATATGTGGTAGAGTAAAAGGTACTTTCCGATCCTTTCCAAGGCATTTGATTACGTCATAATGAATAGATTTTGTTGGTTAAGTCAGTGGGCTTGCTGCTGCTGCAGAGGAAAGCCTCTGCTCGGACCAGCATTTGTACCACATGATTACTACCATGAAAAGATTGTGCTTGGTGTTGGGGACACTCCGGGCTGAGGTGAAAAGGGCCACACGATCAGGGTTGGCAGTAGGGTAGAGTGCAGCATGTTGCAGGGTGCTGATTGCATGGGTCAGCTGCGGTCCAGCCTTTGGGTCCTCCGGGTCCTCGGGGACAAAGCTTGTTTGGAGTCTGGTCACGCTCTTTGAGTCTGGCCATCCAAGCAGCATTTGGCAGCGTCGCGTTTTCAATGCCAGACAATGAGATCAGTGCGCTGTGGCACGCAAATAATGCTTCCATAGTTTTAAAGGCCTGTTTTTGTCCCTAATCTACTTGTGATTGGCCAGAAACTTCTGGGTTTACGTTCCAGCTCGTTGAAAGACAATTACTGTTAAATGTAGCTCGCATGAGGCAACAATCCTATAGATGTTTATTGCTTCACTTGCTCATTATTTGCGCCATTATCTCCCATTCAATTCCTCGAGGGTTTTAATAGTGTCATTGTGAAATTTTCAACATGAATCCACCGGTCATTAAATGTCAAAATCTGAAGAAGACCTAATAGTCAAGTTATAATTTTAACCTGTGAGTTCCCTTTTTTTCTGCTTTTCAACTGTCTGTCACCGACTTGAGTCTATAAGAGAAAAGCATTTACTTTTTTTTCTCCACTTTGACTTTGAAACACTGAGTCCACAATGGGAGAGCTGGAGATGCTGTCATTAAGATTAAGATCCATTTATTCATCCCAAACACATGCACAGACATGCAAAGGCACACTCATGCAGGTAGGGAAATTTAATCTCTGCTTTTTACCCATCTGGTGCAGGACACACAGAGCAGTGAGCGACCATGTACGGTGCTCGGGGAGCAGATGTTGGGTGCTTGAGGTAAGAGAAGTGAGTTGCTGAGCAGCACGTAGTGGAACAACACGCATACATCCCCAAACCAGGCGACTGGAGGCCTCAAGCCAACAGCCAATCCGTGCATGTTTCCATTCAAGGATTTTCTCACCCTGGTACTTCTGACAGTCAGCAGGCCAGACCATGATCCTCCCCGGGGAGGCCGCACCTCTTATCAGACGTCAACTCTCCCTGCACACGGTGAAGCCACAGGAGCGTCGCTGAACGCAGCCTGGCTTCCTGGCAACTGGAGAGGTGTTACCACGGGGGTGTTACACATGATACAGAAGCTTTGGAGGGTCCTCGTTATTCTGTAACATCTTTCACATCTGAAGTTACCTGCATCACGGGATTCCACATACAGCATGTGACCCTTTCATTCATCATTTATTATATGAGCATTATGTAAACACAGAAATGTGATTGTCTTGTAAGCATGTAGGGGAACATTTCTTAAAATATGTTAATGTATTTTCAACAATTCATGTATTCTATATGATTATTACTATGTTGTGTTAGATGGTACTTTATTATCTGTTCATTTACCATATAACATAGCCATTCAATATGAATCAATATGATTAAATTGTTGTGTTAACAAAGCATTATATAATATATTAAATATTGTATGATGTGCACAACTGCTGCTAAGGGGTTCAAATTATTCGTTATGTCAATATTACTTTGTGAAAGTTTCTCTGAGCGAAATATAAACTGCCACAGAAATGAAATAATAAATATCACCTTTGAGCTTGATAGTGATGATTGTTTTCAGTTTGTTCAGTTTCTTTAAAAAATATTCATAAGGGGCTGAGACCTGAAAGACTCTGGTTTAAAAATATCATATTATTAAATCAGACATAATACTTACTTACAACTGTTGTCTCCTTTTACTGTTATTTGCAGTCACATGTCAAATGTAACAGCCTTACACTGAAGCCTTTTTGTAAAAAAATTTACCTTCAACGATATACCCCTTTAAACCCCTAGATTTCAACCATATTAATTAAAAAAAACCATCATGAGTTGTTATTTACACTAATGCAACAAGCAAACAAACCTACAGCTGTCTTCACATTATTTAAATTCTGATTGGTGCATACGAGAATGTGCCATCACCTCTTTACGACTGAATCCATGCAGCCCCCTTCAAACCTGAGACAAAAGAGGAAACCAAAAGCAAAAAGGAAAAAAATACATAAATCGAAAGCAGATTGAGAAAGGCCATACATTTCTTGAAGCAACCCTCTTATATGCAACCTCTGGGGATGTTGAGGAGATGTTTTCACCTTGACAAGGGTCCAGTGTTTTGCAGTGTCTTCCTGGGATAAACACATATGGATGCTAAAGACCTTTTGTTTCTTCTCTGGATTGAGAGCCAAGTTGGCCGCTGTGTGACAGGCTGGCTCAAATGTTGTGTATAATTATTCTGAGAACAGCGGCAGGTGTTTATTCCTGTGGACTGCAGAGGTACAATAGAGCCCCGCGGCTCATGTCACAGAGTTGGACCACGTCCCTCAGTGTAAAAATAGCCATTTGACGAATGGAGTTATCTCCCTATTCACACAACTCCTGACCAACGGACAAAGGCACAGTCTGCTGAGGCGATGTGATGGAAAATCCAAAATAAAGTCTCTTCTGAAAGATGTGAACGGTGGTTAAGTGGTTTATTAGTCTCCAGCTGCACACAAAAGAGGAACCCGGCAGGATTTCCGCTCTCGAATTCTTCCAAAAAGTTTCCACTAGCAGCATATGAACAGCAACATGGGAGTTAAAAAAAACAGTATACCAAGACGTGGGTTTTAATTAAATCTTTAAAATTCTGCAGAGGGATAAAAGGCTCTTTAGAGGCTTGTATCTGTTATAAAGGTTAAGATTCATTCTGAAATCATAAGAGGATTAGTCAAGTTCTCTATTCATAAAGAACCCAGGATTAAATTATTCAGTCCTCCCAATACATTTCACAGTTCACAAGAAGCGAAGCAATTATCTGCCCTAACAAATAATTTAGCAAAACACCCGGGAGATTTGTGCTTTTAGAAATATGAAATATTAACAGAAAGGAATAATTTAAAAATACACTTGTTGTCTTTTGATAGGTTCCCGTGAGATTTGACTCAAGCGTTTCGTTGCCAGCGACTGCTTAATTGTTATCTCTGTGCATTTGATAATAAAACTCTTGAATCTTGAATCTAAAATTGTTGTTCTCATGCATGGTTTGTACAATACATTGTATCATATTGATGCTCACACATACTTGATATATTTTACAGTGGGTTGATGGAAGCAAATAATTCATTAGAATTTCCTCAAATAAATAATCCTTATTCTGAGCTAAATGTAGTTTAAATGCACATCGGAAATCCAATACAACAAATCAAGAGTTTCTCTTTGTTGATATTTGTGCTGAGTGGATCCCAAACATTTCAACCACTGACCTTGAAGATACCAGAAAGCTGAGACCAACAATTATCCCTGCAGGCAGTAGAAGCATACAAAGGATATTTATTTGAACTAGTTTGAAAAAGTAATCACTTTCAGGTTCATATGTGGACAATAACAACAGACTGCTATTTATTGTGTTTTGAATCTTTGTCTTGATTTCCAAAAAACATATTTTCATCCCCCCATGCAGTGTCTCCTCCAGGGCGTCCTGTCCCTAGCTTTAGCAACCTAATTCAGCATAGAGCGGGGAAGAGACAGAAAGACAAAAAAGCACATTATTTTCAATGCAAAATATATCTCTTGTCAGCATTTTCACACTTTTTTCTGCCTGTTTGAAAAACTGGATTCATGATTAATGAGACTCTCTGGTGGATGAGGATGTTGTTGTTTCTGGGAGGTAACCACCATGTTCTGGTGGCTAGAAGATAAAAGATTTCTGCAAACAGTTGCAAACAGCGAATTCAAGTTAAAAACACTTGATTGGTGTTTAAAGTTCTCCGTCAGCGTTACGTGTGTCTAATTCTTGCTCCAAAATGATTCCATACCTGCTGTTTTGACATCAATAATGACTATTAATTTGTTATTCTAAGTAGCAATTGAACTTAGATCCCCCATTTACCCAAACACAGCTCAGCTCGACTGAGCCGGTGCTTGACTCAACAGGCCCTGTGTAAATGAGATTATACCAAGAGTGTAATTATCTGAGAAAAGTGCAAAGAGCCTACACAAACAAATTGAAACAGAGGATAGAGATAATTGATTCAATAAGGAACTGATTAACACTGGCCTCCACAGACAATGAATAGTGACAAATAAGATACAACTTGTGCAATGTGAAATACAACCAGTATGGAGTGGAGTTTGATGCTGCATAGCTGTGATTTCTCAATATTGTATAATTGCAGCATGTGATGGAGGTGTATCTGAACACTGGGGCTGGAATCTTATAATATAAGCCATATTGATATTGTATATCATTTTGTGCAGTGGTATTGTCTTTTGCACGCTCTGTCTACATGTTCTTGCACTCATGGTGTATTGTACTGTCTGTTGTGTGGTCAAACACTTGTATTTGTACCTCTGCTGTGTATCAAGTAATATTGTGTCGTATCATGTATGAATGTATATTGTGTTGTATACTACATGTACGGTGCTATTTTTGTGTGCTGTCTAACAATAACATTACCATCATATCATCAGTACTGTTACCATCATCTTGCCACTGCACCTTATCTACTTATTAATCTTGTGTTTCTGTTTTTATCCTATACCTCAATATTTGTTTTAATTTTATTCTATTGTATTCAAATATACTGGCTGCTATGATGACTTAATTTCCCTTCAGGGATGAATAAAGTTATCTATCTAGAGAGTTTACATGTTTTTCCGTGTCTGTGTGGATTTGCCTCACACAGTCCAAAGACATGCAGATTACAGAATGGGTGACTCTAAATGGACTATATATGTGAAAGTCAGTGTAAATGGCATGTTGGCCCTGACCAGTAACAACTGGTTCCAGCTCCCAATGTGACCCTCAAAAGGACAAGCAGTGAAGACGATAGATGGACGGACAACTCTTCGAAAACAGTTTTATTTCCACACAAAACATTCCTCATTTTTGAATTCTTCAAGGCAGCTGAGTGCTACTGTCTTCACAAAGCTGTAGATCATCTTAAAATTAGATCTGTCTGTCTCTTGCCGATTTGTTGTCATAATAAATCTGAGCTTGTCCACATCACTCTGAAATAAATCAGATAACCAGCAGCCGTTATTGTGAGTCAGATCCAGCAGCTCATTTTGAAAACTGAATAAGAAGAATCGCATTCTGTTTTTTGGTTCAGTAATTAAATCCATTAGGACACAACTGGAAACTCTGGGTTGTTTATCTGTTGGTTAGACACCGCGACACCAAGGGGCCATAATTATGGTGATTTACTGCTTATTCAGAGTGACATAATTGTAGTAATGGGTGGAAGGTTGGTGGGATGCCCATTCTTCCTAGTTTGGCTGTGGGCCATTCAGTTAGTTCCGACTGTTTACGTCCACGTCAAAATCGCATTAAAGGAATCAGCTCAGCAAACAAGCATCTTTGGAGAGCAGAGCATGAAGTTCACTGTGACTGAATCTGAGGTAATCTGTTGCACCCATACTGTACAAAAGCCATCATGCTGTTACATTGGGAAAAAAGTTGCCATACTGTATATCAGAGATAATTTAACACCTTCCTCCCTTCTATTGCTCTTTATTCTACAGTGACCCTGAAGGCTCAACATACTGCAGCTTACATGCAAATGAAGAAATCGTCTTCCTCAATGACCACAATGTGCAATATCCCTTTTTTTATATTGATATTTAATAAAAATACATACATTTATTGCTTATTTTTTACTTTGTGATGGCATAATTCCGATATTTTTGTAGGTTTACGCTGTTAACCTTTAGCCTGTCAAATCAAGTAATCTGAGGAAATACCCTTAGTTACAGTTAAAGTTAGTTGACGTGCCCACTTTGCTAAGCTAACACGTTGGTTTGAAAAGACAATTTCACTTTTTATTGTTTGCATGCGGGTTGTTTAGTCTGTGGTGAATATTAAGGTTAGCAATTTGTGTTCATCCTACCTGGTTTATCTGCAGTGATTTTAAAGTCTGTGTTTTCACAAAATTATACTGAATTTGCTTTATTTCCCTTCAAGTGTGTGGTTTACACGTTCAATTAGTGCCCTTTTGTCATACGTTGCATGTTGACACAATGTTCAGACTCAAGTTCACAACTTTTAATAAAAGATCTGTAATTTAGCTCGATGTGAAGCATTAATGAACAGAATGAGGAGACAGACAGACAGAAAGACAGACATTTGCATTTACAAGTAGGTATTAGTTTTCTCTATTTCCATGTGTTGTGTTTCTTTGCATCTCTTTCAAGACTTTAGGGAAATATCTACAGATGTCTGAAATATCCGTAATATGTAAGGTCATGCTATCAATGAATACATGCAGCATGTTAGACAAAGGACTTTTTCATTTTAATATCGCTCAAGATGTATAAGTAGTTGGGTTCTTTATTGACCCAGACAGATATAAAAGCACGTTTGCAAAAATCCACAGAAGAGTACTTTTTTTTAAAGCACAGGAAGGGTGATACATGCACATGCTGCATATATATCCCATCCTAGCAATGCAGACTCTTTATATTTTAATATATTAAAAGCTTTTGGGAAAATGCGTCTTTAGGACCATATAAGTGTTGACTTTGACATTCGACCTTTGACCGATCAGCTCCGAAAGTTAATCATCCGGAGATACCCTCTGAAAATCCGTGACAGCACCCGCACTCACACGCACACACAGACACACACACACACACGTAGGGTTCTAATCACTATCTGGCTGTCCAGTGTGTGCGGGTGGTTTCTGCATAGTATCAGTAACATCCCACGTTATAACTTTGGTTGAACCCTGCAGGATTATATGTGATAATGTTTCATCCTGGCTGATACCACATGGAGCAGTGATCACCAACCTTTACGAGCCAAAGATCACGTTTTAATTCCAGACGTAAGCCGAGATCTACCACCCTGATATCTTCCCAAAAAGCCATTAAGGAGGGTCATATTTATATTTTTTGGCAATTTCTGTTAAAGGCTGAATGTACAAGAGATAAATATAGACAAGCTGAGCCAGTTGTGCAAATTTTTGTATTCAATGCACATTATTCAAAAAATATATCAATGAATATTTGCAATGCAAAAAATGAAGCTTCTCAGTTCCACATCATTTTCTACAGAGGCGCTGCTACTGAACCACAATGTTTTTATATATAGGCTTTGATTTGAATATGGACAAAAATAGGATTATTTCCTTGTATCAAAGAATTCCCTTGTACTCAAATAAATACCAGTACTACACAGTAGGAAGCCGTGCATCATCCGCTGACATGAATTCATCAGATAAACATTAAAACTCAGGTAAGATCATTTTCTCTGTTTATTCTGCTGTGAACCACAAAGTGTATCTGTTGGACACAAATGTATTTACAACACTTTCCGAACCCGTGTCAGAGTAAAAGCACTCCAGCGTTTTGATTTTGGGGGTCGACAGTGACGACTGGGAGATCGACCAGTAGATCGCGATCGACGGGTTGGTGACCACTGACATAGAGGAAGCTGCCTCCTGCTTTAACATTAGAACATCTGAGACAGGGAATAAGAGAAAGGGGAGACAAAGCACTATGTGTTTATGTAAGACGTGACTCAACTCTGCTACAATTATCAGAACCATTGAAGCAGCCCAGAATATGTCCAGTTTCCTTGTGCTTTTTTCTATAAACAGAATCTTCTTGCTTTAATCGTAATGATGTTATATTGACCGTTTTGTGCATTTTGTCTCATTCATTTGATTCCTCATAAACACATTCTCCCCTGGATAAATATGTTTTAGTCTAAACTGTGTTAGATGTATGTTCCATCACTTGCCTCGGCAGCGCAGACAGGCCTTGTCAATTTTATATTTTAATTTGGTATAAAGACTAAAAAAAGAGGTGGATATAAACGCACTAGGTAGAGAAATTAAGAGAAATGTCTAAAGAAAGATAGAAATCTGGAGAATAAGAGAATAGAGCTGCAGCTGCTACATAGAGACAAGGATTATCCAAAGCTCAGCACCTGATTGGATAGGAGAATTTTTAATGTATTTAAAACAAAATACATTTGTAAAACTGTGAGAAGTTTCATCTGGTTGAAAGGTGGTGAGAGGAAACCTGACAGATCTCTGACACTCCTGGAGAATTTCATTAAGAGTAAATATCCTGTCAAGTCTGAGATTTCAATATATGTCTAAAGAACATTGATTAAGTCTCCATCTCCAGGGAGAAGCATCTTTGTCAAAGATGATAAGTCCCACAGGGGTGTGTGCGTGAGTGTGTGTGTGGCCTGAGGTGGAGCCGACAGCAGAGGTAGATGAGAAACACCACAGAGGGAGCGCAGGGAACAAAGGTCCACATTTAACCAGAATAGGCCCCTTGATGGTTGTACAAGGAACGATCACAGCCTCTGGCTTCAACAGTCCCTCCACTGGAGGCGGCTCAGGTCCACCGCATGCGAGCACTCTCACATTTTCAAATGGGTCGTTTAAATCAGCCTGACTCAGAGCGGCTGTGAATAGTCCCAGAGCTTGGAACAGAACTTGACATTCGGAGAAAAAACTGCAAAAGATTAAAAAAATATATACCTTCCATTCGTGGTAAGAGCCAAAGACACAGACCTCAAAGCCAAGGACACCTATGGACGGTTTGCTTAGTTTCTGACTCCAGTCATTAATCCATCAATCGAGCCACTATTAGATTTATTTTCCAGGTTATCATCCTTATACTGCTCAGAGATTAGCTTTAGGTAAATCTAAATGTCAGATGAAGGCTTTTTCCACTGCCCTTACAAACAGAAGTCTTGTCTATGTGCAGAAAATGAACTTTGCCATTTTAATTCGGGATGAGCTGCCCTTTATATTCTGCTGTGAAAGGGTGGAGCTTTTATCATGATTCCCTTAAGTTAGTTACATGTCCCTCAATATGCAGGGAGTCGTGGTTCCCAGAGGAGAGTCCACACACAGACACAATAACATGATAACAGCCTGAGGAGAAGCCCTGACGCTGTTTGTAACACGTCTGTTCTCTCGGGGAAATATTTCACTTTAACAAGTTCAACTCTTCCGGGAATTCACCTCCCATTAGATCAAAACAGTGATTATAATGAATAACAGTCTTTTTGAGATGACTGAGGCTGGATCAAATTATCAGTTCACATTTGAGTATTAGTGTGAACTGGTCAAACTTAAATTTCCAAAAGGCAGACTTGAGATATCATGTTGAAGACGCCAAAAACATGTTTTGTGAGGCTACCTTCACTTTGAGTTACAAATTCAATTCAGTTAATCTGTGAGTCTAAGTTAATATTTGTTTTGGGTGTTCCTGATATATCACATTCACAAGAAGCTTGACCTACGCTACCAGGATCGAATCACTCAGTTTTTTAGCCCAAGTGAACATTAGCACGAAAGTTCTTTAGATATCATGTTCTCAAGAATGGGGACGTACAGACAGACAGCAAGAAAAGCATAATGTCTCCAGCTGTTGCTAGTCAGGGGCATGATTTACTAAAACCTTTCACACTTCTTGTTGTTCTCCCATCAGAGTCCTGGTGTGCACAGTTGAAGTAACATGGAGAGCAATGTGTCCTCGTCTCTCAACGTGACCTCTGCCCCGACACACTTCCCTCAACTCAATACCACCGCTGACATCAATGCCACAGTGAAACCCTTCAGTGTGTTCGATGGGTGCGAGGGTCAGGTGGAGGGCATCCTCTTTGACCTGACCCTTCAGTGCATCAATTTCTTCATAGGGATCCCTGCCAACCTTCTTGCCCTTGCAGTCCTCATCCGCAATCGCAAAGAACCCTCCACGTCGGACATGTTCCTTGGCTGCCTGGCCTTCATGGATTTCTACTTCAGCACCATGCCCCCCCTACACTTCCTTAACCTTTACCACTGGCATAGCAAGGGGATGTGGTCCGCGCTCAAGTTCTCCTACGGTGTGAAAGACACCAGCGGCCCCTTGTTTCTGTCCTGCATCTGCCTGGATCGCTTTGTGGCCGTGCTCCTGCCGATTCAGTTTGGGCAGCTCAGGCACATCAAGTACAGGTTGAGCCTCTCGGTCCTGGTGCTCTGCCTCACCTTTGCCTATTCGGCTGCTAAGACTGTGGGAGGCCTCCCTAACTTCGAGAAGGTATTCACGGGTGAGATCCTGGCAACATTTACCTGGATGGTTATGTGTAACGTGAGCATCCTGTGGGCTCTGAAAAGATCCCGCAGTGCAGGAAAAGATGAGATGCACCCAATGAACAGGAAAGCGTTCAAGATGGTGCTGTCCATCCTCTGTATTATTGTGTTTAACTACCTGCCCCCTGTGGCCCTGTTCCCCTTCGAAGACTACTACTCCCCTGATGTGTTCCGCTGCTACGTGCAGCCCGTGGGCTTCGCCTTCCTCAACATCAGCAGCACCATCCAGCCGCTTGTTTACCTTGGTCGTCTGGAGAAGGTCCCTTTCCTCTCTGACGCCTGCGTTAAGAAGTGTTGCTCCCGGATCCCTGCAGCGAATAACAAGATCACACCTGAGCAAAATCTAAATTCTAGAGATCTGTTACAATAATAAACACTGTCATTGATTTAATTTCTCTATACTTCTATGATGACGTTTAACTGAATGTGTTTTCATGCAGGGCAGTGGTTTTATAAGAAAATAAAGTATTTAAAAATGTTTTAAAATATGCTGGAATTATGATAAAACAAGTATATACTTTTTTCATTTGTCATGCCATAAATTTATTTTGTACTTCAAAATTATTTTCTCTTATTACAATAACTTAACATAACAAAGATCTGTTACAATAATAAACACAGAGATTGTATTGATTACATTTCTCTATATTTCTATGATGACATTTAACTGAATGTGTTTTTATTCAGGGTAGTGTTTTTATTAGAAACAAATATCCATATATATGAAACAAGGAAAAAAAACGTCATGTATTATACATTTATTTTGTTCTTCAAAATTATTTTCTCTTATGACAATAACTATGCAGGTTTCAAAGCTGCTCTCTCAACTGAACGGAAATCCTTCAAAAATACTTGCTTGGCTTTGGCGCCACCATGTGTACAAAACAGACTAATAAACTTTACCATATTAAATCCCTCCAGAATAAAACAGATTTTCACCAGTGACCTGCTTCTTCATGAAGTTAGAGTTTAACTGGAATACCAAACATGCAACTACACAAATGAGGTATGTGCTTGTGTGTTTGTTAGTTTTTATATCCTGGTGGGGACTTGAACCTGAATGCACACGGACCCATGGGGACTCTGAAGGTTGAGGTCCCCACGTGTGTAGGGGCAGGTTTCTGAGGCTTAAGGCTTGAGTTTTAGGGTGAGTTTGAAAGTTATACTTTGGTAAGGCATGTATTATAGGTTTACATGTGTGTTTCATGCATGATATGATTCCATTTATTATGGTGCATGAACCTGGACAGGCTAGGAAACTCTCCTCTATCCAAGTCCAACTTAATATAGGATATGCAGAATATCAATACCTCACCCTCATAGCTACAGTATGTAGGTGAAGTTTATGTTAGCTTAGCATGAAGACTGGAAACTGAGCGAACACAGATCTCTCCGATGGTAAGAAAATACTTTCATGTGTTTTTGCGATACTCTTTTATCTATGCAGATAACTTTGGAAATCTGCTATTAAAGAGTGCTTCGTATTATTTAAACAGCTAAATATAATGTGTTAATGGGGGTGTTTCAGAGGTGACGTAGGGCTGACCCTTGGAAGAGCCTGGCTAGCTCTTCCCCAAAATGTCAAACTGGGTTGACTAGAGCCAAAGCTTTGGAAGCAGCAAAATGATTTGGATAAATAACTACCATATTTTTCCCTCTTTCTCTCTCCCATTCTCTCTTTGTCTCACCTCTTAACTGTTGAGCAATAATAGGTAGACTTGATGTTGGCTAATTCTTAATAATCCTAAAATATTATTATTAAAATAATAAAATTATTTTTATTAAATGTATACAATTATTAATTAAAACGATTAAGTTATCAATAAGAATAACGAAATTATTAATGAAAAACAGTACAATTATCAATTACGAATAATACAATTTGTAACTATAATATAGAAACGACGGGGCACCACCCTGGTAACAGTGACCAACAATCAAATGTAAAGATCAGTCTTATTTAGATCTAGTTCAATTAGAAATCTCAATATTTACTATTAAAGATTAGATTATGAACAGTGAAGGTTATGGAGTTCTTCAGAGTGTAGAGGTTGGAAAAATTCACGTATGCAACATTAATGAAACAAACCTTTGTGAAAGAAAAACATTTATTATGAATATAATAATAGAATAATGGTATAAAAGAATTCCCTTCCACTCCTGCAAATATTTCAAAAATAAAATGTGACATAAATTCATCAGATAAACATTAAAACTCAGGTAAGATAATTTTCTCTGTTTATTCTGCTGTGAACCACAAGGTGTATCTGTTGGACACAAATGTATTTACAACACTTTCCGAACCCGTGTCAGAGTAAAAGCACTCCAGCGTTTAAATTTGGGGGGACGACAGTGAGATGGGAGATCGACCAGTAGATCGCGATCGACGGGTTGGTGACCACTGAGGAAGCTGCCTCCTGCTCTAACATTAGAACATCTGAGACAGGGAATAAGAGAAAGGGGGAGACAAAGCACTATGTGTTTATGTAAGACGTGACTCAACTCTGCTACAATTATCAGAACCATTGAAGCAGCCCAGAATATGTCCAGTTTCCTTGTGCTTTTTTCTATGAACAGATCGTTCTTGCTTTAATTCTAATGCTGTTATATTGACCGTTTTGTGCATTTTGTCTCATTCATTTGATTCTTCATAAACACATTCTCCCCTGGATAAATATGTTTGAACTGTGTTAGATGTATATTCCAGCACTTGCCATGGCAGCGCAGACAGGCCTTTGTCAAATTTATATTTTAATTTGTTAATAAAAAAATAAAAAGGTGGATATAAACCCACTAGGCAGGTCTCTAAAGAAAGAGAGAAACCTGGAGAATAAGAGAAAAGAGCTGCAGCTGCTACATAGAGACAAGGATTATCCAAAGCTCAGCACCTGATTGGATAGGAGAACTTTTAATGTATTTAAATCAATATACAAGTGTGAAATTGTGAGAAGTTTTATCTGGTTAGAAGGAGGTGAGAGAAAACCTGACAGATCTCTGAAACTCCTGGGGAATTTCATAAAGAGTAAATATCATGCCAAGTCTGAAAGTCCTTCAAGTGAGACCCTGCTGTCCTCGTAAAACACATGAACATGAAGAGAAGACCACTACTGCCCCCTGCACTACAAAGAGATAGAGCAACCACATTATAGCATCCTGCGCTTTGAGTCTCTCTCTCTCTCTCTCTCTCTCTCTCTCTCTCTCTCTCTCTCTCTCTCTGGTGATTTACACATCAAAAAGGCAACAGATCGATGTGGGTTTTGTCTCTGATCTCAGATGGGAACAGAACATTCAGTTTGACTCGCCCGAGCAGAAGCTCAACGAACCACCGCTGTGAAACAATCCATCCCAACACACACCCTGACACCACACAGGCTCCGCACACTCACACACCTCTTCCCACCTGCAGTTGTTAAGTGATGTAAACTTCAGAGGGATTCCCCACTGTGATTTCCTTCACATGCATGAGTGAGACAGAGCAAAGGGGCTTTTATTTTGCAACACAGCAATTGAAACATTTTATAAAACAAAGAAAACAAGAGAACAGGGAAAATTACTCATGGATGCTGTTCTACAGTGTACCTGGGCTCAGCCTCTCCAGTAAGCAGGAGATGGGAATGAAGGGCTGAATAAGAATGACACACATAAACCCACAGCATCACCAGATAGATCCCACAATGGCCCCCTGAATCCACTTAAAAAAGAAAACCCAGGAGATACAGTTCAATACTAAATCGTCCACATCCTTTTTATTTAATGCTGCTGAGCATCTCGACAAGCAGCCTTCAACTGGGAGACCCGTTATTCCCATGGCATCAGAAAATCCAGGAGATCCTCCCCCCCCTGGTCAACGTCAAATCCTCGTCACTCCATGTAAGTTATAAATGAACCACTGAAATACCCACTAGTGTTTTTAAGACGCTGTGTCGCACGGACAACAAATATTCCCACACAGGTGAGTAAAACCAACATGTTTTATTGTTTTTACAAAGCTCCACAGGTTAATAAGTCTATTGTAAATTGTTTTTTTCATGTCAGTCGCTCATTTCAATTTAATTGGCATTGCTTGGGTCGTATTCAGTTCAATGAAATTGTAGTTGTATTACGCCAAATGGCAACATGCATTATCTCAAGGCACTTCAAATCTAAGATAGACACCTTTACAATTGACTAAAGTGAAAATGGTGAATGGTAGATTCAATGAGAAATCAACAGATTGGAAGTATTGTATTCATTTTAGCTCTAAAATAGTTGCATATAAAAAGCCTGCATTAAAACATCTATATTGTAATGTAACCTGTATTACAAAAACCACAAAGATAGGAATATCAAATGATTTTGCTGATCATTGAACAGCTAAAAGATTCAAAACATGTAAAATACAAATACAATTAATCAAAACTCTAAATCAATTAGCTTCATGAAAAATGTAGTGCCACAAATAAAGGGAAACAAGATGATATGTATTTATATATATATATATATATATATATATATATAATCACTGCGATCCATCAATTGATAATTTACTAAAAATATGTTCCAACTTCAGTATTAATTAGGAAAATATGAATTTAACAAAAACTAACAAATAGATTGAAACAAATATTTTTTCAGACTAGAAACTCAAAAGGTGTTTAAATTAAATCGGTAAAATGTGTTTATTTAGTATTTAGCACCTAATTAAATGTTCCAAAACAAGTTTGTAGTGTTCTGTTACTTCTATCTAGATTTCAATATATGTCTGAAGAACATTGATTAAGTCTCCATCTCCAGGGAGAAGCATCTTTGTCAAAGATGATAAGTCCCACAGGGGTGTGTGCGTGTGTGCATGAGTGTGTGTGTGGCCTGAGGTGGAGCCGACAGCAGAGGTAGATGAGAAACACCACAGAGGGAGCGCAGGGAACAAAGGTCCACATTTAACCAGAATAGGCCCCTTGATGGTTGTACAAGGAACGATCACAGCCTCTGGCTTCAACAGTCCCTCCACTGGAGGCGGCTCAGGTCCACCGCATGCGAGCACTCTCACATTTTCAAATGGGTCGTTTAAATCAGCCTGACTCAGAGCGGCTGTGAATAGTCCCAGAGCTTGGAACAGAACTTGACATTCGGAGAAAAAACTGCAAAAGATTTTTAAAAAAGATCTTTCATTCGTGGTAAGAACCAAAGACACAGACTTCAAAGCCCAGGACACCAGCAGGTTTGCCTGATGTCTGACTCCAGTCATTATTCCATCAATCCAGCCTCTATTGGATTTATTTTCCAGGTTATCATCCTTTTTCTGCTCAGAGATTAGTTTTAGGTATATCTAAATGTCAGATGCAGGCTTTTAAGAGCTCCAGGAAATCACCAAATTTCCGTTGCCCTCACAAACAGAAGTCTTGTCTATGTGCAGAAGATGAACTTTGCCATTTTAATTTGGGATGAGCTGCCCTTTATATTCTGCTGTGAAAGGGTGGAGCTTTTATCATGATTCCCTTAAGTTAGTTACATGTCTCTCAATATGCAGGGAGTCGTGGTTCCCAGAGGAGAGTCCACACACAGACACAATAACATGATAACAGCCTGAGGAGAAGCCCTGACGCTGTTTGTAACACGTCTGTTCTCTCGGGGAAATATCTCACTTTAACTAGTTCAACTCTTCCAGGAATTCACCCGATCAAAACAGTGATTATAATGAATAACAGTCTTTTTGAGATGACTGAGGCTGGATGAGATAATCAAACTTATCAGTTCACATTTTAGTATAAGTGTGAACTGGTCAAATTTAAATTTGAGCAGTTCATACTTGACTGGAGATATCATGATGAAGACACCAGAAACATATTTTGTGAGGCCACCTTGACTTTGACTACTAAATTCAATTCAGTTAATCTGTGAGTCTAAGTGAATATTTGTTTTGGGTGTTCCTGATATATCACATTCACAAGAAGCTTGACCTATGCTACCAAGATCGAATAACTTCATTTTTTAAGTGAACATTAGCACGAAATTTGAAGCATTTCCCTCAAAGTATTCTTTAGATAGCATGTTCACAAGAATGGGGATGTACAGACAGACACCAAGAAAAGCATAATGTCACCAGCTGTTGCTGGCGCAGGGGCATGATTTACTAAAACCTTTCACACTTCTTGTTGTTCTCCCATCAGAGTCCTGGTTTGCACAGTTGAAGTAACATGGAGAGCAATGTGTCCTCGTCTCTCAACGTGACCTCTGCCCCGACACACTTCCCTCAACTCAATACCACCGCTGACATCAATGCCACAGTGAAACCCTTCAGTGTGTTCGATGGGTGCGAGGGTCAGGTGGAGGGCATCCTCTTTGACCTGACCCTTCAGTGCATCAATTTCTTCATAGGGATCCCTGCCAACCTTCTTGTCCTTGCAGTCCTCATCCGCAATCGCAAAGAACCCTCCACGTCGGACATGTTCCTCGGCTGCCTGGCCTTCATGGATTTCTACTTCAGCACCATGCCCCCCCTACACTTCCTTAACCTTTACCACTGGCATAGCAAGGGGATGTGGTCCGCTCTCAAGTTCTCCTACGGTGTGAAAGACACCAGCGGCCCCTTGTTTCTGTCCTGCATCTGCCTGGATCGCTTTGTGGCCGTGCTCCTGCCGATTCAGTTTGGGCAGCTCAGGCACATCAAGTACAGGTTGAGCCTCTCGGTCCTGGTGCTCTGCCTCACCTTTGCCTATTCGGCTGCTAAGACTGTGGGAGGCCTCCCTAACTTCGAGAAGGTATTCACGGGTGAGATCCTGGCAACATTTACCTGGATGGTTATGTGTAACGTGAGCATCCTGTGGGCTCTTAAAAGATCCCGCAGTGCAGGAAAAGATGAGATGCACCCAATGAAGAGGAAAGCGTTCAAGATGGTGCTGTCCATCCTCTGTATTATTGTGTTTAACTACCTGCCCCCTGTGGCCCTGTTCCCCTTCGAAGACTACTACTCCCCTGATGTGTTCCGCTGCTACGTGCAGCCCGTGGGCTTCGCCTTCCTCAACATCAGCAGCACCATCCAGCCGCTTGTTTACCTGGGTCGTCTGGAGAAGGTCCCTTTCCTCTCTGACGCCTGCGTTAAGAAGTGTTGCTCCCGGGTCCCTGCAGCGAATAACAAGATCACACCTGAGCAAAATCTAAGTTCTTGAGATCTGTTACAATAATAAACACAGATTGTATTGATTACATTTAGCTATATTTCTATGATGACGTTTAACTGAATGTGTTTTTATTCAGGGTAGTGGTTTTATTAGAAACAAATATCCTGGAATTATGATGAAACAAGGTTTTTTTTATTTCATGTATAATACATTTGTTTGGTCTTCAAAATTATTTTCTCTTATTACAATAACTATGCAGGTTTCAAAGCTGCTCTCTCAAATGTAATGAAATCCTTCAAAAATTCTTGCTTGGCTTTGGCGCCACCATGTGTACAAAACAGACTAATAAACTGTATCATATTAATTCCCCCCAGAATAAAACACATTTTCACAAGTGACCTGCTTCTTCATGGAGTTGGAATTTAACTGGAAAACCAAACATTCAACTACAAAAATGATGTATGTGCGTGTTAATTTGTATGTCCTTGTGGGGACTTGAACCTGAATGCACACTGATCCATGGGGACTCTGAAGGTTGAGGTCCCCACATGTGTGTAGGGACAGGTTTCTGAGGGTTAAGACTTGAGTTATAGGATAAGTTTGAAAGTTATACTTTGGTAAGGCATGTATTACAGGTTTACATTTGTGTTTCATGCATGATATGATTCCAGGCTAGAAAACTATCCTCTATCCCATTCCAACTTAATATGGATTATGAAAAATATAAAAACCTCAACATCATAGCTACAGTGTAGGTGAAGTTTATGTTAGCTTAGCATGAAGACTGGAAACTGGGCAAACACAGATCTCTCCAAAGGTAAGAAAATACCCCGCACAGCATCTATAAAGCAGTTTTTCATGTTACAGGAGCGTTGACTGCACGGCAGGTTGCAAGGCTTGGTGGTTCAGGGAAGTTACATGCCCCAACCCCTTTACCCCTGCTGAACAGTGGATTTTGCACTTCTTTTTTTGTACCCTTGTATTGTAATATACATGTCTATAATTTTCCCTTTTTTTCTTTTCTTCTACCTTAACTGTCATTTTTTTTTGTCTTTTTGCGATACTCTTTTATGAATGTACATAACTTTAGAAATCTGCTATTAAAAAGTGCATAATATTATTTAAAAAACTAATTATAATGTGTTAATGAGGGCGTTTCAGAGGTGATGTAGGGCGGACCCTCGGAAGAGCCTAGCTAGCTCTTTCCCAAAATGTCAAACTGGGCTGACTAGAGCCAAAGATTTGGAAGCAGCTAAATGATTCCGATAAAGAATATTTTCCTTGTTGTCCGTGAAAGACATTACCATGACCACCAAACCATTTCATCTCTGGCCTGAGGTTGTGTTTTTTTTACACAACAAGTTATTCATTCAGTCTGTTATTGACGCAACATTGTGACAAGTACCTTCTCTGGCATTATTTTAAGTGGATGACTGCTCTGTGTGTAGAAATATGGAAGTAAAGTTTCGGTGAACGTGTGGGTAAATACACAAATGACTGTGTTGTCAGCAGGGTCCAGAAAAGACACTGTCCCTTTGTCGTAATCCAGTTGCACTTTGATTTGTTCCGGCGTTCTTGAGAGTGTCAGCTGGGTGGGAGGGGAAGTCATCGCCCTGAACCCTCCGTCCCGGAAGCACAAAGTCCAGAAGCCATTTTCCGGCCGAGCGGAGACTTCAGCGTTCCGGGGCGCGGACAGAGAGGCCACGCCCAGAAGCCAGTCCTGATTACTTCCTGTCTCCACAACCCAGTGGTGACTTCCTGAACCAAGCGGAGTCATGGCTACCACCTCAGCGCTAATGTGGAAGCGCTCCGGGTTGTCAGGGCAGCAGGCGGACTGCTTTGCGTAGTGGAGGGAAGTGAGGCTGTCAGACAGGATGAGGCAGGGGTGCGCTGTGTTTGGGTCCAAAGTCACTGGAGCTAAAACACAGGAAGTGAGCAACAACGGCTGATTATACTTCTGCTCTTTAAACGCTTTCCTACACTGAGGAAGATCGAATTAAATACACTTACTGTAATCAATGTGGTCCAGCATCTTCTCCCACACTCTGTACTGGAGGTTGCAGAGGTGATTGGTCACGTCAATCAGTAATCCAGACATGTTGTCTGAGCCGAGCACAATGCTTTCGCTTCTGTCGTAACAGCAGATAAATATTACGCTGAGAAAATGTCACAGCTATCACACATGAACGCAAGAAAGCGTGTTGTTTTTCACCTACCTGTCCTGGGTGGCTTTAAAATTCTGGAAAAAAAATTAAACAGTGTGACTTTTTGGAAACACAACAAAAAAACACTTCAGGAAAGAAGAGTGTGCCGACCTTCAACAGAACCATATCCTCTTCCTGCAGCTGCTCCTGTATGACGGAGATGGTCTCGGTGAGGGACAGCACTTCTGCGGACAGTTCCTTGATCTTATCCTTCATCCCCGTGATCTTCTCCTCTTCTTCTCGCTTCACGGCTGCTAATCTGGCCGACTCCTCCTGACAGAGCTCCTGACGCAGCTGCTCGAAATGGCTCCTGATCACTCTCTGAGTTTCTAGCGCCTGATTCTACGAGAGATTATTTCAAATGATGTCTTTTTTTTTTGTATTTATGAGACATGTGTAGGACATCTCTCGTCACAAGCTATACCTTGATGTACTTTGAGATATCCGTGGAGGTCCGCTGAATTTCTATGAGGCTGTCCACTTTCTCTTGCAAGAGTTTGAGGGTTAAAGCAAGTTCATCCTGCAGAATGAGACAGAGATAAGTCTTAGGCCTGCATTGATCACTAAAAGTTAACAGCGCGGAGCATCAGGATTATCAGGACGGACTTGTAGAGCAGCATGCTGCCTGCAGGTGTTACAGTAAACACTTCAGGTGAACCAAAACAACATTGAGTTGAGCAGTTGAACGAAACAGAGAAAACTCCACAGTTTACTTTTCTTCCCCTTACCTTGCAATCCAGCACGGCCTCTTCTATTGGCGAGCAGTCGTGGGTCTTGTGAAGTTTAGACGACTGACACACGACACAGATCGCCTGCCGGTCGACCAGACAGAACAGTTTCAACCTCTCCCCGTGCAGGGTACAGTTCGTCTCCTCGTCCAGTGCCGCGGACGCCAGGCTCCTGGCCTGTAGTAGAGCCTCGCAGACGTTCTTCAGAGCCAGGTTGGTGGGGGGATTGGACTTGGTGGCTCTTTTCCTGCACACCGGACACTCACGTAAGCATGTCTCCCAGCAGCGCTTCAGACAGATCCTGCAGAAGCTGTGGCTGCATGACAGCAGGACCGGGTCCGTGAAGATGTCGCAGCACACGGGGCACGTCAGGTCGTCCTCCGGCAGTGACATGATCGCCCCCCCCTCGTCATGTACAGTTACAGTTAATCCACGGTTCACAGCAGCAGACGCCCTTAGTGAGTCCTCTGTTCCAGCATAGCACAGAGTACCTAGTCAAAACTTGCCTCACGGGAGCCTCACAGCGCACCAACCACCTCTCTATTGTTCTTCACTAAATGCTCTTGGTTTTTCCTGTGCATGACTTCGGTGGGAGTAACTTAAATCATGTGGCAGAGAGAGACACACTGTATGTGGCGGAGCAGGGGAACAGGAAATAAAGCCCCATTGGTCAGCTTTTTTTGAGCGCTTAAAACTGGTCAGTAAATCGGAGCATGTTTCAGAATGCTATCTTGCTGGATATGAATGTGAATGTTTCAGTGTTGACGTCCGTATCAACAGCTCCGGGGCTGCACACACTGACAGACCCCTCCGGCTGTTTATCGATTCCAACAGGTTTGGCCACTGACCATTTAAACAAAGGATGTGTTTGGGTGAAAACAAAATGCTGCAGCTGATTGCTTGCATCAGTGAAGTGAGTATAAGTGTGACATTGCTGCACTGCCCTCCAGCAGTGTTCAGGTGGTTTCTGACGTCTTGTAGGTGAGGTTCCACCTGAACAGGATAAACCAGCTCGGAGCAGCCACAGATTTCGTCATAGCCTTCAACAGTACACTCTGAACTCATTTTTCAGGTCAAGAATATAATCTAGATAATTATAGGAACCACTCTCATGGACTAATGATTCACCATTGCCAGACTACAGTTTATAGTTTTACGTTAAATGACTGATCCATAGTAGAAGACACTGATTCTAAAAAGCGATTCTGCAGTTTAACTTTTTAAATTTAACAGATCATTTTAAGAGTAACACAAACCTGTCTTGTCTTGTCAGCCCATCCCTTTATGTGTTAAGTTTTTTCATTTAATTTCATTTTTTTTCAACTCGAAATTCACTCATAATCTGTAAGATTTCATTATAGTGGATTTTATGAACATGTGATAATATATTCATACGTTCATATATATATATATAATATTAAATATATATGTGAAAATATTGATACAAACTATAATTGTCAGAAAAAAATACATTTAAAAATCCTTTACTCTGATCATCACATGCTTAAAACACTTTAAATCCACAATGTTCTTGAACATTTTGATTCACTGTTCTGTAGAATATTTGTCATATAGTACACTAACTTTAAATAATAGATAGTTTAAACTTCCCTGTGTGTCCTGCGCATGAGTCCTCTTAGTGTTTTGTCAAACTACTTGTATGTCACTGTGTTTATCTTGAATATTTACTTGCATACAAAATAAGGAACCAGAGGAACATGCTTTTCTTTTTCTGGAAAAAGCTCTGTGAAAGGCAAAGTATTGAATATGTTGCAGCCAAAAATAGATGAAAGAACAAAGAGCAGATTATAGTCTCACCGTGTGGAAGCAGGTTGTTATTTTGATTGTTACACGTTTTTTTGATGGATCAAATTTTAGGTTTGTTCTTGACTCAGAGGTTAACAGTCAGTAGGGAGAGCGATGTGCAGCTTTAAGTCGTTAGGCTGGAGAATGTTTCTTGTTTGTCTGTTGGTTTATCTGTTGCTTTATTTGTCTGTCTGTAAGAGGCATGCGCAAATGAAATAGACACAAGACCTGGTGGACGGATGCAATTTGTGTCAAGAAAGAACTCATTCAATTTTGGTGACGATCGGGTGATAGATAAATAGATAGATGGGGTGTTTTCAACAGTTTCCTTGATGTCTCAATGAATAATTCGTGCATCTTGATAAAGAAGAAAAACCTGATATGTTTAGGGGACTCATATTTATGAGTGTGTGCCATTTGTGTGCAATTTGATGCAGATCCAAATAAATATCTGGATCTAGTAAATTTAAACGTGATTCCACAGGGGAACTGAAGGGGAGGAATGGGCTCTACTGAGTTCTATTCACCTCACGGCAATAGAGTTTTTGTTTTGAATCCTGGTTTGGATTTGGCCTTTATGTGGGGGTGTTCTCTCCAGCTTTCTCCCACAGTTCAAAGACATGCAGGACAGGATAATTGGACACTCTAAATTGAATGCAGGTATGAGTCTTATGTCTTATGTGGGCCCTGCGATATGTTCAGCGTGTACCCCACCTCGCACCCCTACTACAAAACTAATAATATACAAGGTCAAGCACATGTGTGGTCTTATCTGGCTGCAAATCCTGGTTATTTTATCATTTTCTCTTGCATTAAAATGAAGGAGGTGGAGTGGGTCGTCCACTAATTTGGAGGGTCTGCGGTGAGATCAGAGCCTCCCTCATTCCATGTGCCGAGGTGTCCTTGGGCAAGATACCGAACAACATGGAGACCTCTTGGCTCCAAAACAACCCTGATAAGAACCGTCAGCACAGAAGCCCTCTTCAAACTCAAGTTGATTCATTCTGCTCGTGTCTGTTCTTGTCCTTTCAATCCGTGGCTGAAGTAACGTGATGACCTCATTGTGCACTACAATGTGCAACGCTGTCAAAACTGCACAACACTGACCTCGATGGTTAAGGTGCGCAGCTACAGTGGCCCCCCTTTTTGCTGTGCGCGTACGTACGTGCACGAGAGCTCGCGTGCGTGGGTTCACTCAGTCCGTGAGAACAATGGGAGTCTCGCTGATCGACCGGTGCGCGTCCCCGCGTCCTCCTCGCCATTACTACGGCTCCTGGTTCCTCCCTCTCTCCTCCGGTCTGTGGTTGCCATGGCGATGACGTCAAGCTGCGCCCAGTAGACGCTTCTGGAGGCGGAGCTAAAGAACCGGCGTGGCAGCTGCAGCTCGTAGAGGCACTTCCGGTGGCCACAGAAACGGCCACTGGTTTGTCAAGGCAGATACAGATATAGTTATATATATCTATGGATACAGCGATATCATATAAGTTATATTCGGTTCCACTTTCTGTCAACGCATGTTCTTTATTTAAATACGGCGGGATTCCCAAATAAATATTTTCTCTACCAAATATCCGTATATATTGTTTTTTATCTGAAAATATTACTTTCAACTAATTTAAATTAAGATTTAATAACAATTTAATGGGTCAATACCATGTTAATTATTACATTTTTGTATACTGACTATTTATAACATGTGCCTGGGCCACGCTTGAGACTCCGTGAACCTAAATGTGGAGCTTCTCTTGATTCATTTAGAGTCCAAACCCCCGAGAGCTAACCAACTAGCTTATTAACTTTCATGAACCAGTATATATACTGGTTTATGAAAGTTAATTAGTTTATATATATATTTATTCAATGAGATATATATATATATCTCTCATTGAATAAATCACAGACAGCTGAAGTTGCTCTCAGACAGAGGCAGCTGCCTGTTCATATCAGTGGCAGTCTCTCGTGACAGCGGAAGTGCCTCTACGAGCTACTCCTGCCACGATTTGAGCTCGCCCCTTTACTACAAAACCGAGCGCAGGGGCAATCGTCCCTTGGATCTTGACTCTCTCTCACGTCTCCTACTCGAAGACTCCTCGACTCTACATCTCCAAGATGCGGGAAATCGTGCACCTACAAGCCGGTCAGTGCGGGAACCAGATCGGAGCAAAGGTATGTGTCTGAGTCTTCTCTTCCTCTGCTTTGTTTCTTTTTTATTTAGTATTCTGCAGAGCCATCCATGCAGACACGCCTCTAATCCACCCCCCTGGAAATCTCAAAAGAGAAGAACAGCTCGGTGTCTTTGTTGTATTAAATCTTCATACTTTTAAAACTTATTAAAAAAAAAAAAAATATATATATATATATATATATACATATATTTTTATACATATATACAATTACTTATTTGCTCAACAATTTTCTTTGCAGGGCTCAAAACCCCCGAAATATATGCTTTGCACTGATTTGTGCAATAGATACAACTTATCCATGAAAGAGATGCAAAATATTTGAATTTGATCATTGCATATAAAATTGGTTTTTGATTCGTCTCCCTTTTTGTCAAGTGCTTCAGACGATTATGTAAGGAGCGGCTTTAGTAGTAATGCCACCTCACTGTCACACTAATGGAACAGCCGCCCCTCCCCCGCCACATGTATGACCTATTAGCTCCCTATTATTCTCTTCAAGCCAGTTTCTGCTCATTTCTCCTGTTTGAAATACATCGACTACTGTTGTATTTTAACACTATCACCATTATTTAGTGTTTTTGAGCTCGTTAAATACAGTGTTTTCTAATAGCATCAAAGCACCGGCTGCTGATCAGATTTACTGCCATCTGCTTGATTACGCCGGAGACACTTTGCATTTCAGACTAAGGCACTGCCCTTGTGACCTGCGTTCAGCTGTGCATGTTTAAATATAGTTGCTAGCTCAGGGGTTGTGTTGTGTGTTTTTGTGTATTTTCAACATATTCAATTATTTGTATCAACCCGGGTCTGAGTGAACACCGGCCTCACCCTCTGCCCCTGCCACGCCTATTTTTCTCTCTCAGTTCTGGGAGGTGATCAGTGACGAGCACGGCATTGATCCCACCGGCTCCTACCATGGAGACAGCGATCTGCAGCTCGACAGGATCAGCGTCTATTACAATGAGGCCTCAGGTAGGATTCAAGTATAAAACGCACACAGGGAAATGAGCTCATCTCATGCCGTCTCTCATCTCCCACTGCACTCTATGATTGAATACACGTCTGTGGTTTTTATTGAATGCACCGTGCTGGATGAGAATGACACAGTTGATCCATTTCAGGAGGAAAGTACGTGCCCCGAGCCGTCCTTGTGGACCTGGAGCCTGGTACCATGGATTCAGTCCGGTCCGGTCCCTTCGGGCAAATCTTCAGGCCTGACAACTTTGTCTTTGGTGAGCTGTGGGAATTTAGCTATGATGACTTTTTGGTTGCCGGTGATTCATACATCAGCTCAATAAATTGCAATACTCTTTGTCTGTAGGCCAGAGTGGAGCTGGGAACAACTGGGCCAAGGGCCACTACACCGAGGGAGCCGAGCTGGTGGATTCCGTCATGGAAGTGGTGAGGAAAGAGGCCGAGGGCTGCGATTGCCTGCAGGGCTTCCAGCTCACTCACTCCCTGGGTGGCGGCACCGGCTCTGGCATGGGCACCCTGCTCATCAGCAAAATCCGTGAAGAGTACCCCGACCGTATCATGAACACCTTCAGCGTGGTGCCCTCTCCTAAGGTGTCCGACACTGTGGTGGAGCCCTACAACGCCACCCTCTCCGTCCACCAGCTGGTGGAGAACACTGACGAGACCTACTGCATTGACAATGAAGCTCTCTATGACATCTGCTTCCGCACGCTGAAACTCACCACCCCCACCTATGGAGATCTCAACCATTTGGTGTCGGCCACCATGAGCGGAGTGACCACCTGCCTGCGTTTCCCCGGTCAGCTCAACGCCGATCTCCGTAAACTGGCCGTCAACATGGTGCCCTTCCCCCGCCTCCACTTCTTCATGCCAGGCTTCGCCCCCCTCACCAGCAGGGGCAGCCAGCAGTACCGCGCCCTGTCCGTGCCTGAGCTCACCCAGCAGATGTTCGACGCCAAGAACATGATGGCCGCCTGCGACCCGCGCCACGGCCGCTACCTCACCGTAGCTGCAGTGTTCAGGGGCCGCATGTCCATGAAGGAGGTGGACGAGCAGATGTTGAATGTGCAGAACAAGAACAGCAGCTACTTTGTCGAATGGATCCCGAACAATGTGAAGACCGCCGTCTGTGACATCCCGCCCCGCGGCCTCAAAATGGCGGCCACTTTCATCGGCAACAGCACAGCCATCCAGGAGCTGTTCAAGCGCATCTCCGAGCAGTTCACCGCCATGTTCCGTCGTAAGGCTTTCCTCCACTGGTACACCGGCGAGGGTATGGACGAGATGGAGTTCACCGAGGCTGAGAGCAACATGAACGACCTGGTGTCAGAGTACCAGCAGTACCAGGACGCCACCACTGAGGAGGGCGAGTTCGAGGAAGACGGGGAGGAGGAGGTCGCCTAGAACCTCCCGCCCACCCAGCTACCAACATCACTTCACCACACCCCTATCCCCAAACCCCGCCCCTCTCATCCCTCTCCATCCAGCCGCACTGAAAAACAGACACCATCTAGATCGCTGCCGCTCCAGTATTAGACATTAATGCTACTATTCAATAATTAGATTTATATGTTTTTGTTTGTTGAATTATTTACATCCTAACATCTGTCCTGTCATTGCCTTGATAAATTCAGCGGCAGGGAAATTTTTACTGTGAAGCCTTGAATAAAACCTGATGAAAAGGCCAAATTTATTGCATCTGAGATTTTTATTGTTTTATCTGATAAGTGATCTGACTGTGCCTGTTCTGACAAATTGGGACGTCGGAAGAGCTTCTCAGGTGCCTGGAATGGGGAAGACTCGCATTGAACCACCGACCCTCCAAATTAGTGGACGACCCACTCTACCTCCTGAGCCACATCCACAATATGAATATATATTTTAAATTAAATGCAGAGCAATCGTTAACCTGGGTGACGTTTGGAAACAGCCAATGAAAGGGATAGTGAGCATGTGGCAAGCCAATGCTGCTAAAAATCTAAGTGAGTCAAACCATTTTTTGGGGAGGTTAATAGTCTCAGAGTATGGAGGACCATACATGACATAAGTAAAAATAAATAAATAAATAAATGTATAAATAAATACAGAAATAAATAAATAAATGAATAAATAAAAATGGAAATAAATAAATAAATACAGAAATAAATAAATAAATATGTTAATACCAAAAGAAATGTCAAAAGAAATGTCTTAAATATATTTTAACATTTATTTTTTCCCTGATACATTTCCTTTGCATTTGCAGTGTCCTTATGCTAATGAGAAAGGCGGGCCTAGCCGCAGTCTCATGCAGGATTGGTCACAGGAGTGTAATGATCCAGCCCTACTACTTCTGCCTTTCAATGCTGGTGTCCAGTAGCTGTTTGGGACGTTGAGCCAGTTCACACTTAAAATGAACTAGTTCAAGTTCAGAGGGTTAGTTAAGGTTATTTTTTATTGGGATGATTTAGCTGTCAGTAGTCCTGACTGTGAGCGACACGTCTCGTGTTGTAATGAGCACAAGGAGCGAGCCGAGAGGAGGAGGAAACAGAAACTCCAGCTCGGTACAAACCACCTGCCGCCTCTGCTCTGAACATGAAGCCGCTGATCTCTGAGCAGATGTGACCAGAGAAGCTCTGTGTTTTCACTGTTTCCACTGTTCCAGAGTCACTAACTGCCTGCTTCACGGTGAAGAGCTCAATCTCAGTCACTGCCCGTGTCTCTGAGCGAGTGTGTGGCGGAGCGCAGGGGCTTTGTGTGTGTAGCTCAGTTGACCAATCCTGCTCGAGACTGAGGTTAGGCCCGCCTTTCTCATTAGCATAAGGACACTGAAATGTGGAAATAAATAAATGTGGAAATAAATAAAAGTTGCAATAAAAGTGGAAATAAATAAATAAAGGGGGAAATAAGTTTAAGACATTGATTTATTTAATTCTGCATTTATTTCCATATTTATTTATTTATTTCCACATTTATTCCAACTTTTATTTTTCGATTTCAGTGTCCTTATGCTAATGAGAAAGGCGGGCCTAACCTCAGTCTCCAGCAGGATTGGTCAACTGAGCTACACACACACAGCCCCTGCGCTCCGCCACACACTCGCTCAGAGACACGGGCAGTGACTGAGATTGAGCTCTTCACCGTGAAGCAGGCAGTTAGTGACTCTGGAACAGTGGAAACAGTGGAAACACAGAGCTTCTCTGGTCACATCTGCTCAGAGATCAGCGGCTTCATGTTCAGAGCAGAGGCGGCAGGTGGTTTGTACCGAGCTGGAGTTTCTGTTTCCTCCTCCTCTCGGCTCGCTCCTTGTGCTCAGTACAACACGAGACGTGACGCTCACAGTCAGGACTACTGACAGCTAAATCATCCCAATAAAAAATAACCTTAACTAACCCTCTGAACTTGAACTAGTTCATTTTAAGTGTGAACTGGCTCAACGTCCCAAACAGCTACTGGACACCAGCATTGAAAGGCAGAAGTAGTAGGGCTGGATCATTACACTCCTGTGACCAATCCTGCATGAGACTGCGGCTAGGCCCGCCTTTCTCATTAGCATAAGGACACTGCAAATGCAAAGGAAATGTATCAGGGAAAAAATAAATGTTAAAATATATTTAAGACATTTCTTTTGACATTTCTTTTGGTATTAACATATTCATTTATTTATTTCTGTATTTATTTATTTATTTCCATTTTTATTTATTCATTTATTTATTTATTTCTGTATTTATTTATACATTTATTTATTTATTTATTTTTACTTATGTCATGTATGGTCCTCCATATCAGAGGGCATATATACAAAATATTATATTGAAAGTGTACAACGCAGCTCCTAATTTGAATCGCATGGTAATTGAAAACTGTAGTATTAAGTATTAAAGCAACATATCTTGTCCTTACGGTGGCTGAGAGAGCTCAACACACTGCAAATTGAGAAAACAACTTCATCTATTTAACTCATGTAAATACTGTACAGTGCAACAGTAACACTACATGGATAAGAAACTCAGGGAACAATTGCTGAGTAAGAAATTATCTTCAGTTGTTTTCATAAAGAGAGATTCTTTTGCAAAGAGAGTCTGGTTTCTTGTTCCTGTTTAAATAAGTTCTACCTGTTCTCTGCTCTTTATCAGCTGAATTGTAGATAAGCCGGTTT
Organism: Platichthys flesus; assembly: GCF_949316205.1. Lineage (NCBI taxonomy): Eukaryota > Metazoa > Chordata > Actinopteri > Pleuronectiformes > Pleuronectidae > Platichthys > Platichthys flesus. Next base: position 10,274,836 of record NC_084960.1, read on the forward strand.
TATCAGAAGGAGTTACACTGAACGTTTTCTTCAGGAATCCTTGTCTGTAAATAGTGTCCACTAAAACCGCAGTCAGTATGGGGCATAAAAAAAAACACTTAAATCTTAGTTCTGAAATTTTGGAACCGATTTCAGCCGATCCTTTTGGTACTTTATCTTAATGAATAACAGGGCATAATGACAATGATATTCACATCCATCATGAAGCTAATATTAAATGACACGTGTTTGTGTACAACTATAAACTACTGATGGTGTTAAATTTGACAACATTTCATCTAGTCTCCACGTTTGCGACTAATGAAGGTCATCAAAGACGTGTAAACTATAATTGCACTCAGTAGAGCGCTTGCCTCCATCAAGGCCCAATAGTCCCCCTTATGAAACCACAATTAACTTCACTATTTTAATTTGGATCTGCAATCAATTTCCCACTCATAAATATCAGTCCCCTAAAACATGGCTGACTGGAAAATGATGAAAAACACCCTCTCTTGCAGAACTAAAGAAGGTGAAAACCTTTGGATCAGCACCAAAATGAGTAGTCAGTAAATTTTGTGTAAACTTGCCTTCAAACAAATCAACCAACCGACAAACAGACAGGGGTGAAAAGGTAACCTCCTTGGTGGAGGTAATTAAAGGTCAGACTCACTTTACATCTTTTCACGACATTACAGATAACATTTGTTCCCCAGAGAGACTCCAACAATGGCCTCATTGTTTGAGTGACTTTCTCAGGTGCTCTGAGGGACTGAACGTTTCTTCTCTCGGTGCTTATCTGCTTTGCTCTTTTATCGTCCTGAAACATTACCCGCACAAACACATAGTCATGTACTTGTTTCGATTTTTAGAATGAGCATGACAAAACTCCCACTGGGACTTAGTACATGTTTTGTTAGATTTAATTACTCATCTATGGTACAAACACGTTGTTATTTATCAGACAGAAAGAATTCATAAATATGCTGTGACACTGCGAAACATCTCTGATGATTACGATGCCTCATGCGCTTCATGGCTAGTCTGATGAAGTGAAAGATTTGAAACGATGCAACCTTTACATTAGTGTGATTATTTAAAGAATACTTCAAGTGTAAACGACAATTTGCTTTGTGCTGGGTTTAATTTCCCAGTGTAACCTCATTTTCAT